>NC_135371.1:109175227-109478257 GCF_049243985.1 Paroedura picta | reverse complement strand
AGGGAAGTTGATCGCGAAACTGCTCTTACGGACTGCAGCATTTCCTAGCTGGGAAGGCAAAGCCCTCCCTCCGCCCCCCATCGAGCACCGGGCACATCTACGCCTGCTGGGGGTCGCAGGGGCAAGGGCGAGCCCTTCGCCTTGGTAGGAGCTCCAAAAGGAGCCGGGGCCGGAAGTCTTCGGGGGGGGGGGCGCCCAAGGGCCTGCAAGGAAGGTGCAAAGCCTTCGGGGTGCGACGTCTCCGCGACCTTTCCCGAGATGGCCACTCCGGTGCTGCCGCTTCACGGGAGGGCCTTTCGGACCGCGGTTGCTCGTCCGCGTCTCACGGAAAGCGCCGGTGCTGCTTTCGCCCTCGCCGCGCGTCTTTCCTCCGGGCGGATTCCCCGGGCTTTCTGCCGAAGCTGAGCCGCGCGGACGGAGCGACGCATCGATCTCGTTTCTTGGGCACCGTTAATATAATGAAGTGAAACAAAATCCTTTCACAGGCGGGGCTCGCGGTTCCTGGCCAGGGAGCAGCAGACTCCAAGCATCATGCCACGAATGCCAGAGAGCAGGATGAGGCGAGAGGACCGCGGGGGGCGCCAGGAGAGCACATTCGCAACCGAAGCCAATGCCTCGAGCGACCCCAATTGGCCCTTTTGCTCCACCCCGCCAAGAGTCGACCCGAGCCTGCGGGATCATGCCAGGCATAAGCGCCATCGCCCGAAGGCACACGCGCTCTGCCCCGTCTTGGCAGACGGAAGGAGACCGGCTCTTCTCGTCTGCAGGGCCCAGCCTCCCGCCCAACGCCGCCCCTGGACGGGCCCGAGGAAGGAGGGAGGCCCAGCAGGGGGAGCTGCGCGCCGAGATGCGCTTGCGCGGCCGCCGGCCATAGAGACTCTCCCGCCCCCGCTTCGCCGGCGCCTGCTGGCCGCCCTCGTGGACGCGCTTCCGCTTCCGCCTTGTTCCCTGGCCCGCCAGGATGGAGATGCAGGTGGCTGAGTGCACGGAGCGGCTCCGCCGGCAGGTCAGCGTCGGGGGCGGTGCCTGTGTCCGGGAGGCTCGGGGCGACACGTGTGTCACGCAAGTTCGGCCAGTCCCAGGGCACAAGCGGCCCTCGGCTTCTCCTCGTGAAACTGCAGTGCCCTCCCCGCCCCCCTAGCAGGACAGATCAGTCCCCGACAGAGTTTCCCTCCCACGGAGGCAAAAACATATTTAATAAACTAGGGGTGCTTTTTTTGGCTGCGCGGAGGCTACTGTGATTCTAAACCAGCCCCTTTCAGCCTTTTGACTATGGAGGGACCCCTGAAGTGGTGAGCTGTTCCCTCAGAGAAGTGGGAGCAGAAGTAAGATCCAGGAGCCATCCGATCGATTGTTTACAGGCTCCATTGTGTTGCTCTAGGCCTGTAGAGCAACAAGGGAAGTGGGCTTCCGTGACATCTAGTGATATTAGCAGCCATCCAAACGTCTAGGGAAAGTGGCATAACCTTTCCGGAGCTCTCATGTAAGCCCTATTCTAAACAAGCTGAAGAGGGTCAGACATCTAAAATAAAATACAAAAACAGATCATTCCTAGTAACCATTCATTTTGTAATAGCAATTTGGTAAGTTTTGAGCCCTGTGCAGCTAGAAATGGTTCCCTGTGCTGTGAAGTCCATTGTGCTTTTTGTTGCAGAAGACCTAGGCTAATTAGACCAGAACTATTCTGCAGTGTGTAGCTCTTTGAATTCTTGATCCTGCATATGGGTAGCATTATAATTTAGATCCCATTAGATTTAGAATGCAGTGTTTCTGGCCTTCAGATTTTAATGCAACTCTACAATGTATTTTACTCAGTCAAGAGGGATAGGGTATAAATTAAATTATAAATCAATAAAATGTATGTGCTGTTTATTCTGTGCTATTCTGGTAACTAATATTTTAAGAAATGTATCTGAATATTTAATGTTTAAATACAGTGTAGTGTATGTGTACATTTTAGTGATTATGCTTAACTTGGAACTACTCTTGGCAGGGTGGAGAAAAGGGCAGATTCAGATCGCTTGAGGCGTTCTCTTTTGCCACTAATTTGTGCTCTTGTCTTTTTTCTTCAGTCCTTTCCCCCCTCCATCCTGTTCTCTTGCTTTATCACCATGTCCACATGATGTCAGTGTTGGCCTGGCACACTTTAGGGCCTCTATTGCCCCGCAGCAAGGGAATGCAGACATATCTGCAGTCCCCAGTCTGCCATGGAACCCAAGGGGGCCTATCCAGCCGCAGGCCCATATAGACGTGGAAGAGCCAGAAGGGACAGAAAATGCTCCACTCTGCTTCACAGCACCCTGGGGCTGATTAGGGCATTTTTTAAAATTTGCATGAGCAATCCCACATTTGTGCAAATAAAAAATAACACCCCACCCCCACCCCCGGCAGCAGAACTGTTCCACCCTGGCTGCCTGGATGTGGAGGCAGTAATTTGGGGCAGACCTGCACCACCCAAAAAGGATGTGCAGGAACCCCCATGGGAATGCAGGAAGCAGCAGGGCACACAGCCCCGCTGCATACTCCTGGCAGTGGCCTGGTGTGGCCGCTGATGTGCTAAACAGTAGGACATGGGGAGACATTCCACAAGCTATTCTATTAGCTTTATCCATAGCTTGGTGGACCCAATCCAAAATGTCTGAAGAAGTTTGCGTTCCTCACTTTTTCATTGGGTGTGAACAAGAGATTGGCAAATTCTAGAAGCAGAAGGCTTTAAAGGAAATGCAGGAAGTTGTTTGGGGAAGAGATAAGGTTGACTTCTACAGCTTAGTTTCCTTTGAAGAACTTTCTTATAACTGGGCAATATTTATTCCTAGAAGTAAATACTGAAATATTCAAGATGCTGCAGTTATAGATTATATATAAAGACTGGATTTGAGAAAAGGGCAAGCACACTCAATAATATACAATAACATCCAGGCTGTTTTGCCTGCAGTCCTTTCTTGGCTTTGCCTACACAACAGAATCCCCTGATTAAACAGTTTAGCAAATTAGGTGATTTCCCTCCTCTTGTTGTTTAAATCAGACTTGGTTAAAAATCATACTTGAATCTTGTTACCTGTCAAATGTGTTCCTGAAGTTCCAGAATGCAAACCAAGTATGTATATTTATAAGACATAAAATCAGATTCAGCAAAGTAGTCAGTGATCCTTGCTCCTTTGATGGGTTCTGCTTGCACTTTGTTGAGTAAATCCCACGTCCTTAGGTAACTGCAGTCACCTGTATGAACCAAAGTAAGTGTTGACTGTTTCTTTCTTTCTTTATATCCCACCCTTCTGCCCTGTGAAGACCTAACACAGATTACATTGTTTCATTCTGCTCTGTTTTATCCTCACAACACCCCTGTGTGATAGATTAAGTTATGTGTGTGTGACTGTCCCAAGGTTACCCAACAAGCTTTTTTTGTCAGTATGAGGATTCAGAACTGGGTCTTCCAGAGCTTGAATAGTGACAATTTAGTACATGTATCCAGTAAGAATCTTTCTGTAGCCATTGGTTAGAAAATGTGTTGCTTGATTGTCTGGTTATGGCAGTATTCTCATATTTAATTATCGGTAATAAACAGTAGCACTGGCAAAGTTCTGATGTAATCTTCTATCATGCAACAGTGCGTTACATATGCTACTAATTTCATCTGCCTTCATAGGAGAAAGAAATAACATTTCTAACAGCAGAAATTGATCGTCTGAAAAATTTTGAGTGTTTGGGCATTTCTCCAAGCTTAGAGGGATTGCGGGAAGAGAATGCAAAACTTAAATATCGTTTAAACATTCTACAAAAGGTAAGCTTCCTTCTTGAAATGTTTGCTGTGTTTGAAAATGAAATTAATGCTGACCAGTTGACTTTCAAAACTCTCAAACACACTTTCTTTTTCTGCTAATGCACTCCCTTCCGCACACGGAGCCCCGTTGAAGGCTTGCTGGTTAAGGAGGTTTTACTCAAACTCTGGCCTGTTTGGACATGTGACTGGAGGCACCACAGCAAACTGGAGTTTGTTTCTTACTACAAATAGAGTTGCTAGCATTTTGAGCAGATATCTTGCTCAGTAATGACTACTGTGATAATGATATACACATCAGTGATACTTAATTATGCTGTTCTCATACTTGCATGTGTTAGGCTGCTGAATTTCGAAGAGTTAAAGAAAACCATACTGCCATCCCTTAAATAAGTGAAGGAGTATAATGTAAATAAGTGTAAAGGAGTATGATGTGCAAAATGCATCATTTTGAATACATTTTTGAAGAGGTTTACCCTCTCCCCTGTGATATTTTATGTTGGGCTGATAACACATATGTATTATCATGAATAGACACAATCCCAATGAGCTCCTTTGTTGATTTGGTGTGGACTAGGATGTCTTTCAGTTGCACTCTGCACACAAGGGGAGGAGAGAGGGAATTGGTGTGCATGACAACAAGCTACGTTTAAGCCCGCCTTGAACAAGTCTCTCTTTGCTTATCACATCTCAATTCACTCATTTAGTTTTGTAGTTCTAAATATTGGTATTTGTCCTTGATAAGGGTGTGAGCAAGGATGCTTAGTAGACAGTCCTTTTTATTTCATACTGAAATCTTTCCAGATCTTGTGTTCTTGTGCCGAAAATTGGATATTTTTCTGTTTGACCGGTTTAAGTCTTAAGTAAATGTCCAATGTCTAAAACTATTTAAAAGTTCAAATACTGGGGGTATCAGAAGGAACATTACCTCCTCCTTCCCCCAGAGGAATAGAATAAAGCACAATGTATTGCTGCAAACAATGGCAACCTTGACTCTCCCCAGAAGCCAGAAAATATTTTGATACTGTGGAATTCAGATTAAGTCTCAGAAAATGCAATATATGGGGATGTTTTTAGAAACAAAAATATATTCAGAAAACACAGTATAAAGTCATATTGATCTTACATTTAAAATTGTTATTATGGGGTTTAGGTGTATGTTCTAGACAACTTTCCTGGGTAATTGTATTTTGTGTTTCATTTTAGAGCCTTCAAGAGGAAAGAAATAAAGGAAAGCCCACAAAAGGCATGATTAATATCAACAACCGCCTTCAAGACATCTTTGGAATGGCTATTAAATCTGCGTATCCAGAGCTAGAAAACCCTCCACTGTTGGTGACCCCAAGTCAACAGTCTAGGTTTGGTGATTACCAATGTAACAGTGCTATGAGTATAACACAGGTAATTAACAGCGTGAGGATCTTCATGCCACTCAAATATTCTGTCCCAAGTATCACAAAGGTCCTCAGATGAGAAGATGGTGGAGGTCATTTCTGGTCATAACACATGTAATGTGCAGGCCCAAATAACGAATCTATCCATTGTTTAGGCAAAATACTCACTAGTTTTTCTTCCATAGCTCACAATAATGAACTCAATTGCACTGAGACTCTTCACAAAGGTCTGGGTGAACGTGGTGGTCTTTTCTACATCAGGAGGGGAGCCACATTCATCCTTAATTAGGTGACCTGCTTATCAGGACACCCTCCCTGCAACAGTTCAAAGCATACACACAAGACGACTTTCAGATGTTAGAGCACTTCAGCTTTGTCAACAGGGAAATGAGTTCCCTGAACCTGACACAGCATCAGGAACATCAAGGAGTGATTGCAGGCACAGCTCACTGGTTCCTCTTTCTCCCTCAGCCCAAGGTACTCAGGTCAGTTGGCTGTTACAGTTATCAAAGCCCTATGCTCATCACTTCTTCAGCTGGCAAGCCGGATGGGGCTGATGGTGTTGAACTCAGAAACAGTCCAATGGGGATGAGCTAGTGCTTGACTCCTGTAATAGGCGCTGAGACCCTTTCAGCAAAGGATATCAAACAAGATAGATATGCAAGTGCTCCTGGATCATCAGGTCAAGATCAGCCTGAGCTGGTGGACAGTCAAGAGCAATCTCAATCAGTGAAAACCGTCCCTCTTAACCCAGTTCCAACAAATATACACAGATGAAAACCTGACTGGTTGGGAACACTGCTGATCCACAGTTCAGCACAAGGACCCTGGTCACCTTTGGAACAGAGTCAGACCATCAGTCTTCTGGAGTTAGGGCAATATTTCTAGCGCTGAAATTCTTCAAACCAACAATACTACGCCCCCCCCCCCACACACACACACACACAATATAATCCACAGAGACCTATCAGCAAAGGCAAACCCAGATCCAGGAAACTTCAAAGGGAAGCTAAGCAGATCATGACGTGAGTGTAGGTACATCTGGCCTCTCTCAGGGCAGAGCATATCCAGAGAGCTGGTTCCAGAGAAGATAAGATTCTCTTAGGAGCTTGGCCACTTCTGCCACATTTGCTAATAGAGCCTCAGCCGAGGAGGTTGTAGAACCATTGCTGTGTCCAATCCCTATGTCTTTGTGCGGCATTACAAGTTAGACCAGTTGGAAGTGACAGAGGCAGCCTTCAGGCGCAGAATCTTGTAGGGGGTGATGGATTCCGGCAAGTCTTACCCACCCTTATAAAATGGGACTACTCCTGTATGTCCCATCAAGCTGTTCTTCTGACCTAGAGAGAGAACAACCATTGGGTACTCACCTAGGAGAGTCTTTCTCCTCATAGGTCAGGAGGACAGCTTGTCCCAGTGAAGTTAAGGTCCATCACATCATAGAGAAGGGGTAGCCTTGTAGCCTTCAGATAGGGACAGAGTCACTTATCAGCAGAGGCTCAAGAAGTCATGTTCCTTCGGATTAGAATCTCGCAGACATTCTAGCGTAGTCCAAAGAAAGTGAGAAAAAATCTTATCAGCGTGCATAGTTAAGTAGGCATAGGACCTTCTTGTCTCCTTTTATGCTTTCCTTCCTGCTAACCTTGTTCTAGTTATATTGGTTATTGCTACAGTTGATAATGGCAGAGAATCCTAACTGGAGAAGGAGGGTTTTCCCCACTGGGAGACAGGAAGTTAAATTTAGTCCTGCCTCCCTCAAGGTGAGATGGGAAACACCCACCGAGCTGTCCTCCTGACCTACAAGGAGAAGGACCCTTCTCGGTGAGTATCCAATGGTCATTCTCACTAGTGGCTTAAGGCCTTAATATTCCCAGCGTAAGACAGCAATTTTGTCACATCTCTTAGGGAGTCATAGACTTGTTAGGGAAATTGGCTGGCAGAGGTCTAAACAATGCTAATACGTGCCAGCCGGCAACTCTCTCTATGAACTTCTCTTACAGAAGCTGCCCCACAAATGTGTGTTCTTTTCCTCAGGGGGCTCATTAGCATATGCGGTTGGGTGGCAGCCAGCCCAACACAAGCTAACAGTTTTCTAAAATTTATTTTGACCGCCCCTTTACCCCAATTAAGTTGCTGTTATGAGTCTTGTCCTGTGACAAGTTGCTCAGTGTCCATATTGTTTGTGCGCCTTGATATCATATGGCTCTCCCTCCTGATTTAGCACATAAACTGGCTTGTTTCCATCCCCTTTTCCACCTCCCAACTCATGTTTTCTCTCTCCTTGCCAAGATCGATGTCCCGAAATACATTAGTGCCTCTGTTAGTGTGTGCAATGTGTGCTTGACTGATAATTGCTTTCGTGGTAATGAATCTTAGTATAAAAAGTTCCCCCCTCCCTATTCTTGGATTCTGAAAACATTCTGTAATTTGTGTTAACTGATGCCTCTTCCTATGAAAAGGAATAGATTCCAAATGCCTATGTTCCCTTTATCATCCAGGAATGTGATTGTGAATCCCTTTTTGTGTTGTGAGAACAATAAAACAAGCAAGTATTTTTCACATCATCAAATAAAAGCAATTAAAAAGTATCTCTTCCTTAAGTATTCTGGCTTTCACTCCCTTCTGTTTCCTCTACAGTAGGAAACATAACAAAAAATTAGAAGCATCATTCTCAGAAGCTTTTCCAAAAGAGGTTATGGTTTTAGAAAAGGCAAGCTGGAGAGAAGGGGGTGTATTTCTGAATATGTATTGGTGGCAGGGATGAGCTGAGGCAAAGAGCAAGGAAACCTCCAACATATCTCTGAAGCTTCCAGTTCCTCCAGCTTGGGGAGGTCAAGCTCAATATGTTAATGAACACATACAAAGGTGGTTCTTTCTGCATTGGCAGGTCATATGGAGAGGCTGTTACCTGGCACGTACTCTCCAGTTGTATTGTATTTCTCGGGTTATGCTCTCAAGCCCAGCAATACTGACGGGGGTTGTTTTTGTTTTGCTGTGGAAAGGCTAATTGCTAAAAGGGAGTTTATCACACAGCATTAAGAGTAGAATTATTAAATGGTGGTGGCAGAAAACCCTCTGATTGTTGCCCACCCCCAGAACTGAATCCGGTGATGTAGAATAGTGGTTTCTTTAT
This sequence comes from Paroedura picta, assembly GCF_049243985.1. Taxonomy (NCBI): domain Eukaryota; kingdom Metazoa; phylum Chordata; class Lepidosauria; order Squamata; family Gekkonidae; genus Paroedura; species Paroedura picta. The sequence goes on along the minus strand of NC_135371.1, from coordinate 109,469,952 downwards.
TTTTGGAAGGCAGATGTTTAATAAATGAAAAGCCTATTTCAGTGCATAGTAAAGGTAACATTTGAATTGCTGGGACATGAGTGTGCGAGCAGTGGAATTTGCTGCTTCTCACTGTGTTCATTTCCAGAGCTTAGAAGCAGGATTAACTGTCATTAAATATGCTTCAGAAGTAGCTGAACAGTCAGAATGTTCTTTCAGCAAATGAGTGTTTCTGTCAAATTTTTATTTTAAAATATATTAAATTCCATTCCTCTTTGAACAGTCTGTAGAGTATAGGCTTCATGCATTTTCTTTTCAGCAAGCAACTGACTTGTGCCCTTTCCTTGTGTTTTTCAGATACTGCTCAAGACCAAAGAGCAAAAAGTAAGCCCAAGAGAAATCGCCGATAAGATTGCCAGAAATATTCCTAACAATGAATGCATTGAGAAGGTTGAAATCGCTGGTCCAGGTAATTATTCTGTAGTTGCTTTTCTGGTACATATAAATCTGATATAGGAGTATTATATCACTTGACAAAAGGACTCAGTAGACTATTGGGAATTAGAATTTGAGATGAGATATTTTTAAGAAGCGTTCTCCTTTCTTTTGCTCTCTTGTATTAAAACATCTTCAAGTCTGCTGACCAATTAAATATGCCATCTTTTTCATCACTCCAAATGAATTCAGTGGGTTGGATTGATTTGTCATCTAAATGTCCATGTCCAACAGCACTATGTGTTCAACTTGGAAGAATGGAGTATTAGAAATAAAATTAAGAATTATCTATGTACTAGCGGCAAAGCCCTTTCATAAGCCCCGGCAGACCCAGGGAAGGGAGGCTTTGACACCCCCCCCGTCCCCTTCCTCCCCGCAGGTGGCTCCCTGGGCCACAGCAAGCACTGTTACTGGAGCGAGAGCGCTTGGCGCAGCCCAGGGAAGGAAGGCTTCCCTCCCCCGTCCCCTCCCTACCTGCAGGCAGCTTCCTGGGCCACGGCAAGCGCTGTTGCTGGGGTGAGAGCGCATGGCATGGCCCAGGGAAAGGAGGCTTCCCTCCCCACAGGTGGCTCCCCAGGCACCGGAGAGTACTCTGCGGGGCACTGAGTGGGGAAACAGCCGCCGCCGATGCCCAGCTCGCCGGTCCCTCACACATCACAGCCCCTGACTCTGTGCTCGCTGGCACAAAACACCGGGCCGAGGCCACAGCACACAGGGCAGGGGGCGCAATGGGCCTGGGGACACCGCCATAGATGGCGGGAGTTCGTCAGCATTGTGCTGGTAAGTGGCACCACTGTTGGGGGGGCGTTGGTGCTTAACAGGCACTTGTCATCCACAAGAGCCTGCCGGACAGGGTGCCCAGCAGTGGCAAGAGCTTAGAGGCCATGGGCAGAGTAGTTGGTGCATCCCCTGCCCTGTGTGTTGCCCTGTTTGCGGCGGGTCCGCCCCAGTGTTTGCTGCCACCATCGGAGCATCATCAGTGGGACTGGGGTTTTCGGTGGAGCGGCGGACAGCATGAGATATGCATCGTCTGCCAGACAGGAACGCGTGTGAGGTGAAGGGAAAGCGGGCGGCAACAGAGGGTGGGAGCTGTAGGGGCGGACCAATCTGGGTGCGGCCATCTTTGATGGCCACACTCTGATTGGCCCTATTCCAACTCGGGCAGCCGGACTTGCTCCACCCCAAGGCCTGTTTCACAAATAGATAGAGGAGCCATGGATAAGGATTAGGGGTCAGTTGCTGAGGGTAACCGAGCCAAATACTGCACCTGAGAACCCCGTCTTGTCCTAGATACAAAAGATATAGCAGAAATTTACTGTCAAGGAATTTAGTGCTCAGAGTGGTCTTTCTAGAAAAACAGAATGCTGATGAGGGCTGTTTAATCTTCCTGATATTTTGCATTATTTTATTATTTATGTGCTGAATTTTTGAGTTTTCATTATTATTGCAAATGGTTTGTTAAACATTGCTGGTTATTGTCTCTTCAGTCAAAGCTGCTCTACACCAATGAAAACAAGGACTAGTCTTAATAATTAAATGTTATATAGGTTACATTCTCAGCAATGGTTCTTAAAATTTTCCTTTTTCCTGTGAAGGTTTCATCAATGTACATCTGAAAAAGGATTTTGTTTCCAGACAGTTGAGCAATATGCTACTGAATGGAGTTCAGCCACCTGCTGTGGGTGAAAGGAAGAGGGTATGATAGTAAATCATGACCAAATGTAATATTCAAGACATGCTTCTAAAATTAGTTAGTAGGCAGGTTTACTGGAAAATTATTTTGATTTTAACCAAGAAACAGGTTTTGTTTTCTGCAAGTATTTCCCAAAACATAGTTTGATAAACATGAACAAACATGAACATGACAAACTGGAGCTTATCCAGAGGAGGGCAACAAAGATAGTGAGGGGTTTGGAGACCAAGACATATGAAGAAAAATTGGGGGATCTTGGTCTGTTTAGCTTGGAGAGGAGACGACTGAGAGGGGATTTGATAACAATCGGCTGCCACATTGAGGATGGAGCAGAGTTGTTCTCTGTTGCCCTGGAGGGACGGACCAGAATGAATGGGATGAAAGTAATTCAAAAGAAATTCCGGCTAAACATCAGGAAGAAGTTCCTGACAGTTAGAGCGGTTTCTCAGTGGAACAGGCTTCCTCGGCAGGTGGTGGGTTCTCCATCTTGGACATTTTTATACAGAGGCCGGATAGCCATCTGATGGAGAGGCTGATTCTGTGAAGGCTTAAGGGGGTGGCAGGTTACAGTGGATGAGCGATAGGGTTGTGAGTGTCCTGCATAGTGCGGGGGGGTTGGACTAGATGACCCATGAGGTCCCTTCCAACTCTATTATTCTATGATTCTATGAATTGGGCTGAGCTGCATAAATTATAACAGTATATAAGCCATTATTGAATATTTAAGAGTATGCAGTTGGCATTCACTTTTTTGTTCTTGCTTAGTCTTTTTAGTAAATGGTGAACATATCTATGAAATATCACCCCTTCCACATATCCCAAGTTTATAATACTTGACTGTATGTATCAACATTCAGTACGTTTGGGGCAAGCAGCCTGAAACCTTTGATAACCTTTTTGAGAGAGTCAGTAAGACCCCCGAACTTTGTGCATTAGAGTTAATGTGAGTTTCATAGTGAATGTACATAAACACTGGTGCTGTGTAGAATATATAAGCAGCATAATAGGGGGTTGGCATTATGCCATTATTTGTGTGTGATTGCCAAGCATATGTGGAGTACGCACCATTTGACAGCTCAAAGTATTTCATGCTGCCTCATCACTAGGGTAATATGTGTATTCAGCAGTCAGTGTGTGATGAGTGGACTGTGAACCTGGTTCCTTGTCCATCGTGATAGCACATGCATATTCTCTATTGAATGTGAATTACAATTGGCCTTTGTGCACATTTTCCAGTTAAGAATGTGTTTAGCATGAGCCTGTTTTTAATATCCTGTTCTGAATGCAGGTTGTGGTTGACTTCTCCTCACCTAACATTGCGAAAGAGATGCATGTTGGTCATCTGCGGTCAACTATAATTGGTGAGAGCATGTGCCGCCTCTTTGAGTTTGTGGGATATGATGTTCTAAGGTAAGTGCAATAAAGGTAGAATTGTGCAAGTTCCCAAAATGCATTCTGGGCATATACCATCCTTCCTCTTGGATGTAACTGAAAATGCACATGCTGAAATATTTTATGCCTTACTTTTTGTATTCCATCTATCTTCCAAAGAACTCTAGGTGGCATACATGGTTCTTATGTCCCCCTTTCTGTCCTTGCAGTGACAAAATGTTGTGGTGAGTGTCATGGTTGAGGATGGATTTGAACATGGGTATCCCCAGTCTGTCAGATGCTCTAACCCTTTATGATGGATGCCTCTACACACCTCCCCACACTGCAGAAGATTTTATATCCAAAATGGGATGAAGTTTCCTCAGAGACTGAGCTACCTTTGTAACATGGTTTTCTGTGTTATGTAAATGCTCACTATCCCACCCGCCACCATTAGAGTTTCGGGGCTTTATTTAGCCCTGTAACCTTTTGGGAAGGTGCAGAGCCATCTTTTCCTTTAAAACTCTTGGTCAGAATGGCATTTAGGCATTTTTACTAACAAACCATGCAATATTTTATTTTACAAAGTGGGGAAGGGTAGTTGGTATGAAGAGTCAATTTTCATTATACAAATCAATAATTCCACATCTTCTAGTTCTTAGGAGCTTTTACAGATACTTTACTTTCAGGTGGTAAGAATTTCCTTAGAGCGAGAGGTTTCTTCACTGTGTTTATTTGTTGTTCTTCCCTGGTCCCCCCTCTGATTCCTAGAAAATGGGCACTCTTATGTCCCATTTTACCCTCTAGCTTTTTATCCATGTTTCCTCCCCTGCTTTGACTTCACTACCAAAGTCTCCAAAGCTTGTCTGCCTAGTTCACAACAAAACACTCAAATTGTCTTGGGTGACATGAATCTTCTTCTTTGAATAATTTCTTTGCATTTTGCGGTGGTCTATTTAAAGATCCCAAAATAGATTAGCACAGCAATAAAGCATGGAACTGACTCACCGGTTCTGTCTGCAGAGATTATTTGTTCAGTTTTGTTTGCATTTTCATGTGTTTCGTGCTCTTTATTGTGCAGATTAAACCATTTAGGAGATTGGGGCACCCAATTTGGAATGCTTATTGCTCATTTGCAAGACAAATTCCCCGATTATCTGACTGTCTCTCCTCCCATTGGAGATCTCCAAGCTTTTTATAAGGTATTTTTGGGTTTGAAATATGATGCTGCTGCTACTTTTATTTGCTGGAGATTGTTCACTGCATAGAAGCCTGAAACTATAGGAGTTCAGCCTCAAGGGCTTACTGTTTGTAAAGATTTATGGTGAATAGAGGAGAAGGTATGCAAGTGGATAGAAATTCCCTATAATAGTTTGTAACATGCCCTTCCACTAGAATGGTTGTCCTAGTGTAAGGGCATGTTACAAACTGTTATAGGGAATGCATGCCTTTGTCAATATGTGCAAGAAGCCTCTGTATGCAAGTGTAGCATGCCACAATCTATACCTAGATTTCCTGCACATTTATACTTGGAAGTACTTTTGGTAATGATTTCATAAACGATGGGAGCCAAATACCTTTCTTGGTGTAGTCGAGAGCCAGCTTGGTGTAGTGGTTAGAAGCGCAGACTTCTAATCTGGTGATCTGGGTTTGATTCCGTGCTCCCCCACATGCAACCAGCTGGGTGACCTTGGGCTCACCACAGCACGAATAAGGCTGTTCTGACCAAGCAGTAATATCAGGGCTCTCTCAGCCTCACCCACCTCATAGGGTGTCTGATGTGGGGAGAAGAAAGGGAAGGCGACTTTAAGACGCTTTGAAACTCCTTCATGTAGAGAAAAGCCGTATATGAGAACCAACTCTTCTTCTTAAAGATAGTCAAGATTACTACCTTTGAAATATACATGCAGATGGATACTGTGGTTATGTTTCTCCAAGCGAAAAAGGCTGAGCCAGAACCATGGGCTATATATACCCACATGAAAACACATGCCCAGTCATTTGTGCTTCATACCATTGATCTCCTTGGAGGGCAGGGATCATTCCTCCCTCCTTCTGCCAGAGTAGATGATTTGCAATATCGGGCTGGGGCTGCAGGCCCACACAGCTTCAACTCATGCCTCAGGCTTTGTAATGTACAGTAATGTTCTCATAGCACCCCTCAGTATATCAAATGAGTTGCGTATAGCACTGCTTTGGTGCTGGGGCCTCGATAAAGATTTTTAAAGAAAAGCTTAGTTTTATTTGATGACTATTCAATGGTGGTGTTTCAATCAAACCTCCACATGATTTCTTATCAGGAATGTTGAGACTCCTCTTCAGATAATGTGTGATGTTTTATATTTCCTAAGGAGATTAGAAGATCATGGTCCTGTAGAATATGAAGGAATAACATGAGACCTAAGGAGTGCCACCAGCTCCAGTCATTGACACTCTTGCCAGCACTGATTTCTTTCAGTAAATCACAAAAGTATATACCCCTCAAAGACCAGTCCACCACCTCCAACTGGCGAGTGATCCCTGTCCCCAAGGAAGCTCGTCCAACCTCAACTAGGGCCAGAGCCTTTTCTGTCCTGGCCCCACCTGGTGGAATGAGCTCCCAGATGAGAACAGGGCCTTGCCACAGCTAGATCAATTCTGCAGGGCCTGCAAAAGGGAGCTATTCTGCCAAGCATTTGGTTGAGGTTGACCGAAACTATCACCATCTATGGACCCCCTGAGCCCCTCCCCTTGAAGCAAAAATCCAGAACTGACCAACCATGGATCCATTAAAATATTGATGTTCAAACTGTTACAATGCTGGTGTTGTTAAACCCTGTTTATCACTGTTACTACAAAATTACACTGCACTGTTCTTGTTGTTCCATGTAAACTGCCATGAGCCACAGGGTAGGGCGGAATATAAATATAAATAAATAAATATTGTGTTATTGTTTCTCTGCACTGTTTTTGATCTAGGAATCCAAAAGGAGATTTGACACCGAGGAGGAATTTAAGAAGCATGCATACCAGTGTGTGGTCCTATTACAGAGTAAAAATCCAGACTTCCTCAAAGCTTGGAAACTGATTTGTGATGTTTCTCGGAAAGGTGATTTTGGAATTCATTCTGTGCCCCTCTCTTTTGAAAAACTGAAAAATGTGCCTGTATTGTATTTTGGGTGTAAAATATTCCCCTACCTGCCAGAAATCAGGATGACATGATTTGTTCTTGCAGAACCTGTGCTGAGTCTTAGAAATCACAGCTCTCTGTTCCAGCTGCTCAAGGACTGTTTGATAGGTCCAAAATTCGGCCAGCTACAGATGTCAAGCTGATGGGCCAATAGTTACCTGGATCCCCTTTTTTCCCTTTCTTGAAGTTGGGGACAGCATTTGCCCACCTCCAATCATCTGGCACCTCACTTGTGTGCCAAGAAATGTGAAAAATAATTGACAGAGGTTCAGAGATTACATCTGCAAGTTCTTTTAGTACTCTTGGATTCATCTGGCCCAGAAGACTTTGTTTCATTTAAAGCAGTGGTCCCCAACCTTTCTGAGGTTGGGGACCGGCAGGGCATTGGGGTGCGACCGGGGAAGTTTTTTACTGCGGGGGGGGTGGGGAGAGGGAGCCGCGGCCCGGCGCCATGGCCTTCACGGCCCGGCACCGGGCCGCGGCCCGCAGGTTGGGGACCACTGATTTAAAGAAACTAGGTGTTTGTGGACTACTTCAACAATGATCCTAGGCCACCATTCCCATCTTCCCTGTTGTGCTACATTTTTTCCACATAGAGCACTATTTCCCTCACAAGAGAAGACTGAGGAGAAATAGGAGTTAAGCAGTTCAGTCTTCTCTTAATCATCTGTTATAATTTCACTTTATTGTTCTAGCAGTGGTCCTACCATATCGCTAGTCTTTTTCTTACTTCTTGCTAGCCTAAACTCATATTGAGCTTCAGCTTTTCTCACACTGCTCCTACAAACATTTGGTAGCTGTTATACTTGTTGTAGTAGGTTGCCAACTTTGGGTACTGTTGTTCTGCTCTGGCTTGTTGGCCTGGGGGGCCAGCAAAGTTTGGTTCTCCTGCCAGAGCTGTTCTCACAGAGCAGTTCTGTCTCAGGGTGTCTGGCATCAAGAGAGGAAGGGAAAGCGATTGTAAGCCACTTTGAGACTTCTTTGGTTAGTGAAAAGCAGGGTACAAAAACCAATAGCTTTTCATCCTCTTGACTTTTCATGATTTGTTCTTGACTTTTCATGATTTGTTGGTGGGAAGGCTGGAAGGGAGAGCCTGTGATGAAGGAGCATGGATTAAGCACTTAGGCCACCCTGAGCTCCTCCACTGGAGGACAGTAGGGTGGGTTCACGCAATAATCCTGAGGAGGAGGAGGAGGAGGAAGGTGTCCATGTGACACTCCACCCCTTGCTTTCTGATGCTATGGATGGCAGTGAAATCAGTGCTTTGTATGAGAACAGCAGTAGTGATGGTGGTGACTGCTAACTCAGTCTATGCTGATAACTTCACATCAGCTACAGCTGAAGCTCTGTTTGGACATACAGGTGACGATGAGGAATCCAGTTTTGAAGGATTTTAAGTCTTGTGTTTTAGCTTGGTTGCTGATTGAGCTAAGGTTTTTGCACTTTAAAAGTTATTGTTGATACCAGATTGTTCTTGTTGACCCTCTTTTGCACTTACAGAGCTAGTTTAAGGTTTTTCTTTGAAATAAATATTCAAAAACATTTAACCTACTCATGCCTCAATTAATGTAATTTTACCAGTAGCTGCTGTATTTTCCACCCTTGGCTTATTTGCGAGTCAATAAGTTTGCCCAGATTTTGTGGTCAAATTAGGAGCCTCAGCTAATATACGGGTCGGTATATAGGGTACTTTTTTAGCTGTACATTTATTGGTCCATTTTTAAATGCAAGCATCCCAAATTCTGTGATTTTACTTGTTTATGTGTGTTTACTCCTTGAACAGAGTTTCAAAAAATCTACAACTGCTTGGACGTCAGTATAATAGAAAGGGGTGAATCTTACTATCAAGAAATGATGCCTGATATTGTAAAAGAATTTGAGGAACGAGGTAATGTATTTATTAGAAGGAACAGTTAGAAGGAACAGTTGCTGTAGTGCTCAAGTCTTTTACCAGAATCAATATAAATTATTAAATTATTAATAAAAGCCTCTGCAACTCTCTTCAGTTAATATAGAAATATTCTTATTTCTTCTTCATTCTTCTCCTGCTTTCTGGTTCAGTTACCATTTTCCTGCTGTGGTGATGGTATAACTGTACAACAAAGCCATTCTGTTTTGAATTGGATAGCTTTTGTTGGGTTGTGTCCAGGCTCTTCATATTTGCAGCGTAAGTGCTTTACATTTGACTTCTCAGGCTTGGGGGCAACCACAAGGCAGAACTGCTTGTTTTGGGCTCTGGGTTTCTGCTTGCACACTTTGCCAAGGAATATCCAGTCAGCCAGTGGGATGCTGGCTTAGAGTCAATCCAGGAGGACTGTTACCAAAAGCAGGGGCTTAAGCATAGCATGAAAAGGGTAGCCTAAAAATGAAATTCCCAAACAGAGCCTTCAGGAGAGAAAAAGAATGTAAAAACAGTTTAAAAGATAAAATCCCTCCCTAACAAACCTGAGTAAAAAGTAATGTCAGCCTGGTGCCTGAAGGGACACAGACATATGCCAAAAAGAGGCACCACTGGGAAATCTCTGTATGTCTCTGGTTGCCAACCCTCACCCCTGCAGGCAGGCCATCAGAGAAAAAGTCAGGCCTTGGGAAAAGGTTGTTGCAGAATGGGAAGAAGTGGCTAAATTAAGAATCAGCAATTTGAATAGTTCCCAGGGCCAGAAATCCTTCTGCACACAGGTGGTACAACAGTTCTTGCCTACAGATGCCTCCTTCGCTTCCAGATCTGCCTTACGTGGCAAACTTGTGTCTTGGAAGGTCCATTTCTGAGGCTCAGTTCACAACTTGGATGAATAGGATCATCTAAATGGGGGTCACTGCACTGATATCAGCTTAGGGAGAATTTCACAAACCAGGAACTAGAACAGTGGTTTGAAGCCGATAATATTGACCCCCTCTGAGTTTTAACTATTGTTTCCCATTCTGTATAAATGCAGACAGCCTGGTCCCACCCTCACACACTCCCTGGGTACAGTGATGCGTAGCCAGTGTAGGGCTGAGGGTACCAGCGTTTGTTAGGCTGAACCAGTATTGGAGTGATCTGTAATCTGATTTCACAAATAATAATGTAAATATAATGTAATGCCCCAAACAAGCGGGGAAATGTAGGCTCTAGCCATCATGGCTGCTCTGGGTGTAGTCACAGTGGTAAAGAACAGCGGCCTCTAATCTGAAGAACTGGGTTGGTCCCCTACTCCTCCACGTGCAGTCAGCTGAGTGACCTTGGACCAGTCACAGTCTTTCAGAGCTCTCTCAAAGTTGTTGTGGGGAGAGGAAGGGAAGGAGATTGTAAGTTGCTTTGGGACTCATTCGGGTAGTAAAAATTCAGGGTACCAAACGACAGCTGTTCTTCTTGTGATGTTTTGGAATTTGGCCAAAATAATATCATTGAGTCTTCAGACATTCTTGCTTGTCAGTGCTTTATAAGTCTTGACCTCTGATCTACACCAAAAAGTCTCTTTTCATGCCTAGGGTTTGTACAAGTGGATGACGGCCGGAAGATCGTGTTTGTCCCTGGGTGTTCTATCCCTTTGACAGTTCTGAAATCGGATGGGGGTTTTACCTATGACACCTCGGATTTAGCCGCTTTGAAGCAGAGGCTGTTTCAAGAAAAGGCTGATATCATTATTTATGTAGTAGATAGTGGGCAGGTGAGTTGGGGTTTTTTTTAACCTCTGCTTTGTGTATTTTTAAAAATTGTGCTTTAGATTACAAGTCTAATTTTAAAGTCAGAAGCTGTTTAGTGTCTTCTTCCTATGGTGGTACCTTAACCTTATGCCCTAGAGCAGGAAGTAGTTTGAAAAGATCCTCCCCACATCATTAATCTTTTATAGATTAAGAAATGTTTTTCAGCTTACAGTAGTCATAGGCCAATTGTCACATGTTAGAAGCGCCTCCCCAATTCAACAAGGCAAGTGAACCAACCGAAACAGAAGAAATTGCTGTGATTAGTGCAGCTGCCTTACTAAGAGCATAGATGGGAGCCATAATTAATCAGTTGTGTTCATATCATTTTGCATTGCAGGCTGTGCACTTACAAACTATATTTGCAGCAGCACAGATGATCGGCTGGTATGACCCTAGGGTGACCAGGGTAACTCACGCTGCCTTTGGTGTGGTGCTGGGAGAAGACAAGTAAGCTTGCAGACAAATAACTGTTTCAGGGTGCAGTAGGCTGTACTCATGAGAATGCTATTGTTAAGGGATCATCAAGTATCCCCTATGCATGAATCAGCTTTTAGATCTGAATATATAAGAACTAAGAATAAACAATGTGAAGGTGTATTGCAGATCTCCAGATTTCCCTTTCCAACTGCAGTTCCTTATTATATAACAGGCTATGATACGCCAAAGAATTTTTGCTCTTGAGAGGGCATTGTGTAATTCGTTTATTCCTGAATAGCAACTACCTGTAGGCTGATAATAAAATCCCTGCCAAACCAAACAAGTTTCCAAAATCAGAAGTGATCCACTGGGATGAGAGCAAACAATTACAATTAACATCTACAGCAGCCTTTCTCAACTTCTTTACCCTTGTGAAACCCCTGAAACATTCTCCAGGCTCCCAGAAACCCCAGAAGGGGTACTTTACAGATTATGTTTGGGAAGCATAGTCCATGCTCATCCAGGGCCTCTCCCATTCCCACCCCTTCCAGGCCCATCATTAGCCATTTGGGGGATGGCGTGGGTTGACATGACTGTATGTGGTCAATTCACCCAATAAATGTTTAACAAATTTAAAATATATACTGCAAATTAATTCCCGCCCATTCAGGAAACCCTTCCAGGCCAATCAAGAAACCCCAAGGTTTCATGAAACCCTGGTTCAATCAATCTTTTACTGTCATTTAGACCAAAACTCAGATATACTTATGAACGAATGCAGCTTATAATAAGTAGTACAGAATGTGGGGTTAGAAATCTGCTGTCAGTAAGCCAGTATTAAAACTTTAAAACATTAAAAATCAATATTTAAAATGAGCATTAAATACCTTAACTATACTACAATATTCAAGTTGGGTTAAATGGGTGCTCCCTGCTCTATATAAATATTATACAGTTTCATATCAGCAGCTCAAAATATGGCTGTAAGGAAAGTTGTCTGCTTATTTTTATCTATCTTTTCTTTAGGAGGGGATCTTGAGTGATTATCCACTATTGGTTGAATTTGAGTATGTCTAAGAGCATTATAGATGGGGCATTTACAATTAAACATGCTCACTTGTCTCTATCTATTTTTTTTCTTTGAGAAAATTTTTTTTTTCTTATAATGCCCCTCCAGCACAGCTGTGGGCAAAACTGAACATCTCATCTGGACAAAGGTTGATTATCTCTAGGTTTAACAGGTAAGGGGCTGGAGCAAGCCTATATCTGATCTGATCAAGGCGCAGGAAACATGGATATTAGCTAGATCTCTTTGCCTGCTGAGGTCCTTGAACCTGTTTGACTCAGCTTGATTGTAGTGTAGGTTATTTGCTCCATGAATCCATACAGCACCAACTTAAGCCTTATGGTTGCTAACCAGATTGACTGAAAGTTGTCTCTTAAGACCATTGGAGCCAAACTCTTAGGCTTATAGTTTAACTTCAGCCAATAAAGGATTGACAACTTACAACTCTTGCCCTCAACACTTTGCATTCCTGTTTCTCATCTCATTTGAGCATTTGGCATACATTTAGGGAGCTGGAGAATCTTCCTTCGAAATTTTGATTGAACCCTCTCCAACATCAAGATACTTGCAGTTGAGGCTCCTAAAAAGGAGCCATACAGCAATTGTGACATAGCCCTAAATAGCTGTAGGGCTGCTGAGGCAAAGTGTCTACCCTTGGTACAGTAAAATTTGGCTATTTGCTGATCTTTGGTCTTGCTCCGCTGTATACTGGGAATGAGCATTTCTGGCACCTTAGGATTGTAATATTACCTACAGATATTTAAACTTACTAACAACTTCAATTTTATGATTATCTAATTTCCAGATTTTAGATTTTGACCAGTTACCAAATACTATAACCTTTGTCATTTGGCAATTTGCTTAGTGTTGCTTTTCTTTACAATAACCGCTGAGCCCCTCCTGGGCAACGTATTGACTCGCATATAAGCCGAGGGTGGGAAATGCAGCAGCTACTGGTAAAATTACATTAATTGAGGCATCAGTAGGTTAAAGGTTTTTGAATATTTATTTCAGAGTAAAACAGTAAACTAGCTCAATAAATGCAAAAGAGGGCCAGCAAACCAGAGCAGAACAACAGTGCCCGAAGTTGGCAACCTACTACAAGTTCAGCAGCTACCAAACTGGGAGAATGGACTACTCTAACTACAACTATAGTGCCCCTCCCCCAGAACTAAACAATGAAATAAAGAACTGTAAAAATCAACTTAAAAAAAAACACAACCCCAAGAAGAAAAGGCAAACAATGCTGCCCTTCAGATAAAAGAAGAAAGAAACACTAGGAGAAAGAAACAGTAAATCCCAAAGCACCCCCAAAACCCACCCCCGCCCCAGAAACCAAAAGAATAGTTTAGAAGAAGTGAAGGCAAAGAGGGGGAAATTATCAGAGTCCCTCAGTCAAACAGTTGATGTCCTACAAACTGCCAGAGCAAGCTCAGCTTGCAAGAAGTCTGCAAAAGCAATGCAATGTTCAGCTGACTGGGAGCAGGCTGTTATTTCAATTACCGTATATTCCCACGTATAAGCCAAGGAGGGCTTTTTCAGTGTGGAAAACTGTGCTGAAAAACTCGGCTTATACACGAGTATATACAGTATGTCATCTACATAAAGAGAAGAATAGGGATAGGATGGTGGATGAAATTCCTTGTCTTGGAATGATTAAATTTTGTTATTTATGTAAAAATTAAATAGGGCAGGGACTAAGATACAACCTTGTCTTACTCCTTTAGAGGCAGTAATGCTGCTGGTAAGGTGGCCTTGGTTACTACATCTGATCCTTATTTTTATGTCCTGGTACATTAGCTTAATAAGGGTTGGAAACCATGGTTGAAAAAGCAGAGTAGCCACCATAACTCCATTGCAGACTACATTTCACAGTGTCCTTTTGATGTTTCTCTCCCTCCTGCCTACACTGGAATCATCTAACACAGTGGTCCCGAACCCCCAGTACGGGGACCGGGACCAGTCCGTGGATCATCTGGCACCAGGCCGCAGCTCCTCCTTGTCCTCCCTGGCTGCTGCCTCAGGAGCTGCCGTGCCACTCTGCCACTAGCTCACCTTTGGTGCTCTCCAGCGGCCGCCATGGCTGGGGCTCCCCCTCAGTGTGGCACTGTGCAGCTGCTGCTGGCAGCGCCCCCCAGTGGGCGACAGGAAGTCAGGGGCGCTGGTGGGAGAGCAAGCGGAGCAGGGGCTCAGGCGGCGGCAACATCCCTCAGCAAAAGACTACCCCCCACCCCCGGGCCTCAGTAAAATTGTCAAGCGCTGACCAGTCTCCGGTGATAAAAAGGTTGGGGACCACTGATCTAACACAATCTGTCATATGAGGTTCAACATATGAGCTTTACTACCAGTAGGGTTTTTTTTCCACCCATGGGGTTTTCCCCTTTTTCTTCCCGGAAAGAGGCTCTTGAAGTATGAAAGGAGGGGAAACCCCTAAATATTACTGGGAGCTGCAGCTGGACAGGAGAACCATGAATTCTGTCCACTCCACTTTTCAATATGTGAATATTAATGTTTGTTTTAGGAGAAATCATAGGTTTAATAGGCACAGACGTCAATATCATTTTTGGTCGGGGATGATTTCTGCCTCTTCCATTCTAGTTTAGCATTGACTTCCTTTTTTTCCTTGCTGCTTGAGCGAAATTTTCTCTCTTGCTCTTCTGGCCCTGTCCCTACGTTAATTAGATCATATTTCTGTGAAAGTGTGTTATACGAGTCAGTGCAACACTTTTTGGATTTATGCAGTTTAAAAGCTGAAAGCCTGCACTGAAATAGAATTGCTTCTGATGTTCTTAAGACTCAGCAAGCCTTTTGCTTGCCTTGCCAGTATTTTTCTGACAGGCAAGATGTATGTAGAAGTCTCTGTAGATGTTTATGGTGGAAGTGGAACAGTGATATATTGATAAGCAGAGATAGTATGTATTTGAAAACTGGCCATGAACCTAAGAAAAATCACCATTTTCACTTCCTGCTACCAGGAAAAAGTTTAAAACTCGTTCTGGGGATACAGTGCGGCTGATTGATCTCCTTGAAGAGGGACTGAAGCGGTCAATGGACAAACTGAAGGAAAAGGAAAGAGACAAGGTAGTAAAGAATTTTTTTTTCTCCTGATGCTAAGATTAAAAGGCAAGTTTTTCTCCAGCTATCTGGTGCTTCTAAGAGGAGTGTGAAAGAGCAATTAGTCTCTAGATTGGTTCTGTTTATATAGTGAGAAGCAAGTTTCTCTTTCACAGTTTGTATTTAAAGCATCTTGGGTGATGCTCACTCTTATTCCCAGACTGAGTGCAGCTTCATGTACTGTATTTGGAACTCAGACTGATGATATATTGGAGAATTGAATACACACGCAGCCCAGTAAGTGCAAAAGGTAAAAGAGTTGGGCCTTTTTTGATTTTATGGAGACTACCCTCCCCGCGTCTTCCCTTTCCTCTCCCCACAGCAGACACCCTGTGGGGTGGGTGAGGCTGAAAGAGCCCTGATAGTACTGCTTGGTCAGAATAGCTTTACTAGTGCTGTGGCAAGCCTAAGGTCACCCAGCTGGCTGTATGTGAGGGAGCACAGAGTCATACCTGGCACGCCAGATTAGAAGTCCGCACTCCCAACCACTACACCAAGCTGGCTCTTCCAGCCATCTTGAAAATATATGGTGGGTTGGATCCAGACTGGCAATTCTCTAGGTTCAAGGCATTCCACATATGAATAACATGATTTTCATCTGAGATGGGGATAGGAAAATCACACTCCTTAGGTGGAAATCCTTGAATTTGCAGAAACACTAGTCTAGAATCCATCTTGGTAGGTTTGTTTCTCCCAACTTTGAAGAAGTGGATGTGAAATATTTTTTTAAACATCTGCTGCAGACAATACTGTGTACTGGATGGTTTGCAGTATGTATGTGTGTCTAGATCTGGATTACAAGGTAATCAGTGAAAGGACAAGAAATGGAAAAAGCAACTTGGTAGTTGGCCCAGGAAACTAGATTGCGTGTGTGCACGTTTTGTTTGCGCAGGAATCTGCTTGCCAGAGCTGAAGTTAGATGTATTCAATCAGAGGACAGGAAGGAAGGAGAGAGAGAGAGAGACTTCACCTGCTGGGATCAGCAGGTTTGCTCTTGTAGAACTGTTGTTTGCTTTTCTTAACATCCTGTAAAGAGGTCAGGCTCACATTTCTTGGTTGCAAACCTTTTAAAATAACATTTGCAATAATTTCTGTATCCTACAGTAACAGAGTGACTTTTGTGGACTTGCAGAGGCAACATGCTTCTAGTTCTGAGAGACAGGTATACAAAAGGGGGTAGTAGTTATTAGGGCATCTGACAGACAGCACTGTCAGAATACAGGATTACGTTCAGTTCTGGTATCATGCAGAATCATGGTTGAATTATGGTTTGTCTGAAAGACAAAAATAACCCTCACAGCCACCCAAATCCTGTCTTTTCTTGACAAATGTTGTTTCATTTCCTTCTCTGTAGCCTGGGAGGACATCAGAGAGAAAAAAAAGAATTAGGCAAAACCACAACAAAGGATTCATTCATTGAGGCTGTGGTTAAGGACCCAGCTTCAGATCCTACCTAACCGTTGTCAGTGGATTTGCCTGCATTCAAGTCTGAACTGAAGAGTATCTTAGATGTGCAAAGTCAAAATGACCCCCCCCCCAGTCAACACCTGTCCTAAGAATGTAATTCCATAAGACATGAAAACTCTGCTGCTTGGACCTGTAGACTGAGCCGATCCAGGGAAGTAATTTAACTTAGAGTCCAGTAGATGGCAGTAGGGTACAGTGTGGTGGGGTTGCTGTTTGCTGCTTTTCCAGTTTGAAAGTTGATTGGCTGTCCACTTAATTCATTGGGTTGGGAATACACTGAAGGCTTCTTTATATCCATGCTTAGTTTCATCCTACCATAGTAATCTATATACCTTCTGCTCAGGAGGCTAGATGTTTTGTGGGATCCAGAATTTACACCCATGTCTATGATAGTTAAGTTCAGGTTGATTATATTGGTAGAAGCAGTAGGAGAATCGGCATATAATGGATAATAAACTCATAGTGCCTTGTGCTCATGTTATCTTGGGGTAGTGGTTCGTAGCACAGACTGCTAATCTGGTGAGCTGGGTTTGATTCCACACTCCCCACATGCAGCCAGCTGGGTGACCTTGGGCTCGCCACAGCACTGATAAGACTGTTCTGACCGAGCAGTGATATCAGCGCTCTCTCAGCCTCACCCACCCCACAGGGTGTCTGTTGTGGGGAGAGGAATGGGAAGGTGACTGTCAGCCGCTTTGAGCTTCCTTTGGGTAGAGAAAAGCGGCATAGAAGAACCAACTCTTCTTCTTCTTCTTCTTCAAAGCCAGCCCAGTGAGTGGTACTTGAGCTTCACTTGTTGCTGTATGAATATGTTGTGGTAGCGCAGAGGTATATTTGGCTGGGTGGTAATTTATTCTGAGGTACAGCAAGGAGCCCTTCAGATGTTCCAGAAAAAGTTCAGTCTTTCCTTGAGATCTGCTTCATAGCCATTGCTGTCCTTTGTCACTTAACAGTGAGAGCAGCTCTTAACAGATTTTCTTTGGAGTGAGGAGCCAGCCCCAAAATTAAGGAGCCCATATATAATTGTACCAGACATTTTTTTCCTTTGTCATATAAAGCGAGTTTAACAATGTCTCCATGTTATGAATGGTGTTGCAAACTGTCTGGTAAAAAATAGATGGTTCTTTATCAAGTAATGTTTCCCTCCATTCCACAAAAGCTTCAACGGTATTTCCACACATGAACCTTCTTTAAAGCAACAGTAAAATTTTCTCTATACTACCGTATAAAGAGGGGAAATACTCAAGAACTATCCTCTTTTCAACTTAAGCGTTGGGCCAACTTAAGCCTTGGGCCAAGGGGGAGAGGAATGAATAGACATCATATGGGAGCCTCACTTCAGTGATTCAGTAAATGTGGTTCACAATTTTGTGTATATGATTAGTAAATGGAACTTGAATATAAAACCATTCACACGGTTGTTTGTGTGCTGAATGATTCTAGTTGGTTCAAAGGCTGACTTGTTGCTTCTCCTCCCAGCTGGGTTTCTCCCCCACCCCCATGGCCACCCTCATCAAGCACACCCACCTGCTTGCCTTGTGCTTTCCCTAGCTGTGGCAGAAGACAGCAAAGGAAAGCCAGCAGCCATTGAGTTCATATCCTAATAACAAATTATCTATGTGCCAGACATTTTGTAGGGTGTTACTTTTAGAGGATGACTCTCCCTTTCCCTCTTCCTCCTTTTAAATTTTGTAACAAAGTTTACCAGGGAAGGTTCACTGGAGCTCTAAGAGCCATGAACAAACTTCAGGGAATTGTAGAGCACTGAGTTATAGCATGCACACACATACTGTTGTCATTGGTTCAGTTTACTTCATCTGATGAAGTGACGATACATGAAGTGAATCTTTGCAGCTCATAGGAACACTAGGGGCAAAGCCCAATGCACCCAGGAATGCACCAGGCACTAGGAGGAGTACCCTAAGGCTATGGCTTGGCAGCCTTGCCCCCCCCCCCAATGAACTGTGCTTGGTGGCCCTGCAGTGTACTGGGGCTGTCTTCGGAGTCTCTGAAAATGCCACACGTTGGCACCACCCACATTCAGACAGTACATGGCATTTTAGGAGCCTCTGAGGGCCACCCTAATCCACAGTGGCCTTCAGAGAGGCCTGTGCATGCTGGCCCCACCCCAGTTGGGGCAGCACACAGCATTTTGGGGGCCTTCCTGCCCCTCACACAGGCAGTGCCAAGACTTGTACAGGCCAAAGCGGGGACATTTGGGCGGGAGGCCTTTCATGCTGGGGGCGGATGGTTGTGTGGCCTTCCTGTACCCTCCAAAGTTGGGTAGGCCAGATCCTGCCAGCGGATGGACATTTCCCAGCCCCAGGATCTCAGCCAGGTAGGCAGCCTTAGAGGTTGAACTGGTCTCTCTGGGGCTGACCTGCAGCCCAGCCTCTCCCTCCCTCTTTCCCAGCCACCCTACTCAGCCGCCTTACTTTACAGCTGCTGCCTCTTCCTGCGGTTGGAAGGAAGAGGTGGTAGCAATCAGCAGCAGGGCATCCCCTACCCAATTGGTCCTGCAGGGCAAATGACAGCCTGGAAGGCCAGTCATGTTGTGAGTCGTCCTGGGTGTCCTTTTTATTATGTTTGATTATGATGAATGGCTTAACAGAAAAATGTAAACAGCGCATTCAAAAGGACAGTCAGAGGTAAAGGGTACAGTCTGACAATCCTATGTGAAAGAACATTCTGATCTTGCTTTTCGCTTAATACATCTAAGATGATTGTTTGCCTTTGTTGCTGTTATTATGAAAGCATGCTGCTTTATCTTGCCTCAGATGGTATACAGAAATGTCACAAGTGACTTTATATTTCCTTTCCTGCAGCCGTCTGATCAAGTGATCTTTAACCAACAGAAATGTATGCCACAATAGACCAATACTTACAATGGCCCAAAACATGTTATTTATACCTTGTAGGAAGATATCTCTTAACAAGGTTTCTGATACTTGTGCTTTTCCCTGTAGTATTGTTGCAATATAATGAGCTTCCTTTTCTCTTGCAGGTTCTCAGCCCAGAAGAATTGAAGGCAGCCCAGACATCAGTAGCATTTGGCTGCATTAAATATGCTGATCTCTCCCATAACAGGATCAATGATTATATCTTCTCTTTTGATAAGATGCTGGATGATCGGGGAAATACAGCTGCTTATTTGCTTTATGCCTTCACTCGAATTAGGTAGGGGTAGTACTGAAATACAGCTTTTTTCATAAGTTGTAGTGTTAAACTAAAACTTACGGCTGCTTGCATCTTTACCTAGAAGAATGTTTCTTTCTGAGAGTTAGTAACTGAGGCTGTGTTTCAGGCATTTGTTGTTCTGATTTCTAAGAGTGGGATTATTTTAGACTTGCTTTCATATAGGTCTAAAAGCTGGGAGGGGGAATCCAGGGCTATACCACATTGCCTTTTACCTTCTTGTTGTACCTTCTTGTTGTATATTCAATATATAAGCTGTTGGGGAGAAGTAATTAACTTTGGATACCTATAACACTAGGCTCGCTTCTTTGGCAGATCAATAGCACGGCTCGCCAGTATCAATGAAGGGGCATTGCAAAAGGCGGCTAGAACCACCGAAATAATACTGGACCATGAGAAAGAGTGGAAGCTAGGCAAATGCATTTTAAGATTCCCTGAAATTTTGCAGAAGATCCTGGATGACCTCTTACTGCACACTCTTTGCGATTACCTCTATGAGCTAGCCACCACTTTTACCGAATTCTATGACAATTGCTATTGTGTGGAAAAGGACAGACAAACTGGTGAGTTAACTGTTTTAAGAAAAGGATGTGAAGAGATGGATAAAGCGATAGCAGGATACTGTGCTTAAATTTACTTGGGTCCTAGTACAAGTAAATTGACAATGTTTCTCAAGCTCGTGAAAGGTTGCAGGATGCTCAGATCCCTGATCCTGAATGGTGTATCAGAGTTGAGTTTGGCCACAGTCACCAAAGCCACTTTTAGGAGTGATTTTTCCACGTACTTTTCCTTCCATCCAAGATAGTGTTTGTAGCAGGAAGCTATGGAAGTCATTGGTATAACATGGTGTGCCTTGTGCTGCTATTACTGTGCACCTGGGTGAAGGCAACATTATGGCAAAACCAGTTTCACTACAAGTTCTTGGGTATGCATTTGTGTTTATCTGATGACTTGTCTCTCTCTCACCTAGGTAAAATAGTGAATGTGAACATGTGGCGAATGCTCTTGTGTGAGGCCACAGCTGCAGTAATGGCCAAAGGTTTTGACATCCTGGGAATCAAGCCTGTCCAGAAGATGTAACTATTCTGCCATTTTAAAACAGGTTTTTTTTTACCTACATCAATATTTGTAACCATCATGGCTCAGTATTTGAAAATAAAAATGATCTAAGTTAAGCTATTTTCACTGTCTCTCAGCTGCTATGGGAACATTCAGAGAAATGATAAAATACGATATTCAAATCAAATGAAATTGGTATGTGGAGTATGCAGTTCCGGGGCATTATAGAATCATAGAATCATAGAGTTGGAAGGGGCCATACAGGCCATCTAGTTCAACCCCCTGTTCAATGCAGGATTAGCCCTAAGCATCCTAAAGCATCCAAGAAAAGTGTGTATCCAACCTTTGCTTGAAGACTGCCAGTGAGGGGGAGCTCACCACCTCCTTAGGTAGCCTATTCCACTGCTGAACTACTATGACTGTGAAAAGTTTTTCCTGATATCTAGCCTATATCGTTGTACTTGAAGTTTAAACCCATTACTGCGTGTCCTCTCCTCTGCAGCCAACAGAAACAGCATCCTGCCCTCCTCCAAGTGACAACCTTTCAAATACTTAAAGAGGGCTATCATGTCCCCTCTCAACCTCCTTTTCTCCAGGCTGAACATTCCCAAGTCCCTCAACCTATCTCCCTTGGCCCCAGATCATCCTCGTCGCTCTCCTCTGTACCCTTTCAATTTTATCTACGTCCTTCTTGAAGTGAGGCCTCCAGAACTGCACACAGTACTCCAAGTGTGGTCTGACCAGTACCGTATACAATGGGACTATGACATCTTGTGATTTTGAGGTGATGCCTCTGTTGATACAGCCCAAAATGGCATTTGCCTTTTTTACCACTGCATCACACTGCCTGCTCATATTTAGTTTACAATCCACAAGTACCTCAAGGTCTCGTTCACACACAGTGTTACCCAGAAGCGTATCCCCCATCCAGTAGGCATGCTTTTCATTTTTCTGACCCAGATGCAGAACTTTACACTTATCTTTATTAAATTGCATCTTGTTCTCATTTGCCCATTTTTCCATTGTGTTCAGATCTCGTTAAACTCTGTCTCTATCTTCTGGAGTATTTGCCAGTCCTCCCAATTTGGTGTCATCTGCAAACTTGATGAGTAGTCCCTCCACCCCCTCATCTAGATCATTAATAAATATGTTAAAAAGTACCGGGCCAAGCACCGAGCCCTGAGGTACCCCGCTACTCACCTCTCTCCAGTCTGATGAAACACCATTGACAACAACTCTTTGAGTGCGGTTCTCTAACCAATTCCCTATCCACCTGACTATCTGAAAATCCAGATTGCAGTCCTTCAATTTATCCATCAGAACATCATGGGGAACCTTGTCAAAAGCTTTACTAAAATCCAAGTAAATGACATCAACCGAATTTCCCCGATCCAGCAAACCTGTTACTTGGTCAAAAAAGGAAACCAGGTTGGTCTGGCAGGACCTGTTGGGAGACAAATCCATGCTGACTTCCTTGGATCACCAAATTGTCCTCCAGATGTTTGCAGATCGCTCCCTTTAATATCTGCTCCATTATCTTCCCCACAACAGAGGTCAGACTCACTGGTCTGTAGTTTCCCGGGTCATCCTTGAAGATCGGAATAACATTTGCTCTCTTCCAGTCCTCCGGGACATCTCCAGTCCTTAAAGAGGTTCCGAAGATGATGGACAAGGGCTGTGCAAGTTCTCTGGAAAGTTCTTTGAGTACTCTCGGGTGCATTTCATCCGGACCAGGGGATTTGAACTCATCCAGTGCAGCTAAATGCCTCTCGACAACCTCTCTATCCATGTTAACCTGCCACCCAGACACTGTCCTTTGGCTATGGCCATCTCTAGATGTGCCTAAACACTTTGACCTGTGGGAAAAAACAGATGTAAAATAGGCACTAAGCCTTTCTGCTTTCTCTGCATCTTCCGTTAGAGTTTGTCCATCCGCACCCAACAGTGGGCCTATTGCCTCCTTTACTTTACGTTTGCTCCTCACATAACTGAAAAATCTTTTCTTGTTACAATGGGCTTCCCTGGCCAATCTTATCTCACTCTCAGCTTTGGCCTTTCTTATGATTGATCTACAGTGCCTAGTAACCTGTAGGTACTCTTCTTTAGAGCTCTGTCCTTCCCTCCATTTCCTGAACATTTTCTTTCTTAGTTCCTCTTGAAGTTCTCTGTTCATCCAAATAGGCTTCTTAGAGCTCCTGCAGTGTTTTCGTCTTTCTGGGATAGTCATTGATTGAGCATGCAATAGCTCCTGTTTGAGTAGCGCCCGCCCTTCACATGCTCCCTTCCCTTCCAGCATTCTCGTCCATGGTATGACACTCATCATGTCTCTGAGTTTATTAAAGTTTGCCCTACGAAAATCCAACATCCGCGTCTGGCTACAAGCTTCCTTGGCTCCCCATCTCAAAAGGAATTCTATGACGACATGGTCACTTCCCCCTAGGGTCCCCACCTCCTTTCACCTCATCCACCAACTCTTGCCTGTTGGTCAGTATTAAGTCCAGTATGGCTGAACCTCTTGTGGGTTCATCTACCATTTGATAAATGAAATTGTCAGCCAGGCAGGTCAGAAACTTGCATGACTGAGGACGCTTCGCAGAGTCTGTTTCCCAGCATACATCTGGGAAATTGAAGTCACCCATGATGACAAGGTTCTGCCGCTTGGATATTTTCTCAAGCTGCTCACAAAGTGCAGCATCCACATCCTCTCATTGGTCAGGCGGTCGGTAGCAGACACCAACCACCACACTGTTTGTTTTCCCCTCGCTTATTTTCACCCAGATGCTTTCCACTGTAGATATGCACTCCTTCACTAGAATTTCCTGACAGGTAAGCCCTTTCCTCACATACAGTGCCACTCCTCCACCTCTTCGATCTATTCTGTTTTTTTTGAACAGTTCATATCCATCCACCATTACATTCCAGTCATGAGAATCATTCCACCAAGTTTCTGTGATGCCTACTAGATCATGCCTTTCCATCAGCATGAGACGTTCCAGCTCTTCCTTTTTATTGCCCATGCTTCGGGTGTTAGTATAAAGACATCTGAATTAAGTTTAGATTGTCTACTCCAGTGGTCCCCAACCTGCGGGCTGCGGCCCGGCGCCGGGCCGCAGCTCCTTCTTCCCTCCCCCCCGAAGCAAGAAGCTCGCCAGGCCGCGAGCAAATCGGCTGCCAAAGCGGCCAATTAGCTCGCGGCCCTGCAAGCTTCTCGCTTCGGGAGGGGAGGGAAGAGAAGCTTGCTGAGCCGCAAGCAAATCGGCCTCTTTAGCGGCCGATTTGCTCGCGGCCCGGAGGGGCTGGGAGGGGAAGCCGTGGCCGCCAGCATGGCGGTGGCACAAACGCGTATACGCGGACTGCCGCGCACGCGCGTTCAAGCCCCTGCCGGGCACAAACGCGCGTGCGTGGCAGTCCGCACATGCGCGTTTGCGCTGGGGCTGCCGCGCGTGCGCGGGCCCCCGGGCCGCCCTCTCCCCCCACTATGCCGCAGCGGTCCGCAGCAAGTGGAAGCTTGCGGACCGCTGGTCTACTCTGTCAACCAAACAATAGAAAGGATGTCCATCTTGGAAGATGTTCTTTTTCTCTGGCTCCCAACTCCCTCAAAACGGAATTTTGCAGAAAAGGAGAAAGTAATGTGCCTATGCAGTCATTCAAGTGCGTCACCTTTATTAGGTATGTTGTCTGAGCTCATTTTAAAGCATTTTATTTACATGACCATAAGACAGTTTGCAAATAAAAGTAGAAAATACAGACTGGGAGAACAGCTTGTTTGTATTTATGTGGTGATGTTCATTTTCCTTACACAGACAGAGCTTAGATTTGCAACATTTAATCTTCCCTTTCTAAAACTTCAGGTGTAGAGACATTTGTCATTTAACTTTTGGTTTCCATTTTTGTTTGCAAAGCAACAATAGCACATGTTTGAAAGTTCAAAAATGAGTTCAGCGATATGTTCAAACAATACTGAAATTAATGATTGGGCAGGTATAATAGCTGCACCTTTGGCATTCTATTAGTTACACGCTTAACAATTATTTGACCTGAATGGACCGTGTGTGCACTACCGGAGGTGGTCAACTAAAACCAAAACATTCTTATGTGTATCTCTGTCAGGACAGGTTTTTTAATCTGCACCATCTGATAAATGGAACACTCTGAGACCATGTGTCGGAGAACTAAGTTAGTCCTTGCAAATTTCCAGCAAGTTTGTTCTAGTTAGGCCAGTGGAACTTACGGGTCCAACTTAGCAGGGCAGAGCTGGGTCTAGCAGCCTAAGCAATAGTCTTAAACCAATAAAACCATTTTATTATTTTCTATCTAATATTACAGAGTATTAAAAACAAAGTGAGCTGCCATAATCGTGTTACGCCGATTAAGATATTAAAGCGATCTCACTGACAAATCCAATGGCATATGGCAACACGGGGCTGCCTTCAGTTAGGACAGCAGCTACAACCACTGTCCCATCAGTTCTCTTAAATTTCAAAAGCCAGCAAAGGAAAATCATAGTCACCTTTAAGAATTAAAGTGCCCATTTTGCCTTCAGTTTGAGGCAGGATTGTGCTTACAAAATAGATCAAATATTCCTACATAAAAAATTAACCTTTTACAAACTGCCTTTTTGACTATAAAAGGCACACCCTCTTTCCTCTTTCTACAGATGCAGCAGCACTGCCTATCCAAGTGTCATTAATTGCTAAAAGGTAATGCTTAAATCAGAAAATCAGCTGAAGCTGGATAGTTTGTATCTACTTATAATTAGTCATTACAACATCTGAAAAATATGTCCCACAATTTACAAATTAAAATAATATTTAGAACACATCAAACGGTTCCTTTTTAAATAACTTAACTTCAACAGGTAATCTTTTAATAATATAAAATCTGTATATAAAACTATCTAAAATGTTGCATAGTGTCCACCAGTTCAAAAATATGCTTCAACAGAAGACAAAAAAAAAATCACCTTTATAAAATGCTAGTAACATTCCATTTCTATGTAGTACTCTTAGCTGATCAAAATAATACAACCAGTTTTGGGCACAATTCATTACGCCCTCTTCCAAAACCAGAAAGTCACTGTGAAGTTTTGAAGGACTCTTTAATCCTCATCAGATCTGTAGAACAAATATGACCGAAAGCCCTGTTGTACCATTCTAGTGTCCGGCCCCTGTAAAGCAATAAAATAACATCTCAGGCAATTGCCTCATTTTCTTTCTGTGCTACATTATAGGACTACTAAATTAAATAAAATTGCTCCCAATCATATTTTCTATTAATGCAGAAATAGAATAAATAGTCATTATACAAGGTAAAATAATTTGTGCGTGGCTGCTGAATAATTGGTGTAATCAAAAACACAATACTGACACTCATACTGAAGTATTAGACTTTTTCTGAAGAAGCCCCTTTATCCCGAAGCCCTCTGTTTAGAATATTACCAAATCTAAACATTATGTGGGTTAAATTTAAAAGGGGGAGTACCTTTTATCTATTCGACAGACATGTGTCACTTTGGATTTATGGGAACCAACTGATTCTATAAGGTACTGACACAGGAAAACCTTAGCTAGGATTCCATTCAATTTAGCACCTTCGCTGTCTGTTGAGGTAGCTGCTAACACACAAGTCCCACTTTGAGGATCAGTTCGCCAAGTCCTGAAAATTAATAAAGACCAAAATCATTTGCACTGTTCATTTGCTGTTAGCTAAACAAAGGTCCTGAGATGCTTCCAATCTGTACTTTAAAATCTATTCAGTACGTTAGGTTGATACTGGGAAATTTCTAAATGATAAATCTGTTAAGTCATCCAATCACAAAAGCCACATTTTTCCCAGGGGAGAAAAAAGATCTTTATTAATAATTATAATTTACAGTATTTATCCCAAGTCCAATGACTCTGAGACACATTATCACTGCAGCAAAACTAAAAGTTGACTCCATTATGAACATATTCTATTAGAATGCTACTTAGGGATGCATTGTTGCCACAGAGGAAACTAATGGGGACAAACATGCAGTTCATGAGAAGAGATTGCTTAGATGTGTCTTTTGGGGAGGGGATTAATGATCCTTGCTAGAGAGGTGGGGGTGTATCCTGCTTTTTACTGCCCAAAGTAGTCACAAAGCAGCTTACAATCGCCTTCCCTCCCTCTCCCCACAACAGACACCCTGTGAGGTAAGTGAGACTGAGAAACTGGCCCAAGGACACCCAGCTGGCTGCATGTGGAAGAGTAGGGAATCAAACCCAGTTGTCCACATTGAAGGCCGCCAACTCTGAACCACAGCAAGTGAGCTCTCAGTTAGTTCTGCCTCCCTTCCACACCATTATCACAGCAGCCATTAGCAAGAAGAAGAGTTCTACCTCAGGACCACATGGTCTCGTAGAGGAAGTGGAGACATGCTCTCTGTTGTGTAGTGGTAGATGTCTGTATCATCATCTAAGACCTCTAGGATTTTTGACTGCTGAAGACTTGGATCCCACAGGTGCTGTTCCATCAGTACACGGTGTAGAACTGCTTTAGGGGTAGCATCAATTTCAACAGAAGCTCTCCATAAACGGAGACAACAGTTATCTTCGACCTTGGAAGACAGACTACCAGTTAGGCACTGAAAGAGACAGTTAGTGAGGTGTTTCTCAAGCTTGCAGTAGCCTTGTGCAAACAACCCATCTGTGCACTGACTCAGCATGTGGGGATGGAGAACAGGACATGAACACGCTGGCCCCACCAACATGCAATCACTGAGTTCTCTGCATGGTGTCAACGCACAAAGGAAGTGCCCATGTCCTCCTCCCTATAATTAGCAATGATTGGAAAACAGCATCGCTATGACATTGATCAGGATCCCTGGTATCTTTAGGAGCCAGTGGCCAAATTATGCTAAAAACTATATGGATTTAGATTTTTTTAATGTGAATACAATACCAAAAGTGACATTTTGTGAAAGAATATCAGAATAAGAGGGGTTTTATAGGGAAAGCCACTAAGGAAAGGCTTGATCCATGAAAACAGCAAAAGTTATCTAGATACCACTTTGGTTTGACCCCTATTTAGAAGTACTTTTCATTAAAAAGATAAAAATGCAAGAAAACTGATTATAGGCAATTTATTATTTGAAATGCCATCTGATCAGTCTATCTTTCAGTTTGGACTTCAGAGACTGAACTGCCTTTGTCTCTTCAATCTTAGGGAAGGGCCATAGGGGCAAGCACTTCTTTCCTCTGGCCACAAGCAACCCAACAATCACACAGAGCTTGGGGCCCCCAAGTATTCAGGACTGCTCTCCCTCCCCACCCCATGAACGGACACACTGTCATCTGTGCTGGGTTAAGGCTAGGATTCACAGATGTATGCGCTAGACATGCTTTTACATACTAGAATCCATGCTGCTGTAGTAAGGACTGTACAAAGCAATCACTTAATACAGGCTCCACACTGTTCCTTCTCTCATTAAGAATTATCATACCATTACAACATCCTAAAAAGGGCACTCAGTAGAAAATAACAGTAGAAGTGTCATCCTAACATCATTTAACCAATGAATAGCTCATTAATCACAAGGGGAAAGGCTGTGTATTTTTCAGATGGAGAAAGAGACTTCCAGGCAACTGTCAGGTCTATTTCATAGCACATTCAATTTTTTATTTATTTCAATTATACCCCAGCCTTCTCTCCCAAAGAATCTCGCATTGTTCTCTCCCTTTTATCTGCACAATAGCCCAAGGTCACCTAGCAAGCTCCCATTGCAGAGTGGGATTCAAACCTGGGTTTCCCAGATCCTAGTCCAACATTAAGCATTTCCATTTCTAAGATCTAATGTCAACTTCATTTAGCTTCTCTTGCCAAAGTTACCTTTTTATAACCAGAGTCCACACCTTCCACGATGGAACAAACAACCCAGTTCTTGAATTTCTCCTTGGCATCGCGGAGCAAATCCTGCATAGAGTGTTCCAGGGAGATCACTGTGCTGGAAAGTCTTGTTAAAATGGTGTGATTTGTTTCAGTTGAGATGTTTAGATTATGGAAATCTTCATAACCCTCATCAAAGCAGTAGTCAGGGGTCTGTAAAAATTGGAGATTACTCAAAATGTACTAGATTGCAATGATCTTTATACATCTATGGTCCTTTCCCCAGATTTAAGTCATTAGTTATTAATTCACAGTTTCTCACAAAAAGAGGAAACAAAACAAAATTGACACTATATGGTCACATCTCTCCCAAGGTTTGCCAATCTACTTGAGAGCAGATGGCACAGTGTCCACTTCTCTGTGATCTCCGGTGCATTCAATTCTATAGATATCGTTAGATTTTTTTGGGGGGGGGAGTGTGGGTACTTTTTAACATGAATATGCTTGACAGATAGCTGGTACTTATTAACTATCCTTCAAATTTGTATACCGGATAGCCATTCGAACACAGAAAAGTTAAGCAGGGCTGCATTTTGACCTGTCATTTATTTCAGTGGTCCCCAACCTTTTTATCACCGGGGACCACTCAGTGCTTGACTGAGGCCCGGTGGGGGATGGTAGTTTACTCCTCTACTCTCAACCACTGCCCTAATGCTCTCTGATCGCTATGGTAATGTTTAAACATCCCTTCAAAATAAGATACAGACACGCCACAACAATGAACATAAGGAACATTTTATTTTCATGGAAATTTTAACTCATGACAATGACAAATCAATGGGAACCCTGAGCTTGTTTCTCTGCAACAAGATAGTCCCAGCTGGGAGTGATGGGAGACAATGACACCCGAAGTGTGTTGTAAAGGGCCGGGGGGGATGAAGTAAAGGGCCGGGGGGGGGGGAGAAGGTGTCCTTCGCGGCCCACCTCCAATTAGTCGACGGACCACATGTGGTCTGCGGCCCACAGGTTGGGGATCGCTAATTTATTTGATTTAAATATAAACTAGATTGGCTTTGAAAGCCCCCCCCCCCCCAGCAGCAAGCACACCCAGCGGCCCAGGGAGGCCACGGTGTGCTCTGGGGCTGCGGGGAAGCCATCCCCAGGCCCTTCCCTCCCTCCCTGACAAAGCCACGGTTTTTCTGGGGCCCATGGATGGCTTCCCTCTGCGGGGTTGGGGAAGCCATCCCCGGCCCCCTCCCTCCCCAGTGAAGCCGCTGCTTCCCGCAGGCCTACAGGGCCTATGCGGCTTCCCGTGGGCCCTCCCTTCCCCTCACCCCAAGGCCTAAGGTGTGTCCTGGGGAACGTCTGAGGCAAACTGCCACCAGTGTCAGCAGAGAGCCCCTAGCTGGGTGGGTGGGACTGGCCACGCCCACGCTCCACCCACTTAGCCGTTAACCAAATATGTATACTGCTCCCTGAGTGGTTTAAAGATGATTTTCTTCTTAGCCAGGACTGTAGATCCTATTCACTTCAACTAAGTGGTCAGTTTGTACTTTATTTTGCATACACAGACAATCTAGTTTTAGTAGGCTCTTGTGTTTAGTGAAAATATTGATCAAATATTATTTCTCCATCGAATATTTAGAAATATACTTTGATTAAACAGGTAATCTTCTAATGTGGTGAGCTGGACTTGATTCCCTGCTCTTCCTTGTGATGGGTGACCTTGGGCTAGTCTCAGTCCTGTTAGAAACCTGCAGAAGGCACGCAGATGCTGCCCCAGCTCCTCCTATGTCCTCTAAGTTGACAGAGGCCAGGACAACTTACTGGCAGCAGGGCATGCTCTGTGACTGGCTCCTCTTCCACCTGGCAAACTTCTGAAACCAGCAGGAAGTTGGAGGTGGAGAGCTGACCCCTTATTAAGCTCTTCCTGGCTGAGGGTTGCCTCCTAATTGGGTCTAAACTACCTGGGTGGGTCATTCCTCAATGAGGGCCAATCAGGTAGTGGGTGAGCAGCAGTTTGGATTTTATAAGATTTACTGATGATGATGATGCATTTGGTCATCAGATGTATACTATGGTATACTGGTTATAAGAACATCTTTTCTTCAAATCAAATTCTTTAGAAAATTGGTATTCAAAATACACATATTTTTATTTACCACACATGCCTCACAATCCCTCCCAGAAGCTCTAAGCTGTTTACACACAGATTTGTAGCAGTCCATCCAAGAAAATTCTAGAACTACTATAACATTTGAACAGACCATTCCTTGGGGCATTTACCTTGAAAAGTGCAATAGCCCCAAAACAGACTGAAGATTGGCCTCTCCCTTTTGGCCCTCCTTTTTCTCCTTCCCATCCACCAGCCAACCTACTTTCATTGTTTTCCCACATTCCCCCAGTCCAGTTGTGTGGAGGAGAACTTAAAGGAAGGACCATTTTCTACCTTCTCCATACTATTTTCTCTTTTCTTCCTGGAAAGCCCCCATATCTTCACCTTTCTCTCTTCCCACTTACCAACCAACCTATGCTTTATCTGCCACCTATCTTCAGCTTTATTCATTTTTATCATTTACTTATAATTATTAAAATACACTTTCTCCACAATTTAGACCCAAAGCAACATACATAGTTTTATTATTTTCCAGTTTAACTTGAAAACAACCCTGTGGTGTAAGTAAGAATGAGAATATGAGGCTGACCCAACTTTTCCCAGTGAATTTACAGACTAGGAATTTGATCCTGGGTGACAAAATGCTATGCTTCTGCCTTAATTCTAGCTCTGTGATCTGTTAGTCAATTAGCCATTTGCCCATGTTTTATTGCCTAGGTCAGTTCCTCTTAGGTTTCACACCTCTCCTCCGCCTCTCCCCCATGCATCTCCATTCACCTCCGGAATGCGGCCTTGGGCTCTGCCTATCTAGCTGTTGTGACTGTTGGAAGTCTTCCCGCGGTTGTACGGGTTCTCACAGGGAGGGGTACAGGTTTGTGGAATATATGCTAGGCCTGTTTGCCTGTGCCCCAATTTCAACAAGTTATTGTTGAGTTAACTTGCTTGATCTGAATAAACAAAATCTTTTGCATCAAGTCAAGGGTTTTTTTATATCTGAGCAATTGAAAATCCTCACACTGGGTCTCCCAGATCCTAGTCCAAAACTAACTAACACACCACAATAGTTTGTTGTAGAGTGGATGCTGTAGCAAGCAACAAGACTTGGGTGAGCCATCAACATTGCCTGGCATTCGCTGCCAGGACTAGCCCCAGTGGGTCTTTCCCTGAAAAGGACTAATCAGCCCTAGTAAAGGCCCTGCATTTCCCCCTGTCTTTGACTGATGGAAACCAAGGCTCCCAATGCTGTTGTGGTTGCCAAGCAACCACTACAATGACCATTATCAGGAAATCAATTTCTTGAAGCTACAGGTGCTAGTTCTATTATTGTGGAGAAGGGGTTAAATGTACCTATATAATTTAAAAAAAGATTTTAGAGGTTTCTGCAAACCTGGAGCTTTCTTCAGATCTATAGAAAAATCTCTGGTGTATGTTTATAGCTCCATTCTCTGAATTTAGGTATCCACAGATTTGGCCATAATGAGATATATAGATGTACCTGGGTAGCAGTGAAACAGGCCCAGCAGAGGTATATGTACAAACAACAGGGTGGCAGAATTGGAGTGGCTTGAAGATCTAATTCAAAACATTGGAACAGGAGGGGGGGGTACATTCTATGACAATCACTGTCTTTCTTCAAGCTTGCTGAATCATCTGTCCTTATTCCTTCCAAGCCAACATCCAGTCCTGCATTCTGCAGAAGTACTTGAAGGCATCTTCCCTCCTAACTTAGATCTTTGCAACCTTTTCTCTCCTCTCACATTCCCTCACTCATTATTTTTATCCCTTTACCACACTGTTCTACTGATATGCAGCGAGAGAACAGTGAAAAACTAAATCCAAGGGAGGAGACAGGAATTACTGGAATATGACCCTTGATTAAAAGACACCATTCTGCCTCATACGCCAGACTCCATCTCTGCCTTGCCCAAGAGAGAGCACTTTTTCACAGGCTCTTTCAATGCCAGATGGAAGAGCATCCTGGCACCAGATGATATGTGTTTAAATGTTGCCAAGGGGAGTGGTCACAGATCCAAATGCCAAGCATTCTTTAGTATAGCCAGCATGCTAGCAGGTCAAATTTCCACACAAATCAACGTATCAGAGGAAGAAGAAATGCCAGGAAGTCTGCAAACCAGCCTGGTGTAACTAAGTCCACAGTCTGTTCATGTCATAAAGGAAGTGTCCAATCAACCTGGAAAGTGCAACTCCTTTTGTCATATGTTTATCATCAATGGTGTCTCCTCAAACAGGATGTAATTTAGTCCAAAAGGAACCAACCATGAGAGCCAGCTTGGTGCACTGGTTAAGAGCGGCAGCCTAAAATCTGAAGAAATGGGTTTGATTGCCTGCTCTTCCACATGCAGCCAGCTCTCACAGATCAGTTCTCTCAGAGCTCTCTCAGCCCCACCTACCTCGCAGGGTGTCTGTTGTGAGGAGAGGGAGGGAAGACAATTGTAAGCTGCTTTGAGACTCCTTCAGAGTGTAAAAAGCAGGGTACAAAAAACAGGTCTCTCAGTTTTGTTCGGGGGGGGAGGGGACCTTGGAGGATAAGCAAAGGCAGGCTATTTAAAATTATCACCTTCCACCAAGCAAGATGTAAAGCACACTGTTATCACACAAATTAAACAATCCACTTGGTCTACCAATGTCTGCATATTATATATAAAGAATAATTGTTATCATCATCCTGTAGGACGCAGCCACCTGAAATCATTGTGTGTGTTAACTCCCTTGCGAGTCAAAGAAGACATGCTCCAACCCAGATGGCTTCTGCACATGAGTAAAAATCCATTAGCAAGGAAACAAAACAAGAAGATTCCTTTATCTTAGCATATGGTAAATGGTCACAAAGATGAAGGCCACCCTTCCTCACCCATCTACCATCAAAGAACTCCTCTATCATGCCTGGGTCCAGCTCCAGTTTAGAGACCTGCCCTCCAGCCAGACCAAGCAATGCGACCATGAGCACATCTCCAGCATGCATAAATTAAGATCAAGCTCCAGCTCAAAATCTCCATCTCTTTAATGTCTGCAACAAATAAGGTCATTAGAGGGAGAGCAAGAAGCAATATGGCAACATTTACAAATACCCTGCTTCAAAATAAATCCTCCCTACAAACTTCTAGGTCCATCCATAGGACCAGAGGGAGATGAGGAAGAATCCAGCATCCTTCCAGCTTACTAGTGATTCACTTACTCAAGTAAAATGTTGCATGTAATTGTACTGGCCTCACAAAGTGCACAGCTGTCCATAGCAAGAATCAGCTGTAGCTAATAGCATATTATAGGTTGATACAGGATTTGTACTTGGCAGCAATAAGCAGGAATGAGAAACACTGTGAATGAGGCTAGGCTGTGGCTCCTACAGAACACAGTAACCTACCTGAAAGAGTCTGTGGCACTCCATTATCATGTGTGCCAGGCCTTGAGTTGCAGCTAAATTCTCACTCAGATCTCTCTGGTCAGGTCTCCCCGTGCTATATTTTCTCTGGCTGGATCTAAAGAAGAGATGGTAGAGGGCAGAATGTTCAAGTCACATCAGAGACTTAGATGTGTCTAGTTGATACCTTTTAGACTACAGAAGGGAGATTACAGCATTGATGTCTCATTCAAAAAAATTAGTTCCACAAAAAAAAAACACAACAACACAAGATGTCTCTCTGCCAGCAGAGTGCAATTTGTGTGCCTCCCCTCTCCCTCTGCAGCCCCAAAAGCCCTCCGAATTGCTAGACCCTTAACAACTTGAAGGAGCTGGAGTTCTGCAGAGAGACAGGAGAAAAATGCAAACATCTCCTGTTAATGGCAGTCCTCTGCATATGCCAAACATTACCTTTTCATTTGACATTTATTATCTGCAGTCAAGTAATCCTATGTTGATCTGCAGTCTGAAACTTAGCCCACTTCATGGAGTATTATGCAAAAAACTAATACAGAATGCAGTGCATCTTGCCTCTGGAAACAGGTAGTAAACCCATGCAGGGGTTCAACATAGTATGACATTTCATCTCATTTAAAATAATTTTACCAGAGCACTGGTGACTTCACATACATGCTACATGTGCAACCTAAAAAGTGCCTTTTGATGAAATGGACACACAGATGACAGACATCTCAACAAGACCTGTGCCATTCAAAACCCTATTCTTCACGGCTGATCACAAAAAACATTGTGGTCCACATTGCACACAAAAGCTTTCAGTCTAGTCCTGTGAATTCTACCTATGACTACCTATTGAGTCAAATCCCAATCCTAATGTAATATAATCATGATTTAACACAGTCATTTGTATTTCAGTTGAATGAACAAACAGCTCTCATTGATTTGCCTATCATCAAAAGTACTTGTTTAAAAGCCGGGTCAGCAAGCCAGAGGAAGAATGCCAATAATATCACTCAAATGCTTTCAATACTAAAAGGTAAAGGTAAAGGTATCCCCTGTGCAAGCACCGGGTCATGTCTGACCCTTGGGGTGACGCCCTCTAGCGTTTTCATGGCAGACTCAATACGGGGTGGTTTGCCAGTGCCTTCCCCAGTCATTACCATTTACCCCCCAGCAAGCTGGGTACTCATTTTACCGACCTTGGAAGGATGGAAGGCTGAGTCAACCTTGAGCCGGCTGCTGGGATTGAACTCCCAGCCTCATGGGCAAAGCTTTCAGACGGCTGCCTTACCACTCTGCACCACAAGAGGCTCAATACTAAAGTGTCACTAATTCGTATTTTAAGCTTATTTGTGGCATTGTGCCAGGTATACACTTGCAAAAGGCCTGGCATTCATCTCTAACAACTTTATCTCGGAACATTCTTTCTGACCATTTTAAACACAGACAGCGAGATAAAGGTACATGACTTTAACCCTTGGAGCCCAAGTTGTTAGATTAGGTCCCTTTGAAGTTCCAATGCTGAAATGAAATATTAGCAGCCTTTTATCTAACCCCTAAGGTACAAAGCAACCTTGAAGTTAAGACAGTAGAGCAAGCCTTTTAAAACTATGTACAGTTTTTTAAACTAACTAAACAAATATGAATGTATAGGCCCTGCTCCAATCAGGCTGCTCTTTCCAAAGATTATTGTTTGCTACTGAAACAACTATCAATTCTTCCAATACATACTTGGCTCTGACAACGTTTCACTGACTCACTGTGACTGACAGTGCTATCATCAGGTCCCTTGTTGATTCATCTCTCCCTGGGAATGCTGAGCATCACTGGACTTGTTTTAATGCCTGATACACATCTGGGATGTGTATTTCTTTTTTAAAGCACATTCCAAACATGCTTTACCTCTCTTCACCCTTCTTAAAGGTTTAGTGATCCAATGTCAATTTTTACCAATACCTTTTAAGAAATAGAATTTGCTCCCTGAACATGGTTAGTCTGCCACAGACAAAAAAGAAAGAAAATTCCCCCTTCTTAACACTTATTTTCCCATATCCCTCATATCTTTACCAGATGTATGGTTGTAAAACAACTATCTGCAGCCAACTATTCTGCCTGGGATTTTTATTCCACTTCTCAATGCAGCTCCTAAATTGCTCATATTACTCCAAAATAAAACTTTTTCTTCTCACCCTGTGATGTGATACACAAATTCCCTAATGCAGGGCAGCTTGCTCATTATACTTTACAGGAGATTTGGTCACCTTTCCCTAAGTATCTAAAGGTTACCTGAAACAAAGAGCCGACAAACTTCCCTCCATAGTCAACAGGTTTCAGAACACTTCCAATCACTTGGGCTGATCCTGCGTTGAGCAGGGGGTTGGACTAGATGGCCTGTATGGCCCCTTCCAACTCTATGATTCTATGATTCTAAGGCATGTCGGTCACCATTTTCTGGGAGCCACTGCAGTATAGTGCTAGATTGTTACTGGCCAGATCCTGAAATTCCCACAAACACTCAATCCCAATATGCCACAAGGGTGCCCATGAGGCTCGCTAGCTGTAATAGCATGGTTGATTTTGCCTTTATGACCACCACTGCTGCAGCCCTTGTTTTTTGGATAATTTCCTTGGACAGATAGATATATCTATAATCATGACCATATGCTTGATTTGCTGAGTAGGAACTAAGGAACTTTTTGCCAAGTTCACCAGGAAACCTCACCAGGAGGTTCACCGAATTCACCAGGAAATTTCTCTAGAAATTGAACTACTCTCTGGGTATCCTTCAGAGACTACTGAAAGGGAGGCACTCTAATTAAAGTGTCACCGAGGTAGGAATGGACCCCTTCCCTTTAATGGCACTACCAAATTCACCAACATTTTGGTAAAGATTCTTGGGGTTGTACATAGTCCAAAAGGAAGGGCTCAAAATTGGAAGTGGTGCTCCCCTAAACAAAATCTGAGGTACTTCCTGTGCCCTTGATAAATCAAGATATGGAGGTAAGCCTCCATGAAGTCTAAAAAGGTTAATAACTCCCCACTCTGTAGTGCCCCTGCAATCGAATGCAGTTTATCCATTCTGGACCTCTGGAGTCTCATGAAGGTTGACATACTTCAAATCCAATCCCCGGTTCTTTAGGGCATGGTAAACAAGATGGAATATACTCCGTGAAAAAGCCCTGAAGGAGTATGTGCAGAAAAGCTTAAGGAGTTCTGAACCTTTTATCTGTTTTTTAAATTATTATTAGGGAACAAATAATCCTGCGTGGAGGGATAGCTAATTTAGTCCAAAAGTAACCAACCATTAATACCCTTAATTTTTCTGGGCCCTTGTGTGATCTCATAATTACTTGTCTCCTGTTTAGATTTAGAACAGCTATTGCCTTAGCCAACATAAATTGGTGGCCTTTGAACTGGAATATACAGACTCTTGGGGAGGGACTGAGAAATTACCAGATTGCCACCAAATGCCGTGAGTGCAGATATAAGATACATGTTCCTTAATTTTATCATTAAGGAACATATATAATTTGGGTGGAATCTGAAATGTAGGGGTTAAATTTCCCTTTCTGTGACTTGTTGGCCCAGCAGATTCAGCTCTGCCTGCCTGAACCACCCTTGCTGTGGTCATCTAGAACAGTTCAGAGGGAGGTCCTGCATTGGTTAGATAATGACCGCAACCCCCATAGAAGGTCGAAGCCACTGTGGAATTGTCAGTAACAGTCACAGAAGGGCCACTACTCCCTGAAAGGGCTGAAACAGCAGACAAAGAGATTGTGGCTGTTGTGCTCTTTTCTTACCACTTTTCCACATGCCTGAGTGTCTCAGCACTGTCAGAAACCCCCATGTATTTCTGCCATGGTTTAATAGATTGTACTCTTGTCCTGATTTAATGCTTTGCAATGTCTGAGTGCAGCTGACACACAAGGACGAAATCTCTTTGAAGTCTCTAGATGCCCTAGCATCTGCAGAAAGCTGACAACTCCGGCAGGGCCCTCAGCTCTTCTGGCAGCTCAGTCCAACAGGGTGGGGCCAGCACCGAAAAGGCCCTGGCCTGGGTTGAGGCCAGGTAGATGTCCCAGAACCTCGGGACAACCAGTAAATTCATACCCACAGAGTGAAGAGCCCTGTGGGGGGCATAAGCAACCAAGCAGTCCCACAGATAAGTGGGACCCAAGCTGCATATAGCCTTAAAAGTCAGTACATATACCTTGAACTTGACCTGGAAACAGACTGGTAATCAGTGCAGATGACAAAGCACTGGTTGAATGTGGGCCCTCCATGGTGTTTTAGTGAGGACCCTAACAACCGCATTTTGTACTTCTGGCACTTCACCTGTTCTCCATGAATTGTCAAAAATAATGGACAGAGGCTCAGAAATTACAACTTCTTTTAGTATCCTTGGATACAGTTCTGGCCCGCAGGATCTGGTTTCATTTAAAGAAACTAGGTGTTTATGGACTACCTCTACAGTGATCCTAGGCCACAACTCCCATGCAGAGCACAATTCCCCCTGGAAGAGAAGACTGAGAAGTCGAAATTGAGCAGTTCAGCCCTCTCTTCATCACCTGTTACAATGTCACTTTCTTGTCCCCACAATGGTCCTACCATGTCCCTATTGTTTTTCTTACTTCAAATATAACTAAAGAAATCTTTTTTATTCTTTGTAGCAGTGGTCCCCAACCTTTATTAGGCTGGGGACCGGCAGGGCATCGGGCCGCGCCCGCGGGGACCGCGCCCGCGCGGGCCACGCCCACGCTTCTGGCCGCGCATCGAGCCGCGCCCGCGAGCTGCGCCCGCTGATCAGGCCGCGCCCGGAAGCCACGCCCGCGGATCGGGCCGCGCCCGCAAGCTGCGCCTGCGGATCGGGCCGTGAGGGCGCGGCCTGCACGGGCGCAGCCTGGCCCTGATTCCCTCTTCCCGCCCTCCCACAGTAAGAAGCTTCCCGGGCCACAAGCTTGCGGCCTGGGAAGTTTTTTACTGCGGGGGGGGGGGCGGGGAGAGGGAGCTGCGGCCCGGCGCCATGACCTTCGCGGCCCGATGCCGGGCCGCGGCCCGCAGGTTGGGGACCACTGCTTTGTAGCATTTCTTGCTAGCCTAAGCTCATACTGAGCTTTAGCTTTTCTAACACGCTCCCTACAAGCACTGGTTATTTGTTTATATTCCTCCTTGTTTATAAGGTCCTGCTTCCATTTCCTAAATTAATTTTTAATTAGATCCTGTAAAAGTGTTTATGGAGCCACCCTAGTTTCTTTAGATTTCTCCCATTTTTCCATCTCAATGGAATTCATTGTCTTGGATTGTGCCCAGTATTTCACTTTTGAGAAACTCCCAACTTTCTTGGACTTCCATCTCAAGTTTTTCTGACCATGGGATTTTACCCAACATAACTTTAAATTTGTTCAAATTTGCTCTGCTGAAGTCTAGCCTGTATGTGTGACTAGATACAGCTTTTCTCTTCCCCAAGTCATAAAGTCCAAAATCACATGATCACTACTACCAAGCACTCCCACAACTTTTACCTCATCAACCAGTTCTCCCCTATTGTGACAATCAACTCTAAAAAAGCAGACCCCCTGGTTGCCTCATTTCCTACTTTCTGGGAAATGAAGTTATCAACAAGCCAAGCCAAGAATTTACTGTATTTTTCATTTTTAGCACAGTTGGTCTTCCAACAGATAGATAGGTAATTGAAATCTCCCATGGCCACTAGGTCCCGTCTCTCTGAGAACTTAGTAATCTGGTCTAGGAGCATCTCATCCAAGTCCTCCGTCTGGCCTGGTGGTCTATAGTAGACCCCCACCATAATACCACTATTATTTCTTGCACCTTTTATTTTTACTCAAAGACTCTCAGATGAACTCTCATGCTCAGACACATGTAATTCTTCACAAGTAAATATCTTATTTAAGCAAAAATACCTGGATGATGAGGAACTTTCTCTTCTCAGGGTATTAAGGTGAAACAAGGATGGTGCAAGGCAGACAGCAAGATTGGTTGGTGTCATTTGGTTTTCCTCAACAAAAGCTACTACATCCCTGAGAAAGAAGAGTAGAATTTTCAAAGCTTCACGGTTTTCATCTGGAAGTAGAATAGCAGCAGCCTGGACAGCACAAAATTGCTGATCTTTAGGCAAATCTAGAAAGATAAAGAGATCCCACATCATCCTGTCTATGAATTGACATTTATTATTTCAATAGAACACCACCCACCTACACTTCATTTCCATGCCTTTATCCTTACAATATGGGCACAAATCAGGAAACATAGGACAGCACATAAGCAACTGCTTAGCTCCCCTAAAGTTACTATCAAATGGCCAACAAAAGTTCCAATACCATAGTTTTTAAAAGCACCATAGTATCTTTCAGACACCTGTAGCTATTCAAAAAGAATTATCATCCTACCCATACTCTGTCTTCCCTTTCTTATCCCTTCAATGCATTCATTTAAATCATAACAAAGTAAAATGATGAGTGGGTACGACTATCAATTCTTTGCATCATCATTGTTTAAAACTGGTTAAGTTTACTGTTGCCACGACATACATTGGTAGATGTTAAGGAAAGATTCGCACAGCTTGCTGGTGAATATAGATTCCGGAAGATCTCGGAAATATTGTTTCACCATATCTGCCACATCAAATGCTGACTGCCCTTCATAAGTTACATTGTGAGGGTCATTTTCATTCATTTCCCGTAAGGAGAGGATTCTAGATTTCACCCCAGATTTTCTGAAAAGGCCAACCTATGGAAGTGAAAATACAACATTAAAGATCTAGCCAAAGAAGAAAAAAATTCTATTTGCCTTAATGTGATATAAATCTCTGCCTTATTTTCCCTAGAGGAATCTGCCTTGAGCACACAAAACTGGCTCAAGATCTCCAGCCCCGGAGAAATCAAACTGGCCTCAACCACAGCCAGGGCTGTCTCTGCCCTGGTGGAATGCTCTTCTAAGCCAGATCAGGGGCCTGCACGATTTAAAACAGGGGCTGTAAGATGTAGCTGTTCCACCAGGCCTGTGCTTGAGGCCCACAGAACACCAACAACAACTGGCCTCCCTACAACATCTGCACACCACACAGTTAACAACATCAAGGAATTTATTCCCCCTTCCTCCCACCAGAGAGAAGCCAGTGAGATCCTGGGTTTTAATGCAAACTGTTGTTAGTAATGTAAATGTTTTAACTCTTTTATTGTATTGATATATGATAGATGATGTGAGCTGCCCTGAGCCCTAGGATAAGAAATAAATGAAACTAAGATTCCATGAGCTGGGTGGTAGTGGAGCTTTGTTAATAAATTAAAGAATGGATCCCAAATTCTTTCATCAATAGCATGATATGCACCATAACAGCACGACATGCACTCAAGGTTGACTAATGCACACAACTTCTGTTCTGAAGCAGCAGAAATTTGTTCTACAGGAAAACAAAGTTTGAGTCCAGTGACATCTTTAAGAATTACACAGTTCTATTCAAAGTGTAAGCTTCATGTGCATGCACACCTCTTAGAGGTGCCGCTGGACTCCAACTTTGTTCTGGTGCTGCAGATCAACCCAATTCACAGGAAAGAATGAGAAAACACAGTGAGAGTAAGAGGACAGAGATGTGGGCTACATCACACATCCCATTTTCAGTTACAGACTGTGAAAAGAAACGGTATATTCTAAGCCCATGAGCTAAGTTTTTTTTTTTCATACAATACCTGGTCAAGAAAATTGTCTCTTAAATAGTCCATGGCCTGTACTATGCTTCTTGGAAGGGGATGACTTGTTCTCTGGACATTTAACAATAATGGTACTCCAAATATATTTTTGTCCTTATAATCAGGGGCTTTTATTTTTCTAATGAACTTCGGAACTGTCCTGGAAATACAAAGTAATTCATTAGCTTACTGTGTCTTATTAAGGATTCAGAACTGAAACTGGCCACTAAGAAGCCACCATTGGTTGCAATTAAAGTTTTCAGTAATACATTTCTAAATGTTTAAGAGGAAAACTAATTGAATCTACATTTCCTTTACCCCCAAGACACTCCAAGGATGCTAAAAAATATAAAAAATTGGGAAGGGTTCCACTTAGCACAATTAGCTAGCAAATTAGATTTGTTTATTTCAAATAGCTCAGTCAAGGGTGAAATTCCTGGTGGTCAAGCTGAGGAACTAGTTCTATTGATATTGTTTTAACTTTGTGCTAAGGTTATGTGGATTATTTAAAAACCAGGATCTGCCAAGATAGTAACCACTCACCAATCACCTTAGCATTAAAGATTTACAATTTAACAGTTCACCTGAGAAATCTGATGCAGAGCTAACTCCTATACCTCATTATAAAAATATCACATGGTCAAAAAGTAGATAAGCAAATCAAGGACTTTCTCAGCTCCAACAAGATCTGCCATCTCCTCAGCAAAATGATAAATGGCATGTACTAGGAAGCCATCTTAGAATGTTATTTACAAACATCTAATGGAAGGCAAGTAATGTTATTTACAAACATCTAATGGAAGGAGTACCCAGATTGCTGGGGGGTAAACGGTAATGACTGGGAAAGGCACTGGCAAACCACCCCGTATTGAGTCTGCCATGAAAACGCTGGAGGGCGTCACCCCAAGGGTCAGACATGACTCGGTGCTTGCACAGGGGATACCTTTACCTTTACCTTAATGGAAGGCAAAAACTGTTGACTAAAAACAAACCCACCCTAGAGCTCCCGAAAGATCATGAAAGTTTGCCAGCGAAAATCAATTAATAGCCAGGTTTACTCAATATAAGCCTTATATGCTTTAAAATACAAAAACAAACAATTAACAAGAAAAAGAAAATTTATTTATTTATTTATATTTTTATACCGCCCTTCCCTACGGCTCTGGGCGGTTTACATAAAACATTTTTGAACATTCACATAGAACACTATCAAAATCAATATCAAAAATCAATATAACAATATAACAATAACAACAACATATCAACTGGAACAATTAGAACGGCACTTCAACAATAACTTGACAATCCCTCAGTCGGTTCATTCCCTCAGTCTGGGGGGCACCTGTAGATGTTATGGCTCAGTCGGCCCCACCAAATGCCTGGTGGAAGAGCTCCTTTTTGCAGGCCTTGCAGAATTGTGGAAGTTCCGGCAGGGCCCTGATCTCTTCGGGGAGTTCATTCCACCAGGTGGGGGCCAGGACCGAGAAGGCTCTGGCCCTTGTTGAGGCCTGACGTGCCTCTTTAGGGTCAGGGATCTGTAGCCAGTTGGAGGTGGCTGAGCGTAGAGCTTTTCTGGGGGTATAGGCAGGGAGGCGGTCTCTCAGATACACTGGGCCCAGACCGCGTATGGCCTTAAAGGTGATTACCAAAACCTTAAGCTTAATCCGGAATTCAACTGGGAGCCAACCAAGTTCTTGAAGTACCGGCCGGATATGTGATCTCCATGATGTCTTAGTGAGAATCCTGGCCACGGCATTCTGCACCAGTTGTAGTTTCCGGATCAAGGATAAGGGTAGGCCTGCATAGAGCGAGTTGCAGAAATCCAGTCTGGAGGTGACCATCGCATGGATCAATGTGGCTGGGTGCTCTGGTTCCAGGTAGGGCGCTAATAGTTTGGCTTGGCGGAGGTGGTAAAATGCCAGCCGTGCTACCTTCGTGACCTGGGCTTCCATTGTAAGGGAAGCATCCAGGATCACGCCCAGGTTCCTGGCGGAGTGAGTCGCTAGGAGCTGCACACCATCCAAGATGGGCAGGCGCACTTCCTCCCATGGTCCCTTCCTACCCAAACACAGGACCTCCGTCTTTGCAGGATTGAGCTTCAGACGACTCTGCTTGATCCATTTTGTGACTGCTTCCAGGCATCTGGCTAAAGATTC
This sequence comes from Paroedura picta, assembly GCF_049243985.1. Classification (NCBI taxonomy): domain Eukaryota; kingdom Metazoa; phylum Chordata; class Lepidosauria; order Squamata; family Gekkonidae; genus Paroedura; species Paroedura picta. Next base: position 109,426,035 of record NC_135371.1, on the reverse strand, counting down.
TGGGGGGGGGGTCAGGGCAGTCATCCATCAGGAGGAAGAGCTGGGTGTCATCTGCGTATTGGTGGCAACCCAGCCCAAACCTCCGCACCAGCTGAGCAAGAGGGCGCATGAAGATATTAAATAGGATAGGAGAGAGCACTGCTCCTTGTGGGACTCCACATGTGAGCTGGTGACGGCTAGATACTCTCTCTCCTATTGCTACCCTCTGTCTGCGACCCTGGAGGAAGGAGATCAGCCATTTGAGGGCTGTCCCCCGTATCCCAGCGTCGGCAAGGCGGTGAGCTAGGAGCTCATGATCAACTGTGTCAAACGCTGCCGACAGGTCTAATAGTATCAGCAGCGCTGACCCGCCTCAGTCCAGTTGGCGGCGGAGGTCATTCGTCAGGGCGACTAGCGCTGTCTCCATCCCATGGCCAGGCCGGAAGCCCGACTGAAATGGATCAAGGGCTGAAGTTTCTTCCAGGAATGCTGATATTTGGCCCACAGCAGCCCTTTCAATCAACTTCCCCAGAAACGCCAGATGCGAGACGGGGCGGTAGTTGTCAGGCTCCTGCGGAGCCAAGGATGGTTTTTTGAGCAACAGGCGTACCACTGCCTCTTTTAATCCCTCCGGGAATTCTCCTGTTGAAAGGGAGAGGTTGATTATTTCCTGGAGGGGAGCTCTATATTCTTAGGTCTGTTGTTTTTAGGAGCCACGATGGACATGGGTCTAGAGGGCAAGTGGTTGGCCTCGTTGTTGCTAGCATCCTGTCCACTTCATCTAATGAGAGTCGTCTGAAGTAACTCATTGTTCTCTCCAAAGACGGCCAAGGAGCCTCCAGTTCATTTTCTGTGTCCAAAGTTGGTGGGAGGTCATGGCGGAGAGTTGAGATTTTGTCTGCGAAGTGACTCGCAAATGCCTCACAGCTAATGTCCAATTGGCTATTGTTTTGGCGCCCTTCATCAAGGGCGGTGAGAGATCGGACTACCCTAAATAGTTGTGCTGGGCATGAGTGCGCAGACGCGATGCTAGTCGAGTAAAAGTTGTGTTTCACTGACTTCACCGCCATCTCATAGGTTCTTAACTGCATTCTATAAGACGCTCTCGATTCTTCGTCGTGAGTCTTCCTCCAAACTCGCTCTAGTCATCTCAGTTCCCGTTTCTTCTCGCGGAGCTCCTCAGTGTACCATGGGGCCCGCTTGAGACTGGGACGGAGAGGACGTCTGGGAGCTATCTCATCAATGGTGGCCAGCAATCTTTCATTCCAGTCACTGACCAGTCCATCTAAAGAAGTGCCGGGAGGCATTGGGTCCCGCAGAGCATTCAGGAATCCAATCGGATCCATAAGTCTCCGTGGGCGAGCTGAAATTTGCTCGACGCCCAAGTGAGGGGGAGGTGGCAGCCTAAGTCTAAGTCTTCAGGGTATAGTGGTCCGACCACGGCAGTAATTGTAACCGGATCCATGCTCAGCCCTGCACCGAAAATCAGATCCAGGGTGTGACCTGCCTGGTGGGTAGGGCCAACAACAAATTGCAAGAGCCCTAGTGTAGCCATGGCCGACACCAGGTCCAGCCCATTGCCAGAGGGTGGCAATTCCGCATGGACGTTAAAGTCCCCCAGGATTAATAGTCTAGGAGACGGTAATGTCCAGGTGGCCGCCGCCTCTAGCAGGGCTGGCAGGGCATCTGGAGGTGCGTTGCGCGCACGATACACCAGCCAGATGGCCACGCTCTCGGTTGTACCCCACCCGAGGCCAACACATTCAATTCCTGGAATTTTCGGCGCAGAGAGAGCCCTGAAGGAGATGTTGTCACGGATCAGGATTGCCACACCCCCTCCCCGCCCCACAGTCCATGACTGATGGTGGACGGAGAACCCAGCCGGAGTTAGCTCTTTAAGGGCGACTGTTTCGCCGTCCCTGGTCCAGGTTTCCGTCAGGCACGCCAGGTCTAACCCGTGCTCTGCGAAATACACTTGCAGGGTGGAGGCTTTGTTGTTGATGGACATGGCGTTGCACAGCATCAGTGTCGGAGGTGGGTTGTTCACCTTTGCCTCCACCCTAGTGGCCCGAGAGATGGGGCGGAGGTTAGAAGGAGTTCAAGCATGGTCATTTCTCAAACCCCTTCTATTGTCCAGCCTCCTCCCACCGCTGTCCCTGCCTCTTCCCCTTATTATTGGAATCCCTGACCCCCTTGGGTCCCCCCTTGTTGTTGTTATGCCCTTATTTGGGCTCAATGATTGAGAGGTGTCCATGTCTGATGTTGTGTTCCTCCTTGGGTTGTCAACTGCTTAACTTCTAGGGTTATGCCCTGGTTCTTGTTTCTTTTTTGGTTGCTTTGGCTTGGATGCTTTAGCTTTTTCTGTTTCAGGTGGTTGATTGGTTTTGGTTGTTTCAGTTGGATTCCAGAGGGATGACCCCGATTGTCTATTATGACACCTCAGGGCTACCGAATCTGGAGTTAATTTGTTACTAGGGTGTTGTGTACATTCTGTTGGATCTTATTCAGGTGGGATAGAAGGGGGAAGGGGCACTTTTTAAGGTTAAATTTCATTTCAGGTTATTATAGTTATTAATTGGGGTATGGTTGGTAGTGTTAGGGGCATGATTTGTGGTGATTAGAGGGCCATGATTTGAATGATCAATTTAGTTTGTATTAATTTGAGTGATATCTATGGGATTTGATAATGCCTAATTTCCCTTCCCTCCCCCCCCAAGTTTCATCCCTTACTACTTTTTTCTCCCTGTTACTATTTTCTGCCTGATTTCATGTTTATCCCTCTCCCCCTCCCCCCTCCCTTCCCTCCTTCTCCTGTGCGTGCAATGTTTTCCACTAAGATTTTCCTGCCCAGCTATCTCCGCGCAATTTTCCTGCCTATCCCTCCTTCTCCCTTTTCCTTTTTCCCCTCCTCCTCCCTTCACTTGTTACAGTTTCCCCGTTCAATTTTCCCACCCGTTGTTGTTTGTTTGTTTGTTTTCTCCCCCCCTTGTTCCTTGATCTCTTCCTCTCCCTCTTCGTCCCCATATGCTACGCTCCGTTTAGTGATTTCCTCCTCATGTCCCCCCTTCTGCATCGACAATCAGTTTTAGTTTGATACCCCCTCCCCAATCCCCCCTCTCCTGCAAGTAGTTTCAGTCTGATTCTTCTCTCCAATAAATTGATTAGTAATTCTCTCCTCTCTCTGTCGCTTCCCCCCCCCCCCCCGTTGGTTCCCTCCTGTCCTTCTGGGTCAACAATCAGCTTTAGCTTGATCTTCCCCCAATCCACCCCCTCCCCCCTGCAAGCAATTTCGGTCTGATCCTCTGCAATAAATTGATTGCTAATTTCCCCTCTCTGCATCACCCACCCCCCAACTGTCAGTTCCAGGCTAATCCCCCCCCCCAACCAGCCCGGTCAGTCCTTCCTTTCTGGGCTCTCCAGCCGCACGGCGGGGTCGTGTGCTGGTCTCGAGTTGTTCTCGGAGAGGCACAGGCAGGGGCCGGCAGTTTGGGGCTGAGCCGGCTCTCCGCGGCGTCAGATGGGTCTTGGTAATAGCCAGCCAGGGCTTCTCTCTGCTGCGCCGGAAGGTCGACTTCCCGGGGGTTGTCTTCTGCAGTGATCTGCGCGCCCTCCGCCCCACGGCTAGGCTGGGCAGTCCGGTAGTGATAATTTCCTAAAAGCACTAAAAGCAGCCTAGCTCAAATCCAAAGATACTTTGCTCTTTTGTAAAACTGTTTCAGGTGGGTTACAATCAGATGGCCTCCTGTAAGATATCAGCAAAAACCTGGGAGATTCATTTTTCTATGCTATATACCAAAAAGCCCGTCCAGGTGTCCTCTTTACCTGTTAATATGGAAAACCTCCTTCCCTGGTCTCCAAATTTGGCAAAAGAAATTAAGAGGCATAGCTCAGCTAAGCCATGTTAACTTACCAGTTCCATCCTTGCTTGCTGGAAGGAGTGTATCTGTCCATTAAAGAAGTCAGTTTTAACAAAGCAAGCTTCTGTATTCGGTTTAGCTGGGCAGCTGACTGGTTGTCAAGTTGTATAGAAACATCTTCCAAGTGCATGCCTTCCTCAGTAGACCAACATCTTCCCACAGGTCTGGAAAAAGAAGTTGGAATATGCTTGGTGATAATGCTCTTTATCCCAAATCCTTCTTTGTAGAACTATGGAACTCATTGATAATCACTTCCGATTTGACACTAATGCTTATGTCGGTCTACTATTTTGGAAACCAAGCATCAAAATCTCAAAGCTCTTTGCTCATAGTTAAATTATTCCCAACACCATCAATTAAACAAAGCAAGCTTTCACTGCGCTGATTTACATCAGATCAATTGGCCCATTTTTGAGCAAAACATGTTCTGAAAACTTTACAAAACAAGCCCTAACTTTCTGAACCAAATACTAGACAAATGTAAACATTTCCTAGGAATATATTATTGCCTAGTACTTCCAGATACTGGTCACAAATTTTCTGTCCTTTCTAACATCAGTTACATGTTGTTCATTTCAGTTCTTGATATAAAGTCAAAGAGCCATGTTGCTTTATATACCAGGTTATACCCAATGGTCAAAAGTTTTTGGATTTCTATCCTATCAATGCAGAGAAAGACCAATAGACATATTAACTACTGAAATCATCCTAACTATATATTGTTAATCATTCTAATAGTCCTATAAAGGTATATTACTGTTGTAATCCACACACTGGACAGAGGTCCAATGGCACAGAGGTCCAGTGACACTGTCCTTGCGTAATATCCTTAAGGATGTAAAGCTGACCTAATTTCTTGGCTCAGTGTTCATGCTCTTTACTACTATGCTACAGCAGCCTTCTCCCCCCAGATAATTTTTTGTTTCTTGACAACCTCAAGAAATATGCAGCTGACCTGCTAGGACATGATGGCGTTAGTCTTCTCCCCAATGCTGTTACATATGCCAGTTCTGCAAAATGATGCTCACTGGTACTCTTGCAGTCACCTTCTTGACCAATGACAGGCAGTTCCGCCAGCTTCTCCTCTGAATGCTTTTTAATTTCAAGATGGATCGCCTTAGGAGATGATGGGCACGGAGATGTAGATTGGTTGGAATGACTGGCAGAGTCCGAGTCTCCATCATCAGAGAATTTCTCTGACCACTGACTGACCAACTTCCTGAGCCCATTAACATGTTCCATAACATTGTCTAGTTCTGTAAAAACATCATCATCCACCATCTCTGGTGCATCCATTTTGGTAGTAAGGACAGGACTGCCAGGTACGTTGTCATATATGCTGAGTCTGTTATCTATCAGTGAAAGAGAGCCTGGTGGTGTTTCAGAGTCTTGAGAACCCATGTGGACCCTATTTCTGCGGCACCCATGAAAACTTCCAGTTCTCCAGTTCACTGCAGTGTTGTCTAGTGGAGACAAAAGGCTGTAAGTCAGTGCTTTGGGGAATGTCCCAGGCTTATGGCCTTGTGGCACTTGAAATATTTTGTTTTCATGCAAATGTATCTCATTTTTCAAGTTATGCTCCGAAAGATCATTCCACACAGAAAGCTTGCTGGCATCAAAGCCCTCTGCATACATCCCTCCTCTGCTACTGTGCCTCCTGGCTTTGATAACAGGACTTGGGGTGCTCACGGTACTGCTGTTTTCAGACTGGCTGCTGCTACTGCAGGTCTGTGGTGAGTAAAAGGAGGATTGCATCATCTGGCTGTTGGGCATGTCACTAATATTCACACAATTGAGGTTTCTCAGCTTTTCTTCAGTTAGTCCCTCTAAGAGAACAGGCTCACCAATAACGGGTTTGGCCTTTGAACTGGGTTCTCTCTTTAGACTGCTGGTTCTTAGGCGCAACTTCTCCATTTTCTTTAGGAAGCTCCTTCCCTTTTTGTTGCATGGTTTATCCAAAAGCTTGTCCTCGCTGATTACATTCAAGGTTTCACCAGGAGACGAAGAGCAACTGAAGGTAGGATCAGGAGATGCCAATTTATTTGAGGAGCACGTGGATGAACTCCTGCTAGTCTCCACCTCCTCAAATATCTTTGGAAAGCTGATTAAGTCACTATCACCGCTGCTAGTACTGTGAACTGAAGACTCATCATTTCTCTCCCCAGGGTCAGAAAAGGCTATATCCCCACTGCCACTGCTCTTAAGCCTCAAACTGCTAGCTACCGAAGCTCCAAAATCTTCTAAACTCTCAAGACGAGACCATCTCTGAGTACACTTCTCATAAATCCATTTGTTACTTAGTGCACAAGGTTCATCCTCCTCAGATTCATCGCTCTTAAAGAAAAGAAAGATATATAAAACATTAACCATGAATGATAAGTTTATTAATGTAATATGTGTTCCTGTACTTCCAGGAACAGCCCTCCCTGCCCTATGATCTTGAAAAATCACCTCCACAGGAGTAATGTTCCATGTAGGAGTGAAAGGTCAATGCTAGAAAGCCCTTTGTATGCACACATAAACATCCTCTTTGAAGCCCAACTATTAGTCCAATAGATTTTAACAGGATTAACCAATTTTTAAAGGATTCAGATATTTTTTCAAAACATTCAACCTAGCATAACGAAGCCTGCTCCACCACCTCACAAACAGAAAATTGGTAGATAGGACATCCTGCTAACGAAGCCATCTGATGGAGAGGCTGATTTTGTGAAGATTCAAGGGGGTGGCAGGTTACAGAGGATGAGCGATAGGGTTGTGAGTGTCCTGTATTGTGCAGGAAAGGTTGGGCTAGATGACCCAGGAAGTACCTTCTAATTCTGTTATTCTAAGATTCTAAGAAGGACATCTGGCATATTCCAATTAAATGAGTTCTTTAAACAACTGCAAATTGTATGCCAATTGTGGTTTTAATTAAGCTTTTTAGTTTAAATATTTCAATAAAATAAAAATGGTCACACCAGAATTACATTCAAGATTGGTTCTTCCATTATTTCACTGGTATAAGGTGTGCACTTTCCCCCCATAGCAGCAGGGTAATTCAAGCAGCACTGGACCATGCAAGGAAAGGCCTCCTATTCAAAAACAAAGCCTACAGAAATAGGGTTGATGCTAGTTTGGAAAGCATGATCCAATGCTTTTTATGTTACCCACAAACAGATCTGCAAAGGAAGAGTCTGAACGCATCAAGTCTGAACGCATATGGAGAATAAGGTAGTCAGATCTTCAGCATAAACTTGAGCAAGAAAGGGACATTATTTTTGCATGCTCCTTATGTAATGAAACTTTTGTAAAATGTTCGCAAACTGGAGGGGAACTGTTCTAGATGAGCCTACTGTCTGTTGTGCTGTTCTCTGACTGCAGATAGTTTTTCCTGTACAGAATTGTTTTAAAATGTGATCCTTCACATGCAGTCTGAACTGGTATAGTTCACTACACACCTCAGGGTCCTGCCATCTCATTTTGTCCTACATGCCATTAATACTGGGAGAACATGGTATGCAGATGATACAACTCCCAGCTCCACTCAATTGCTCAATATATGATCTCATTGAGTAGTAATGAGAAAAGATTTTTTAAAAATTAAAAGACTTGAAGAACACATGCATAAAAGAACTCTGAAGTATTTATGCATTCACAATAACTTTGTTTTTACTGGCTGTTATAGGTGGATCCTGATGTTTTAAGATAGACATAGGTTTGTTCTGTTTCTGAGTTTGAAGTAAAGCATGGAGATGGGCACAGGATCTAAGATTTGATGGGTAAGGGAGAATGAGCAAAAAAATGGCCCACCCTGATCATCCATCAGTGGGGAATTAATAATTTTCCCAAACTGACGCCTCTTCCCTTCTCTTTGCATCCCACACTACTTACAGGCCATGTATGAACATTGTAGGATCTTAATGTAAAGGTTCATTGGTCAAAGCCTCCTTTGCCTGAAGCTCTGAATGAACACTCCACTTTTGTTAGTCTAAAAAGTGACCCCTGCCCTGATAACTCTAAGAAATATGGATGCCAAAGAAACTAGTTTTTGTTTCCTTTTGCGAAGTCCAGACACCAACTGAGGGGAAGGTGGATCCATTTCTCCAGACATGGAGATATGGTGAATGTTGTATTTAGTCAGCAAGGAAAGAATTTTTTTCTGTAATCTGTAATTTCCATCCTTTAGATTTATATTGGGTTTTGTGCACACATAAACCTGTACAATGTGTACGTTGAGAGACTTGCAAGATTATCTTATGCCCAGCTGCTTTTATGACACTCCACTAAGGAATCCTGAGAATTGTAAAGTCAGGGGGATCCTGCTCTTTTGTCACACAGGGATGCAGACTCACATTCTGACTGACCTGGGGCAATCTGGAATTTCCCCCTGGTGCTGCCCGGGAACCTACCAAAAGCATCCAAGAGGGAATCCAAGAGGGCTCCACATGGACAGACAGCTAGCCGGAGTCACAGAAACACAGAGATTTAATGCCAGATACTGTAACACTGACTACTCAAATAGAGATAATGAGTTGCTTGATAGATTGTATTTTCAGGTTCCAGTGCCTTGATGTTATAAAGCTAAGTCTTTTGAGCAGAAAAATTAATTTAATTTGGACACATACCCGCTTCCTTTGCCGATTTATTTCCACTTTCATGGTTGCACACTTATTCAATGTATTTAACCGCCTAGAAGACAGAAAAACAAATCGACACCTTTAACTCATAATGGTACTCAACATACTTAGGTCACATATAAAATGATATTTTATAACCAAACAATACCCCTTCGTCTGCATTCATGTCTCATGGCCCAATAAGGGCTGTCATTTTGCACTCCCTTAAAATGTACACAGAAATGCCAAATGGTGTTCCTTCATGAGGCCCAAATTGTCATCAGAAAAAACAAACCTGGCAAAGTCCCTCAAATTTTGGTTAGATAGGTATGGAGACACAGACGTGGCCTCGGGCATGCTTGCTCCTCTTCTAACCATCCCCAGATATGTGAGGGTGGAGGCTACAAATGATCTGATTTTGGTGTTTTGCAATGCAAGGTCAATCAACAAAAAGGCCTCGACTCTGCAGCATTTTTTTGCAGAGTTGGGGACAGATCTTGCTTGCGTGACTGAGATCTGGGCGCAGGAAGGCGAGACAGTCGCCTTGAAAGAGCTAGCACCACCTGGGTACTGGGTCCTCCACCAATCTCAGATCCGGGGAGGGGAGGGCAATCGTGGTCCAGGAGGCTTACTCCTACAAGGCTCTCCCAGCGCTGCAAATCAGTGGAGTGTGTCAGTATTGGATGGGACTCGGTCAAGGGCTTGGCCATCTACTGGTGTACCATCCGACCAATGCCCCACCAAATGCCCTGCTGAACCTGCTTGAGGTGGTGGCCACCTGGGCACTGCAGTACCCCAGGCTTATAGTTCTGGGGGACTTCAATATACATGTGGATGCACTGTCCTCGGGACAAGGCTTGGACCTGGTGTCATCCATGGTGACACTGGGGCTCTTGCAATTTATTGCCAGGCCCACACATCAGGCTGGCACACCCTTTACTTGATTTTTGGTACTGGGATAGAGGTGGTTCTGGATGCAGCATCTGCTGTTCCATGGTCAGACCACCATGCCCTGCAGGCTCGGCTCAGGATGCCACCTCTCCCCTATATGGGTGGAGGGTGCAATTTAGCCCGTCCACGGAAACGTATAGATCCAATTGGTTTCCAGAATGCTCTGCGGGACCCAATGCCTTCTGGTGACTCATTGATGGCGCTGGTGGAAGACTGGCAATCCTGCCTGATGGCTGCCATAGACAAGATCACCCCTAGAGGTCCTCTCTGCCTTTGCCTCAAAGAGGCTCCCTGGTATACAGCAGAGCTTTGGGAGAGGAAAAGGGAAGTGAGACGACTAGAGCAGGCATGGCGAAAACTCGTGACAAAGCCACAAGAACATCTCATCGCATGCTTATTAGGATGTGTGAGATGACACTGAAAGTGGCAAAATGGAGCTTTTTTGCCGCGGAAATTGAGTCTGCTAGCTCTTGCTCAGCACAATTGTTTAGGGTAGTTTGGTCTTTGACTGCCCTTGAGTACAGACACCAAAATATGAGTAAATTGGATTTGAGCCTTGAGGCTTTAGTGAGCTATTTTGCAGATAACGTCTTGACGCTCCACTGTAACCTTCCCGTCACAGTTGATACAGAGGTGATGCTTGATGGCTTCAGACGGCTCTCATTACTGGAAGTGGACAAGTTGCTAGGGTCAGTGAGGGCAACCACATGTCCCCTTAATCCCTGCCCATCTTGGCTGCTCAAAGGGGGCAGCCACGGGTTAGGCCAATTCAGGGATATCATTAATCTCTCCCTGTCTACTGGGGAGTTCCCTGAGCTAAAGGGAGCAGTGGTTCGTCTGCTCCTTAAAAAAAACATCGCTGGATCCACAGGACCTGGCCAGCTACCACCTGGTCTTGCATCTTGCATCTCTGGGTGAGGTACTTGAAAGGGCTACTGCAGATCAGATTCTGGCATTCTTGGAAGAAACTTCAGCTCTTGATCCATACCAGTCTGGTTTCTGTCCTGGCTACGGGGTGGAGACGACACTGGTCGCCATGATGGATGATCTCCAGGTCCAGCTGGATTGGAGTGGATTGGCCATACTTGTTATTTTAAACCTGTCAGCTGCCTCTGATGTGGTCAACCGTGAGTTACTGGTACACTGTCTCTCCAGAGCCAGTTTGGTCTAGTGGTTAGGAGTGCAGACTTCTAACCTGGCATGCCAGGTTCGATTCTGCGCTCCCCCACATACAACCAGCTGGGTGACCTTGGGCTCGCCACGGCACTGATAAAACTGTTCTGACCGGGCAGTGATATCAGGGCTCTCTCAGCCTCACCCACCCCACAGGGTGTCTGTTGTGGGGAGAGGAATGGGAAGGCGACTGTAAGCCGCTTTGAGCCACCTTCGGGTAGGGAAAAACGGCATGTAAGAACCAACTCTTCTTCTTCTTCTTCCAGGATGGGGATACGGGGCACAGCCCTTGATTGGCTACGCTCCTTTCTCCAGAACTGGACCCAGAAGGTAGAAGTGGGGACTGAGTGTCACGCTCCTGTAGTCTCTTTATGCGCCCTCTGGCCCAGCTGTTCTGGAGCTTTGGGCTGGGTTGTTAATATGCTGATGACACCCAGCTCTATCTCCTCATGGACAGCTACCCAGACTCGCCTCCGGATCCATTTGCCAAATTTTTGGAAGCCGTGGCTGGATGGCTTGAGCAGTCATCTGAAACTCAACCCCTCCAAAATTGAGGTCCTATGGCTGGGAAAGAGGGGGGCAGAGCAGGAAGTGCGCTTGCCCGTACTGACTGGGACTCAACTGACTTTCACACCCCAGGAGAGGAATTTGGGAGTGACCTTGGATGCTTCACTGACCATAGAGGCACAGGTCTGGAAAGTACCCCACCAGGCATTTTTCCATCTATGCCAGGCAAGGCTACTAGCACCCTATCTGTCCACCAAGTACCTAGCTATGGTGATCCATACGATAGTCACCTCCAGAATAGACTTCTGTAACTTGCTCTCCGCTGGCCTGCTCTTGTCCCTGACCAGGAAATTGCAGCTGATGTAAAATCTAGCTGCTAGGGTCCTCACAGTAACACTTTGGAGGGCCCATATCCAGCCTGTGCTTAGGCAGCTGCACTGGCTACCAGTTGCAGCCCAAATCCAATTCAAGGTTCTGGTTTTCACAGTCTGGAACCCACATATCTAAATGACTGCCTGTCCCCCTGCAGGGCCTTGTACTCTGTGGGTACTAACTTGTTGGTCGTTTCTGACCCCAGGGAGGTTCACCTAGCCTCGACCAGGGCCAGGGTATTTTTGGTCCTGGCCCCTACCTGGTGGGATGAGTTCCCAGAAGAGCTGCATGCCCTGCGGGAGCTGTCTGCTTTCCACAGGGCCCGCAAGACTCTTCCCCCAGGCCTATGGTTGAGGCTGGAGCAGTAGGAAGATCTGGTTGCCCCCCCCCCCCTTAGGAAGCTACGTTGCCTACTAGAACACCATGAGTGGCATTGGTTGACATAGCCCCCTGCCAACCCAGAGGCAGGAATACCGCATGTGATAGACTGGGGGGTTTCTGCCAGGTTGTTTTTCTAATGTTGTTTTGTATTTTTAATGGAGAATTTAATGATTTTACTGTTGTGGGTTTTTATGCTGTAACCCACCATGAGCCAGCTTGTTAGGAGTGGTGGGTAAGAAATTAAATAATAATAATAATAATATTATAATAGCTTGGGATCTGATTTTTACAAAATAAGTATGGTATATTATGTTTAAGAACAGTTACGTGGACTAAACACAAAATTTATTTCTTTCACATAAAAGTCACATCAAGTAGTCTTGAGCTGTGTCATTTCCCAGGACAGATGATTGGTTTTTTCACAACTGTTGATGTCCAGGCCTTCACTATCTACAGATGAACACCAGGCACTCTCCTGTCTTTCTAGTTCTGTACAGGATCTGATTTAGAACATGGTTGCAAAAAAACTCTCCAACAATGAATAAACAAATATGAATGTTGCCAGTTCACACCCAACCCTCAAAGACACTTTTCCCTTTTTATCTTCAGTAGATACTGATAAAGGAATAAATACCCACATATCATTGGACACATACTGTCTTCAAAAGATCTCTTAAGGCACGATATTGTTGTGCAAATTGTTTGCAATTAAGCAATTACAGTGGCACTCCCATGGATGGGTGTGAGCAGAGAGCATTGCATAATATTTGAGAGAGCTACATGTTTCTTATTAAAATACAGAGCATACATACAGAAGTACAGCTGCTCTGGCAAAATGTCAAGGTTTCTTTTGTGCCTCCAGCATCTTGCCAAAGCAGTCTCCAGAAGAATGTCAATATCTAATTTTACAAATGGTGCTTCTATTTCTTGTTGTATCTTGTACCTAAATTAGGCAACCTAAATGTTTGACACCCTGGAAAGTTAACTTGGTCAAGCAAACCGCCAAAACAAGTGATGCAAAAATAAGCAAGTCCATGAAGGTGGTGGGTTATTTTGTTGTTGTTGTTGTTGTTTTTTGTTTGTTTTTTTTTGGGGGGGGGCGTGAACTAGAAGTTGTCCAATACTGAATGTGTCACCTGCTTCATCTTTGAAGGCTCAGAATTGGCACATCAGTTACTCAGACAGGATTCTAAGAAAAGCTAACACAACATAAACACTGACACTCCCCAACACACACACCAATCCCTTCTAACTGAAAATCCCAGTTGGACCCTTCTCAATGGGCTTCCATAAACACAGTGTATCTGAAAGACAAACAGGCTTGACTCAGGGATGATACTCTCATTGGATTTAACAGAATGCCTAGAGCCAATATTTACATGTTAGTGCTGTGGTGGTTAAAAGCAGCGGCCTCTAATATAAAGAACCAGGTTTGATTCCCCATTCCTCCTCCACATGCAGCCAGCTGGGTATCCTTGGCCCAGTCATAGTTTTCTCAGAGGTCTCTCAGCCCCACCTACCTCACAGGGTGTCTGTTGTAGGAAGAGGAAGGAAGGGTGATTGTAAGCTGCTTTGAGACTCCTTCAGGTAGTGAAAAGCAGGGTATAAAAACAAACTCTTCTTCTTCTTAAAAAAAGAAATAGAATAGAAATCTGAAAGGAAAAGGCATACACAAGAGGCAGATGCAGAACTCCACCCAGCACAACAGCCTGTAATTTCAAAGACTCTAGAATTTTAAGAGGAAGAAACCATTTCCACTAATTTCCCCATCCCACTGCAGTCCTCTGAATGCCTTCAAATTTTGATCCAGGGGGTCAGGAACCCTTTGCAAAAGGGAACAGAATTGGAAGATCTGCAGGGCAGCAAAGGGGCAGAATTCAATGGAAATCACCAGTAATTCTTAAGAGAACATAAGTGTTCTCAGAGTTTCAAAATCTGCTGTTGGATACAAGCATTGACTTTCTGCAGCCAGTTGTTCTAGCCTTTCTTTTTTGCTTGTTGACTCCAATACTGGGAATAGGATGGGGATGAAACTGGCTGGAGCAACAGAGGACTGGTAAAACATGGCAGATGGAAGAATCGGGGTTCCTCTCCTATGTACTCCTCTTACAGTATTATACAGTCATCACTCCTCACCAAGATTATACATAAAATGGGCAGACATGTGAAAAGAACTATGCCTACCACCAACACATAAGACAGCTCTTATTCTGTTGTAAGCATGACAGCTTCAGGAATGGGTGCAGTCACCACCACCCATTCAGCCTAATAAGTATGACTCAGTGAGTGGCTTTGCCAGTCCCCTTCCTGAGCAGTGTCACAGCTTGCCTTCGATATCTGAGGCACAGTCCACAGCTAAGAGCAGTAGCAGCCAGAAAAGGGGCAGGGGCCTTGACACCACAGAAGGGAAAGGCAGCTGCATACATAATTGCTACACAATGGCCAGCAGTCAGTGCTGCCAAGCAGATGCTCTCACTTGCTGCCCTGATAATAGCAGCTTCTGTCCTACAACTGAAAGGGTTCAAGAAGGAGCTTCATGCCATGGCAGTGGGAGTCCACCACAAAGACATTTTGCAAAAAGCCCACACAGAGACATGGACCCTAAGCAAACCATGGGCGATCCCTTGAAGGAGTTCAGTGATACCCATGCAGGAGTGAAGAAAATCGAACTCTTATACTAGAAAATGTGTGTGAATATATATAGCTACACAGGCATACTGGAATAACACTTAAGAAACTTATTCCTTCAGTGAGCTGAACAAGGGAAAAAGCAGGACCCATGATTAGCCACAGTTCTATTGACTTAGTATTTTTAATTAAAGCCTCAGGGAAATTCACAACCAAGATTACCTGTACAGGGAGTCTATTGCATCTTGATCTAAAAATTCATGATCTTTCCTCGCTGTTTTGATATCAATAGGGAACTGCATATCTGCAAAAGATTTCAGAACAGCAAGCGGTAAGTTTCAAAACTTATTTTCAAAAATGATAGTTTAAATTTTCAAATATAAACGCTAGTTAAAACACTGCATTTGGTGGATCAACAAATGCTCGCCTCAAGTCAGCTAAGTATTTGCAAATAATATAATAGAGATTTATAGGTGCTTACCAATAGAAGTTATGAGGCCTAATTCAGTGGGAAGAGGGTATTCCCTCCCCACTCCCAAGATTTTTTATTATTTTTTTCAATGGAAATAGTACTATGTGGGGGCTTTTTCCTTCATAGAAGAAGTGAAATGTTTCTCAAGGCACATAAAACAAGTTACAGTATTAGATATTAACCAGCAAGAAACCACGAGGACTCACTGGAAAAATTCTGCCTCCTCTACTGTTTCCTCCTTCCCATTCCTGAAAGCTCCATAGCTTCTCCCTCTTTTCAACTTCCTTCTTGGGTTCTCCACCCAGAGATCTCTTAGAATCACAATGGATGTCCCAATTAGAGATCAGTTCCGGGTTCAGAAAGAAGATTTTGGGATGGAGCCTTGGGAAGAAGAAGAGTTGGTTCTTATATGCCACTTTTCTCTACATGAAGGAGTCTCAAAGCAGCTTACAATCACCTTCCCTTTCATCTTCTCACAAAAGACACCCTGTCGGGTAGGTGAGGCTGAGAGAGCCCTGACATCACTGCTCGGTCAGAACAGCTTTATCAGTGCCGTGGCGAGCCCAAGGTCACCTAGGTGGCTGCATGTGGGGGAGGAACGTGGAATCACACCTGGCTTGCCAGATTAGAAGTTCACACTCCTAACCACTACACCAAAATGGCGAGATGAGGTTTGAGGAGGGAAATGAACTTAACATGGTATAATGCCAAATAGTCTACCCTCCAAAGCAGCCATTTCTTCCAGGGAACTGATCTCAGTCATCTGAAGAGTAGTTGTAATTCCAGGTAGTCTCCAGCCCCTATGTGGAGGCTGGCAACCCCAATTCCCTTGGATGAAAAGGCTGCTTCAGAAGTGGACTATAGGGCATTATATCCCTCTGAAATTCTTCTCCTCCTAAAACCCCACCATCCCCCAAATATCTAGGAATTTCCTAACCTGTTGACAACCCTCCTTCTCACTCAAAGTAACTTTACCTGATGTTCTGCCTCCAACTCCCCTCCCAACAGCCTCTACACAGAAAAACTATGGCCCAATTAAGTAGTACCAGACACTGGGCTAGGACCATTTGCGTGGTAGGATATCCTCATGGACTTGAGGGAAAGGTCTTACTTTCCCCTCCACCCTCTTTCCCTCCTCCTGGTAACATCCATATCCTCCTTCTTTTACAAAGTAACTCCAGACAGCATAGATCTGTCCCCCTGGATAAAATGCCTGTTCTGAAGGGTAGATTCTATAGCAGCGATTCTCAACCGCTCTGAGTTGGCAACCCCAACTGCGGCAGCGGGGTTGGCATTCGTATGCACATGGGCAGCAGCACATGAATGCGCATGCACAGGCTCACAACAGTCAGGCGGCATGGAGGTGGCCATTGCCATGGCTCCTCGGTTGCCGGCCGCTGCTGCCTGCAGCCACCTGCCTCCGCTGCCTAATGCCCTTTGTGGCTGCCGCCACCTGCTGCTGCCGTCGCAACCAACCTGGAGACCCGCCAGAAGGGGCCAGACAACCCCAAATGGGGTCCCAGCCCACAGGTTGAGAACCACTGCTCTATAGTAGCGATCCCCAACCTGTGGGTCGTGGACCACATGTGGTCCATCGACTAATTGGAGGTGGGCCGCGAAGGACGCCTTCTTCCCTCCGGCACTTTACAACACACTTTGGGTGTCATTGTCTCCCATCACTCCCAGATGGGACTATCTCGTTGCAGAGAAACAAGCTCAGGGTTCCCACTGATTTGTCATTGTCATGAGTTAAAATTTCCATGAAAATAAAATGTTCCTTATGTTCATTGTTGTGGCGTGTCTGTATCTTATTTTGAAGGGATGTTTAAACATTACCATAGTGATCAGAGAGCATTAGGGCAGTGGTTGAGAGCAGAGGAGTAAACTACCCCCCCCCCCCACCGGGCCTCAGTAAAATTTTCAAGCGTTGAGTGGTCCCCGGTGATAAAAGGGTTGGGGGCCACTGTTCTATAGCATTCTAAAAGGCTGATGCCTCTCCCCAAACCCTGTCCTCTTCAGACTCTAACAGAAACTTCCCAATATGAAGCTGGCAACCCTAGCCAGGCTTGGCTCAACAAGTCCTCTCTTAAAGTCCTCCTGACAGAACCAAGCCTGGAATCCTTGGTTTCCTAGCAACAGCCACTGACAGTTGCTTAAAGGTACAGGCAATCCTATTATTTTTAGCTTTCTTTTAACAAAAATTGTGAAGTTTAAAATTTCAGATTTTTCCACAAACCTGGGCTAATGTTCATGTTTGTAGAAAACTGTGTATTACCTGTTTACAGCTCCAGTTGCAACAAAACTAATATGCTATAATATATCTAATGATAATGTTATTAAAGAGTTCATTATTCTCTACTTAATATCCAAACACTAGGGGCCAAGCCCATTGCATTCAGGAATACAACTGGCACTAGATTGGGGGGCTGGGGAGGAAGAACTCTGTGGATGCCCCCCCCCCCAAACCTGGAAAGGCTGCAGGCAGCTGTGAGCGGCTCTGTCCTGAGCTCAGTCCGGGGACTGTGAAACATGCAAAGCTCCTTTTCAATGGACAATGTCCCCAGCTCTGAAACCCTCCTGGCGGAGGTGATGGCAGCTAAGAAAACAGTTTTGAGAGTCAATCTTGAAAGAAGAATGTACTTAATGCGTTTGAATGCTACCTTAGACAAGGCCTCAAAGCACAACCTTCAACTGCCACGTGGGAAAATGACGTCTGGGGGAAGGCTCTGAAGAGCTGCACCTCTAAGGAAAACATAGCATGTGAGGATGGCGGAAGAGTGGTGACCCCCCGTCTTGCCCTGACATCATAGACAGGGCTGCTACCTGTCGACGAAGTGTCCCAGACCTGAGACATGAATGTATGCCCTCCTGTAGGAACTCCAAGATATATTTGATTTTGTGGGCACTGGGATTGATAACCTTCCGTAACCATCGTACAAAGCCCTTCCCGGTACAGTTATACAAACACGTAGTGGAAGCTCTTCTAGAGGCCAGAATGATATTGGTCACTGCTGAGCTATAACCCTTCCTACTTAACACCAACCTTCCAACAGCCAGGCGGTCAAACTCCACCACTCTGGCCGAGGGTGCCTCACCGGACCCTGAACTTACAGATCCGGAATGGTTGGCAAAGTCAGATGTGGGCTGCCTGTCATGCGGACTATGGTGGAGAACCAGGGGCTCTTGGGCCACCAAGGAGCCACCAAGGTCACCTCGGCTCGCAACTTCTTGACTCCCTGTAGAAATTTGGGAAGGACAGGAACCGGCGTGAAGGCATAAAGAAAACCTGTTAGCCAACTGGACATCAGTGTGTCTGTCAATGTGGCTCTGGGATAAAAGAACCTCATGCAGAAGGGCTCCACCTGCAAGTTTAGGTGAGATGCGAACAGGTCCATGATGGGGTGGCCGAACTGTTTCGCGATCATTTGGAATACTGACTTGTTGAGGCTCCATTCAGCTTCCTGAAGATACTGTCGGCTGAGCCAATCTGCCTGAGTATTTAAGACGCCCTGGACGTGTTCTGCTCTTAGCGATGGAAGATGTTTCTCCGCCCAGCTCATTAGCAGTCTGACCACCTTCTGTAGTCATCTGGATTTCAATCCACCCTGGTGGTTGACCTACGCCTTTGCTGCCACCTTGTCTGTCTGGATCATCATGTGACTTCCTATGATGCTTGACTGGAAAGATTTCAGATCCAAGCTAATTGCTTGTAACTCGAGCAGGTTGATGGGTTGTCTCTGTTCTTCTGCTGTCCAGGATTTCTGAACAGGGCTGTTGTTGAGTGTGGCCCCCCAACCTGTTAAGCTGGTCCGTGAATATCTTTAAATAGGACAGGGTCCTATTAAATAAAAGAGTAAGGCCACCTGGGGAGGAGTTAAGGCGGGCCCTGTCCAGGATAAAAACTCAGAGGGCCCAATCTGGAGCCGCGAAGCGGCTCCTGATTGGGCCCTCCGAGTGTCCATCCAGGGCCAAGCAGCCAATGGGGAGGCGCGCAAAGTACCTTTCTATTGGCCCCTCACCAGGACAGACCAAAATTCCATTCCCCCAGCCCAGTCTGGCTGCCAGTCTGCTCCTGACCACCACAGGGAGAGGAGGTCAGCAGGGCTGCCAAGGGGGATGAGAACAGAGGCTTGGACAGGCTGTGCCAGCCCTTTTCGCCCCAAGGCTGTCCTAACTGCCATGTCCAACTGTAAATTGCCTCAGAGCCCTGACAGAGCTGGCAGGAGGCTGCAGAGTGCTCCCCCTCCCCCCCCTTCAGCCCTGCTGCGAAGGAGCCTCTGACAGGCCCTGACTGAGGGAAGGAGGCCTTTCCAAGAGCAACGCAGGGGAGACTGAGGGCATTCCTTTTGAGGGGGGGGGACTTTCCCCTTCTGCCAAACAGTTGCCTGACAGGGAGGCCACAGAAAAGCCCCTTCTCACTTAAAATACTGCTCTGGCCGGGGGTTAGACACAGCCAAGCCATGTGTCTTTCTTCTTTGCAACTCTCTGCAGATTTGAGGCCACTGCACAGCGTTATTCTGCAGAGGAAGCTGGCTCTTTTGTCTCCTGTTTCATCTGCACAACAACCCTATGCAGTAGGCTTGAAGTCTTTCAATTCAACAACAACCTGTGTGGGAAGCCTTAAATGTTTCTTCTCTACCACAACCCTGTCCAAAGTAGCCCTTTCTGCCTGGGGAGCTGATCTTTATACTCTGCAGGTTGAGCTGTAATTCCAGGAGCTCTCCAGGCCACACCTGTAGGTTGGCTACCCCTGGGTTGGAAATATTCCTGGAGGTTTGGAGGTGGGACTTCAAAATCGTACAATGCCTCAGAGTCCAGCCTTCAAATGAGCCATTTTTGCCTGCAGTTGGTAGGGAGTGGTGCAGGAGTGTCCCTTCTGGCCTATGGGTTATGGCCATCCCTTATCAGCAACTGTTTGTATTCTGGGGCGCAGACAGGCAGACCAGCATCAGTCCTGTGAGTCTGGAAAGTGCAGGAAGATCTAAATAAATATTTACAGCCTGAAACTAAATAGAGAACAAGTAAATGTCTGGAGACACATCGTCACTGAAATAGTAACTGGCAAATAACCTTGGCCTGGCAAATAAAAAACAGTATTAAAAACCTTACTAAAGTCAAGACTGCTGTGCACAGACAGTCTTCCTCTTAGGGTTGCCAGCTTCCCTGTGAGGCTCGCTACCCCACCTCCCTCATGGGGAGTCTGCTATGGGGAAAGAAGGGAAGACGATTGGAAAATGCTTTGAGACACTTGAGGCCTGCTGGGTCACTGTGGCCCATTCCCAGTTCTCTCAGATCTCTCACAACCCTACATACCTCACAGGTTGACTATTGTGGAGAGACTAATGGAAAACTCCTTTGGGTAGTAAGCTATAGGGTACAAAAATCCGTTCTTCTAAGGAGCAACCATGAAAGAAGCATGTGGGCACATAACATTTTACCAACAGTGAAAATATGGGAGACAGAAGGAACAGGGTGGAAACCTGTGTACTGTGACTACCCTATGTGTATTAGGGCAAAGGGGCATTTCGGTGAATATGGCCTAATTCACACAAGAAGGGAAATGACGCAGAACTGGGGGGAATTGGTTGCCATGTAATCTTCCCCTAAGAAGAGTCTCCAGTCTGATTTTCCCTTCACATATCTGAGGACATGGCTCTGGAAAGCTCATCTGTAACCACTATGCCACAATTCCCAAAGGTCAGTCCTCTCCCACACTCAACGAACATTCCACACCCATATCTCCACACCCATGGCCTCATTTGCCACCATGCCACCACAACCTCCCACACAACACACATGACAACCCCATGCCCTTACAGACTGGACAACTCCTCCCCTTCCTCTTCCCACTGCCAAGCTCTAGCGCCCGTTGTATTCTTGGAGACAACGGGCTTTGCCCCTAGTCTGCAAATAATTTGGAATAAGAAAAAATTCTTCCACTCAAGAGGTTCCTGCGAGCAGTCCACCAACAAAGGCTGGCCTTGACTTGTCAGTCAAGATTCACTGGAACATCCACCTTTCTGTTGAAAAGGTCATAAGGTCTGTTGTAGGGGGCATGCATGAGCCTGACCCCACTGAAGGGTTTTTGAGTTCAATGGCAGAAGCCCCATCAGACTGGCCAGCTGTAGGAGTGAAGAGGACCGTGCCATGATGACCTGTGTGGTCAACCCTATGGTCTTGATGGTTATGGTTTGTGGGAAGAAAAGTGTTAACTTGGTCGTGTTAATCACCACTCCAAGATCTTCTAGTGTCTGAGATGGAACACCATCTCACCATTCACCAGAAAAACCAAACTGCTCCAGAACCTGGATAGTTCTGCGGGTGTAAGATGTGGACAGCTGACGGGAGGGGCCCCTGATCAAATATGGATGGACATTAATCACCTCCTGTCTCAGGAGTACTATCACGGTGACAAGAACCTTCGTGACTACCCGCGGAGCTGTTGATAGGCCAAAGGGTAGGGCCCTGTACTGAACCCGACACCCCCCTGCGCAAAAACGCCAGTAGCGTCGGTGCTTCTGAGCTATGGGGACGTGAAGATACGCCTCCTGCAGATTTAGGGATGTTAGGTATTTGTCCTGTAGGACCTCTGTGATGGAGCGAAGAGTCTCCATATGGAATCTCTTCAGCCAGATGAACCGGTTGACAAACTTTCAAGTATGGCTCTACAGTCCCCGTTCCTCTTGGGAACAGTAAACATGTACACACCCGTGCCCTGGTCTTGTGGAAGAACTGGTTCTATGGCTCTGATCCACAGTAAGCGGTATATCACGTCCAATGTCTGCTTTCACTTGTCTGGGTTTTTGGAGTCTGGGGATTATAGGAACCTGTGTGGGGGCAGAGCAGCAAACTCTATTAGGTAACCTTGAGATACTACCTCCTTGGCCCAAGCATCCATTGGTGAACCTATCCAGGCCTGCTTGAAATGCTGAAGTCGCCCCCCTACAGGAATAGTCTGTGAGCCATGCTTTAGGGGACTTATTGTCTCTCACTGCTCTGTCGGAGCGGCCCTGCTTGAAGCGGTTGGATCCGTAGAATCCCCTCTTTCCTTCCGGTCTGAATCTGGGACCAGAGTTCTGGGACCGGAAGGTCAATGGAAAGGGCTTGCCATCCCTCTTAATGGGCCGTAGCATCGCCTTCTTTTTTATCCCTGGTCTCAATAAGGACTCTGTCCAGAGTGTCTCCAAAGAGCTTGTCCCCTTGGAAGGGATAAGCAGTAACTTGAGTCTTAGAGTGTGGATCGGCCTGCCAGGCCTTGAGCCATAACAGTTGTCTAGCCACAGTGTAGAAGCCATGGCACGGGATGCAAAGACCACTATATCTAAGGAAGTGTCTGCATTATACACCGAAGCCTTTAGGATTCAGTTGGTGCCTTCCTGGAGGCGCCCCTCTGATTCAGGAATCAATGTGGGCAATTTCTTACACCTGGCCATGGACGCTCTTGCAACAATTGAGGCAGTGGTGGCAGCTCTAATTGCCATTATTATTATTATTATTATTATTATTATTAGATTTATAGCCCGCCACTCCCTTGCGGCTCGTGGCGGGTAACAATATCGCAATTCCCCATTAAAACCCCATAAAACAATAATAACATTGCCAATATTGCCGGCATGGCAAGAATGGCAGCTCAACTCCCCCCCTCCCTTCCACTACTAGCGGGTAGAGAGGAGGTCCTGATGATGTTTTGCTTCGGGTCCAGAACCCGAGTCCCCGGGGGAGGCATAGATCTATTATCAGCCCTGGCCTCAACCATAAACCTGGCGGAAGAGCTCCGTCTTGCAGGCCCTGCGGAATGTTGAAAGATCCCGCAGGGCCCGCAGCTCTCCCGGGAGCTCATTCCACCAGGTCGGGGCCAGGACCGAAAAGGCCCTGGCCCTGGTCGAGGCCAGGCGTGCTTCCCTAGGGCCGGGAACGACCAACAGGTTTTCACCCGCAGAGCGCAAGGCCCTGCGAGGGGCATAGGGCGATAGGCGGTCCCTCAGGTATGTGGGTCCCAACTCGCGTAAAGCCTTGAAGGTTAGAACCAGAACCTTGAACCGGATCCGGGCAGCAATTGGCAACCAGTGCAGCTGCCTCAGCACTGGCTGGATGTGGGCCCTCCAAGATGTGCCAGTAAGGACCCTAGCAGCTGCGTTTTGCACTAGCTGAAGTTTCCGGATCAAGGACAAGGGAAGGCCCGCGTAGAGCGAGTTACAGAAATCTATTCTGGAGGTGACCGTTGCATGGATCACTGTGGCTAAGTGTTCGGGGGACAGATAGGGCGCTAATAGTCGGGCCTGGCGAAGGTGGAAAAACGCCTGGCCCGCTACTTTTTTGACCTGCGCCTCCAAAGTCAGGGAGGCATCAATGGCCACACCCAAGTTCCTGGCCTGGGACGTGATGGTGAGTTGCGTCCCTGCCAGGGTGGGTAAGCGCGCTTCCTGGTCCTGCCCCCTACGTCCCAGCCACAGGACCTCCGTCTTGGAGGGGTTGAGTTTCAGGCGACTCTGTTCGAACCATTCTGTCACTGCTTCCAAACATCTGGCGAATGGTTCCGGGGGGGAGTCCGGGCGGCCGTCCATGAGGAGATAGAGCTGGGTGTCATCAGCGTACTGGTGGCAACCCAGTCCAAAACTCCGTACCAGCTGGGCCAGAGGGCGCATAAAGATGTTGAATAATGTGGGGGAGAGGACCGCACCCTGAGGGACCCCACAAGGGAGTCTATAGGAACGCGAGAACTCATCTCCCACTGCAACCCTCTGGGTCCGGTCCTGGAGAAAGGAGCGTATCCAGCGTAACGCTGTGCCCCGTATCCCCGTGCCGGCAAGGCGGTGGACCAACAGCTCGTGGTCCACGATGTCAAAAGCGGCCGACAGGTCCAGAAGAACCAGCACTGCCGACCCGCCCTTATCCAGCTGGCGACGGAGGTCATCCAACAGGGCGACCAGCACCGTCTCCACCCCGTGGCCAGGTCGAAAGCCAGACTGATATGGATCGAATGCCGAAGTTTCTTCCAAGAATGCCAGGAGCTGGTCTGCCGCGGCCCTTTCAACCATCTTGCCCAGGAACGCCAAGTGCGACACTGGGCGATAGCTGGCAGGGTCCCGCGGATCCAGCGTAGATTTTTTCAGGAGAGGGTGAACCACTGCCCCCTTCAGCTGCTCAGGGAACTCCCCGGACTCCAGGGAGAGGTTGATAATGTCCCTGAGCTGGCCTCCTATCTTCTGGCCGCCTCCTTTAAGGAGCCATGATGGACAGGGGTCAAGGGGGCAAGTGGTCGCCCTAACTGAGCCTAGCAACTTGTCCACTTCGGATAAAGAGAGCCGTCTGAAGCCATCAAACGTCACCTCCAAAGGCGGCCAACAGGCCTCCAGTTCATTTACTGTATTAACTGTGGCGGGAAGATCGTGGCGGAGAGACGAGATTTTGTCCGCAAAATAGCTCGCAAATGCCTCACGGCCGAGTTCCAATTTGCTATTATTTTGGCGCCCCTCAAGGGCGGTAAGGGATCTAACTACCCTAAATAATTGGGCCGGGCGAGAGCTTGCGGACGCGATTTCCGTGGCAAAAAATTCACGTTTTGCCACTTTCACCGCCATCTCATACGCCCTCATAAGCGTGCGATAAGATGTTCTCGTAGCTTCGTCGCGAGTCTTCCGCCACACTCGCTCCAGTCGTCTCACTTCCCTTTTCTTCTCCCGTAGCTCCCCGGTGTACCAGGGAGCCCGTTTGAGTCGAGGGCAGAGAGGACGTTTAGGGGCGATCTCATCTATAGCAGCTGTCAGGCGGGACTGCCAGTCCGCCACCAAAGCCGCTAGTGAGTCGCCAGGAGGCATCGGGTCCCGCAGAGCATTCCGGAATCCAGTTGGATCCATAAGTCTCCGCGGGCGGGCTAGAATGCGCCCGCCGCCCAACTGGGGGGGGGGTGGTATCCTGAGCCGGGCCCGCAGGGCATAGTGGTCTGACCACGGCACAGCTAAAGCTGTATCCAGATCCACCTCTATCCCAGCGCCGAAAATCAAGTCGAGTGTGTGGCCGGCGTGATGGGTGGGCCCGGCAACAAATTGCGAAAGCCCTAGTGTCGCCATGGATGACACCAGGTCTCCACCATGGACTGAAGGGGGCGCGTCCGCATGGACGTTGAAGTCGCCCAGGATCAGAAGCCTGGGGTACTGCAACGCCCAGGCGGCCGCCGCCTCCAGCAGGCGGGGCAGGACATCTGGCGGCGCGTTGGGCGGACGGTATACCAACCAGATAGCCACACTCTCGACCGAGTCCCATCCAATACCGACACACTCCACTCCACTGATTTCCGGCGCTGGGAGAGCCCTGCAGGTGAGGACCTCCCGGACCACAATTGCCACCCCCCCTCCCCTCTTGTGGGTCCGAGATTGGTGAAGGACCGAGTATCCTGGTGGGGCTAGTTCTTTCAGGGCCGCTGACTCGCCTTCCCTCACCCAGGTCTCGGTCACGCAAGCAAGGTCCGCCTTCGACTCCGCGATGAAGTGTTGCAGAGTCGAGGCCTTGTTCTTAATCGACCTTGCATTGCACAAGACCAATGTTGGACCCTTTACCCTAGCCTCCACCCTCACATTCCTGGGGATGGGACGGAGGTTAGAAGGGGATCGAGCACACCCAGGGCGCCGGCCGTGTCTCCACGGCCGGGTCCTATATGGGACACCAGTGCTTCCACCTCTTCTTTTGTCCAACCTCCTCCCCCAGCCATAGCGCCCCTGGCCTGTGATCGTTGGAATCCCGACCCCAGTGCGAGCCCCCCCCCTTATTTGGACCTCTCTCTCAATGTTCCCGCACCCCAGAGAGAACAACCCACTAACCTCCTGCATACTTCTTCCCCCCCGCTTAGCTGCACTAACCCACCCTAGCCCGCCCTTCCCTAGTACTACTCCCACCCAGCCCTCCCCTCCCGTCCACCCTAATCTAAGTAGCAGCTGGCGAGGCAGGAGCTACACTCTAGGGGCGAGATCCCGCCTATAAGGGGTTCTCTCTAGCCCTTCCAGTTCGCTCCTTTAACACCACTGGTCTTGCCCTAACTTCTATTTCTCTCTGGGTAAAAATCCCTATCCACTAACCCCTCCCCCCCTAATATCGAAGAATGGCCAGTCCAGGCAACCACAAAAAAATACAGTTGGCAGGTGTTCTTCGCTTGGCCACCAGATGGTGCAGAGGCGGTTCTCAGCTGGACCAAGTCCTTGTAGTTCTTCCGGCCGCCACTAGGTGGTGTCCAAAGGAGCCAACTCTTCACTCCCGGTTCAGATCTTAAAGTGGAAGCGTCCTCGCCTTCGTTCTCCTCCATTTATCTGGCGGTGGGGATTTGGCCTCCGGACCACAGCTCCAACTCTCCCAGCACAGTCGACAGCAGCAACAGCAGCGGCAGGTGCAAGAGAGGGCCAGGCTCACGGAGAGCTGGCAACAAGCCAATCACAGCAATCCCAGTGCCTGCTACCTCAGTGGGCGAGGCCTGCCTGGTCTGCAGTCTGCAGCTCCAAGCATTAACCTGTAGCCCAAGGTAGTAAATACCGGCAGCAGTAACAGAAGGACGAAGCAACACCGGCAGCAGGAACAGAAAGAAGAAACGACGCCTCCTCCACAATGACCAAGGTAGGCTCAAGTAAAACAGCGTCCTGATGTTTCAACAAACAGAGAAAGTTCTCTGTGTCGCAGACCGCAGAGCAATAAGGCCATAACCAGCAGCTGCAGATAACTGCAATTAGCAAAATTCACTGTGTGGTAGCAGCCAAGGTCAAAAGGATATTTTGCTGCTTTCAAACAGCTGCAAAAAGATTTTTAGAGGCTTTGTAGGGACTTATGGCCTTGTGTGCTTTCTCAGCACAGTCTCTGACCTTCTGTCCATGATATCTTGAAGATATCCCTCGCCATCCTCAGAAGTCTGCAATGCTGCCACTGGACCATCTATTGCAGGAATCTGTAACATGGATTCAGCATACTCTGGCATGCCTCACATACGCTAAATAAAGGAAGGAAACTGTTTAGTTACAACAGGCTTTCCCCATTCAGCCCTGATCCTTTCAAAGGATTCTGGTAAGGGAAGTTCTTTAAGTTGGTTTGTATCTTAGGAAAAATTCCCCACTGCCCTTGGGACCATAATACCTTCTATCCTTCTTCCCGTTCCCTGGCCTGAGTTTCCTCCTCAGAAGATTCAGGCTGACAATTGGAGGAATAATAGGGCCTTCTTTTTTTTTCTTCCTTTTTTTTATGCTGCCTTAATGGGCCATCTAGATGTGGGATCTAGAGTCAGGGAAGCAGGAATGGGAACAGGGCCTGGAGATCCTTCCTGAAGAGGCAAGGCTTTGCTTACCGAATTTAGCAATCTCTGCCTGCATAGAATTTTGCCTGAAGGTAAAGAATTCAGCAGGCAATTTAAAACGTTTTGCCATAGACTCAATGTTACCCAGTTCCTTAGGCTGGTTCTGTCTCACACGTTGTGGACCTTCAGGATCGGTCCTCTGCCGTTTCCCCGCTGAGGAAGTGCCAGGATCAGGCCCCTCTCCGTATCCGCTGAGTCAGACGGCTTTGGGGGGGTGGCGCAGTTCCGAAGCGGCCCAGTGCGAAAAGGAGCACTATCCTTGCTCCTGGGGGCCCACTTGCGCCAAAGTTCCTTGTGCCACAGTGGCTGTGGCATCTCTGGAATCAACTTCCCCCTCTTGGGCCTCCTGAGAGTGTTGCTCATCCTCAGATGAAAAATTGTGTTCCCGCCTGCTGGAGGCCATCTCCCAGCAGTGGGAAAAATAAATGCAAGGAAAGAAGCAAAAAGGAAAGCAATCCAAAATGGCCACTGCTAACAAGCAGCCATGTGCTCAGCTCCCTGCTTCAAAGTCACTCTCTGCTCTTTCTCTCAACCGACCAAGGGGAGGGCGGGAAAGAAAAAAGGAATAGCAGGAGGGAAGGCTAGCAGGGGAGCAGGAAAAAAATGTTGGAACAGGGGTTGTAAAGAAAAATTCTCTTCCAAGCAGGAGACTTCTAGTCTGTATGCTCCCTCATGTGAGGCAGGAAGAAGACTGGCAAGAGGAGGGCATTTCCCAACAGGGAGACAGGAAGTTTTCCTTTGACCTGCCTCCCTCAAAGAGAGATGGGAAATCACCCACCAAGCTGTCCTCCTGACCTAGAGGGAGAACTCTGTGGATGGCCTCCCCCCCCAAACCTGGAAAGGCTGCAGGCAGCTGTTAGGGCGGCATGTCCTTTACAAACGCCACGGCTGGTTGGCTCGGTTGTCTAGATTGAGGTGACCTCCCCGGGAGCCCCAAGGCCCAGGGGCTGGAGGTCCCCAGGTAGGGAACTCACCGGTATGGGCAGCTCACATGTGGCAGGGATCTGCAGCCACCAAGCCTTAAAGGGCAGCGAAAGGAGGAGGGGTGGTCAGGGTTGGGGGACAGAAGGCAATGGTTGGCCGCTGTACAGGCAGATAAGCCAGTTGGAGGAGGAGGCACTCAGGGGTGGGATAGCCACAGTTAAGCATTGAGTGGCACTTAATCCATGAGACATGCTCCCCCTCCAAGCCCTTGCCAGAAATATTAAGTGGAACAGATGCTTGCAATTCTATCTATTGTAATGTTATTAGAGAGTCTCTGTGCAAATAACATACTTTCTTTGCTTACTACAGAAGATTTTCTACCTTCAAGTATTACTTTTTCTGCCCTTTAATATGACACAAAATTAACACACACATTATATGGTAGTATATAAGTTACAGCAGATTACGACTGTTTCTCAAGTAATATGTAATTTTATCATAATGTGATCAAAGTACAGTATCCTCAGTTCAGTCCATTTATCTGCTAGGGAGAGTTCAGGCTTCTTCTAGAATCACAGAGTGGAAGTAGTCATACAAGCCAGTAGTTCTCAGCCCCCAGTCCGGGGACAGGTAACTGGTCCATGGATCAGTCTGTACCGGACCACGGCTCCTCCTTGTCCTCCTTCCCAGCTGCTGCCCCGGGGGCTGCCCTGCCACTCTGCCTTTGGTGCTCTCCAGCGGCCACCGTGGCTGCGGCTCCCCCTCGGTGTGGCACTGCGCAGCTGTGGGGCCTACCCCAGTGGGTGGTGGGAAGTCAGGGGCCCCAGCAAGAAAGCAAGTGGAGCAGGGGCTCAGGCAGCAGCAGCGTCCCTTGGCAATAGACTACCCCCCCTCGGGCCTCAGTAAAATTGTCAAGCATTGACCAGTCCCCGGTGATAAAAAGGTTGGGGACCACTGATACAAGCCATCTAAGTCCAACCCCCTGCTCAATGCAGCATCAGCCTAAAGCATCCAGGATAAGTATCTGTCCAGCCACTGCTTGAAGACTGCCAGTGAGGGGCAGCTCACCACCTCCTGAGGTAGTCAATTCCACTGTTGAACTACTCTGACTGTGGATTTGCTTTTTCCTGATATCTAGCCGATATCGTTCTCCATGTAGTTTAAACCCATTACTGCGGATCCTGTTCTCTGCTGCCCACAGGAGCAAATCCCTGCCCTCCTCTAAGTGACAACCTTTCAAATACTTAGACAGCAATCATGTCCCTTCTAAATCTCTTCTCCAAGCTGAAGATTACCCTCAGTCTTTCCTCATAGGGCTGGTCCCCAGGCCCTGGATCATTCTTGTCAGTCTCCTCTGAACCCTTTTGATTTTGTCCATGTGCTTTTTGAAGTGAGGCCACCAGAACTGCACACAGTACTCCAAGAGGGGTCTGACCATTGCAGTATACAGCAGGACTGAATTGATGCCTGTGTTGATACAGCCCAAGACTATAATAGCCATCACGCTGTCTCCTCATATTTAGCTTACAGTCCACAAGTATCCTAAGATCACATTCACACATACTGCTACCCAGAAGTGCATTTCCCATCCAGTATGCGTGTTACTCTGTAGAAGCAGTGGCTCCAAGATGCAAAGGCTTCTCTAGTCCCTTGTGCCCAATATCCAGGTGCCATTCTAGCACTCACCTGCTTGGCAGAATGGGACGGGTAGAGGAGGGTATGGTAAGGCAAGCCTAATCACAGCTTAAACTCATATTCAGTGAAGAAGCCAAATTCAAGCTGAGACCTGCAACAGTTTGCCAGATACCTAACCCCAAATTGTTTATCATACAGGATGATTCATTTTGTAAAACACCATTTCCACATAGTCAAGTCTCTCCACCCTGAAGCTCTCGTAGCCTAAAGGAGCTACACCCCCAGCTTTCATGCAATTTAAACATCTCTTCCACTGGAGGAAGGAGCCACTGAAATGGAAGGAAAGGATCCCTCAGGCTGGAAGGTGGCTTCAAACTTTGCTCAGTGGAATAGGAGGATCCATGTTTCAATGCATATGGCATTAATGAGTAACAGGCTCACATAATCCCCTTCAAGAAGGATAACCACAGCCAAGTTGTCCAGAAAGGATAGCTCCACCCTCTTTAGTTTTAGGGATGCTGATATTAAAATTCTTAGACCTCCTTTTAGCCTCCCTGGGCTCTTTCCTCTAGTGGCTTCCAGGGGGAAAGAACACTAATCATCTATTTGTAGGGCTTCAGAAGTCCAGATCCCTTGGAGTATTAAAATGTCATAGTCCCTTTGGAAAAAAAAGTAATTTCTAGACAATTTAATAGACAAGATTCCAGTCAGTCACATTCTATGAAGGTATAAATTACCTTTAATGGCACACAATTCAAATAAATAAGGATAACCACAACACAGATGGACATAGGTGATATACACTGAAACCCAATGTGCAGGCTAGCATTTTTGCACATGTTGGGGACACCACAACTATGGAGGCAAAGTCTCTCTAATTTAAAAATATGGCAGAATCTGCCACTGGTCACTTTCGTGGAGAAGACATTTAATCTTGCTAGGAGCAGTGCTTTCCTTGCCTGGAGGGAGTCCAAGGAATAATAATAACAGGGCAAAGTTTTTGCAGGAAAGGCTATAGGAAGCTGAGTTCAGAAGTTGGTGTTCTAGGTCTTCAAATCTTTGAACAATCATTCAAAATATGTGTTTTTCCAAAATATATCAATCCCTGTGGTTTTAATCCTGAAAAGAATTCTATTATACCAACCTAAAATTAATTGAATCACTACACATATCTGTAAGTAGGCTTCCATTCCAGGAGAAGCTTTAAAGTGAATTTTTAGCCAGTACTTAATGTCCTGCAACCAGGCTTTGGTCACTAGTTGCTGCTGGCCCAGTTCAGCAATTATAGTAAGATCAGATCAGATACACTTCTGGGGCCTGTATCCAGACCAGAATTCCATAGAGCAATGTAGGAATGAATTTCTGATTCCATGAAATACATTTTAAGGAGAATGTACATTTGGTGGAAGTGTTCCATACTAAGTAATGCAGAGGAAACTGTTTCTGGAGGCGAAGACTGTATTGCAATCTCTAATTCTCATGTCTTGTACTTATTCATGATTTTTATGATCATCCCGTAGTAAACTCCCTTCTAGTGCTGGCGAGCCAGCTTGCTTTGCATTAGGCTCCAGCTCAGAAAATAGAGGGAATCTGTTGCAGAACTTATTTCAGAATACTTTTTGTTATGCATGTCACAAGAGTGTTGTGTCTTTGTGTTTGGACATCCTCAGCCCCTGTAGTTCTGAGGTGTGACTAAAATGGGAAGTGTTTCCTGATTTTCATGTTTCTGTTCTGAGACAATAATGCTTACGGATGTGAAGGCAATCTGGCTGCGACATCTGTCACCCCATTGATCACCAGGGTTGATTCGGCTGTTTGATTATGCTTATGGCATGCGGAGCCTCATTCTTACACTTTTCAATACTTATTTATCAAAAATGCCATAACAGTACCTTCAAACATTTGAGCATACTGGGGGAAACCAGCAGCCTTCAGCCACTCACAGGCTTCCTTGGCCTCAATTTCTGGAAGAAAAATATGAAACCCTCAAGTTAGATCTTGAATACGAAATAGGAAAACAAACAAAATTAAGTCATATTAAATAGCTCCAAACACACCTTTTCATTACTTGTCTCTAAGGAAAGGACATTGCGATTTGTTTTAATCTTGTAATATTTCTTTTCAAATACAGTTTTTATCCTACAATAGACAGATGCATTTGGTATGGAATCACCAGCATAACGGTGACAATAGCAATATGATATTCTCACCTATGCTATACATTTCCAAGCTTTTTAACTCTGGGATGTCTTGGCAATCGCAAAACACAGATATCATTTTCAGGCATATACTATCTGAAAGAGACATGGTAAGAACTAGAACCGTTTCTGCATAGAGGGCTAAAACGCAAGTGGCCTCCTGCTTGCAAACGCAGGATGGTAAAACTCATGTTTGCAGCCCTCCTCATGGGGAGACTCCTCCTGCATTTTCCCTCAGGCCCATTGCCCCTTTTTTGCTTCCCGACAAGGCTGCAAGGGAAAACAAGCCAAACGTCTCCCCCCACTCCTTGACCAGTCAATCACAGCAAGCCAACAATCACAGCACAGCAGTTCACGCTTGGACTGAAACTTTTTCCCCTAAAACTTTTTCTCTAAAAAAAACCCCCTTTTTTTAAAGGCACTTCTCCATTGCTATGCGGTAATGCCACAATAGATGTATTTTTAATTAAAAGTAACACTTCCGCATAACTATGGAGAAACACCAGAACAATACGGCATTCCTCCCCCCCCCCCCTTTTTGTAATTCGTGTTTTTCTTTTCCTTTGTGTCTGGGTGGATTCTTGAGAGTCTGAACATGGGAAACTGGAGCACAAAAAGTCATTTTTGTAAATATAAGGCTTTAAAACAAGGGGCATGCATGCCTGGATGATCGGGAGAAAGCAGCTTAATCACCTGCCCCCCTTCCTCCTTTCATTCCCCATTCCAAAAAACATAAACGGGGCTATCTTTTGCCTGCCTAATTCAAAAAAGACTGTGGACATTTTAAAGATTTTATTTTACCTCTGACAGGGTAGCTTTACAGTTACCCTGCAACACGGACCACACCATTTTTCAAATGGAGCAGGAAATGGAAAGGGGAGGGCGGTATGATATTACAGAGACTACCACGCCTTTCCCCCTCCATATGGGTTTGCCTCTGGTTGCTCACTGCTAGGATGCAAGATAAAAGTGGCAAATACCTTGTCCCACGGCAAATCTGGGCAAAACTGGAACCAGCCCCTGGACAGCCTCGGAATGCAGGTAACATCATGTGGAGAGGGCTCTAAAACCAACCAGTAACCAGAGGCTGCCCAGGGGAATATTCCTCATGCAGAAATGGTAAAAGCTAAGTGAATAAATACTTGTTGCTCTATAATGCTTAATTCATTGCTCTCTAGAGCATTTTGAGCTTATAACAGTAATTTCAGAATGCAGTGATACTCCATCATTCCACCCCTATTAATTTAACAGCCTATTATCTATAATACCTGACATTTTGTTCAGTTAAACAGATGTTACTCATTTTGTGACAATTAATAAAAATCCAATGTTATAACATTCCCACAGGAAAAAGAAAACATAACTTCTTCAGAACATTCACCAGATGCCTTAAAATTATAAACATTTTAATATACCTTTGCCAAAAAAGCATAGGCCAGCAGCCTCCAAAGCAAACAAATATTGAGAATTACTGAGCCCTTTCCGAAGAAGAAATGTATATTGTATAATTCATATTATGACCATTATAAGACCTGAACTGCCAAGGCTTGCTTAAAAAAAATTACATTGCATTAATTATTTAAATAAGAACATAAAGACAGACGTGCATTTTTATAGATATAGATACATTACATTTTTACATACATACATTTTTATAGATATAGATACATTACCAGATTCTCACCCATTTCCAGTCATTAAAAGTTTTTCCTCTGTCCTCAGCACTCCAAATGTTACTTTTTAATATTTTACCCATAAAAATGTCTATTTTATAATGGCCAATAGTTTTTAAAGCTATTCCAATAATGGAAAGTACTTTTCTTCCAGCATATACCCCAAAATATTTTGGCAGCAAATAACAATCAACATATTTTGCAACAAGACCCTGTTTTTCAAACTGTAATCAACCCTTTAAAAGCTGAGTATACGTAGTCACATCAAAATTAATCTAGCTCCCAAATAAACCTTGCTCATTAATACATCTCTATCCACTCTATTAGAAATGACTTCTCTAGTAGTTCTGGCTCTCTTATATATAGTTCCCTTATATTATTTAAGCCTAATGAAAAAACAGAACAATGCTGCTAAGAAGACTTTCTTCTAAACTACTTAAATGTATCCAGAGTTATTGAAGTTCCATTATTTCAGGTGATAAAAAACTTGCCTCAGAAAATATCTAACACAGAAAAATTGGACTCATAAAAATATTTGAAATTTTAAACCAGGAAATGTTAGCACCAATTCTATTAAGTACGTATGTAACACTACTTTCACCCATATGAATCCGGCCTCCTTAACATCAACCACAAGTGGGCTTATATTATAAAATGTAGACAATATGTTCATTTTAACTGCAGTAATTCTCACTATCCAAAATAACCAAATACATTATCACCTATCCAAATCTCCAGTCAAGTTTCTGAAAAATTAAAGGTGAAGCTGTTTTAGTTCTATGGCAAAATATATCCCTAGACATTTCATTGATTTTGGAGCACAATGGACTGCAGCTTGAACCATGATCTGATTATTAACAACAGCAAGACCTCAATTATTAATATTTCAGAATTTCTGAAATGGTTTTTCTTCATTTACTATCTTGAAGTGAAACTGTACCAGTCCAAGAAAACCAGTCCAGAGGTGACCGTTGCAAGGATCTCTATGGCTAGGTGTTCTGGGGCCAGGTAGGGCACTAGTAGCTTAGCTTGGTACACGTGGAAGAATGCCAGTCATGCTACTCTTTTGATCTGTTTCTCCATGGAGAGGGAGGTGTCAAAGGTCATGTCCAGGTTCCTGGCTGAGTGTGTCACTGATAGTTACCCATGCAAGCAGGGCAATCGTGCGCCCTCACCAGGACCCTTCTTACCAAGCTGTCGGACCTCTGTCTTTGAAGGACTGAATTTCAGATGGCTGTTTAAGCCATCCCATCACTGCTTCCAGACAGCTGGCTAATGAGTCAGAGCAACTATCCATCAGGAGGAAGAGCTGGGTGTCATTGGCATATTGATGGCAGCCCAATCCCAGAGGTGGATTATCTCCAGGAAGGGGGCCCCTATCTTCCTATCCATCCTTTTGATAGGCCACAAGAAGCAAGGGGCAAGGGGTTGGCCTCACTGAAGACAGTATCCTGGGCTGTAGTTTGAACCATGAACCATGTTTTTCTAGTGATAATGTGATGTTATCAACATGTGAAAAAAACTGTTCAATCTTCCTTACATTTTACTGCTTTAAGCCTTTGTGGTGGTATATGCATACAACATGCATTTCAATGTGCCAAAAGGTGACACTGCTCCAATGCTAAAATCTAATATTGAAGCCTCAATGCTGCTGTTCAAGAAATGGTAAGATAGGTTCCTAGATAAACCCACCAGCATAATGTAGGGGTTAATGAGTGGTGGACTCTAATCTGGAGAACTGGGTTTGATTCCCTATTCCTTCACATGCAGCCAGCTGGGTGACCATGGGCTAATTGTAGTTCTCTTAAGAGCTCTCTCAATCCCACCTACATCACAGGGTGTCTGTTGTGGGGAGAGTGAAGGGTGTTTGTAAGCTGTCTTGACACTCCTTTGGGCAGTGAAAAGTGGGGTATTAAACAATTTTCCCCAAATAAATCAGTACTTTAGCAATGGACTGTGGTTGTTAGGCACAGGCCTTTAGATCCAAGTTAGAATGCTTTTGACCAGGAATAAAACTGGAAGGAAGAGTACATCTGAGGCAGTTATCAGGTAATTACTAGCATATGTCTATAGTTTCATGATGTGCTAAATGTTAGGAAAATAAGAAGAGCCCTGTTGGATCAGGATAGTGGTCCATCCAGTCCAGCATCCTGTTCTACACAATGGCCGACCACTGGATACTCACCGAAAAGGGTCCTTCTCCTGGTCAGGACAGCTTGATGGGTGATTTCCCATCTCTCTTTGAGGGAGGCAGGTCAAAGCAAAAACTTCCTGTCTCCCTCCTCTTGCCAGTTGGATTCTTCCAGAGAGCTATCCCTAAAACTTAGCCCTCTAGAATTTAAACTAAATTAATATAGAAAGGAAACAAGCAAGAAGGAGGAGAGGAGAGGAAGTCATAACCAGTCAACATATAAAAATAGCACTTGAAGTGTCTCCCCATAAGCCTCTCTTTTTTTGGTACACCTAGAAACAAAAAACTAAGTATTCTAATAAACAACATACAGTGTTCCATTGGCCATTATTGCCTCTATGGTGACGATATACATTCTGCAAAAAATAAACTCTGTTGTCAGTGATGGACCTCAACCAAGAACTAAGAGGGACAAGCTGTCCTCCTGACCTACAAGGAGGACCCTTTTCAGTGCGTATCCAATGGTTGTTCTCCCTCTGGGTGTGGAACTTAGTCCCCATGAGAAGGGAGAGCAGTCCCCATGAGAAGGGAGGGAAAAAATTTGGTTCAGTCAGAGTCCATCACCTGCTGCAAGACCTTCCAGCCAAAGTCCATCTCAGCCACATCCGTGGCATCTATCTTATAGTGTCGTACAAAGGTGGAAGGCGTGCCCCAGGTAGCAGCCCTGTAAACTTGTTCCACCAAGGCGGCTGATGCAGCCGCGCTCCTAAGGGAATGCGCTGTGATGCCTTCCGGCATCACCTTGCTCTCAAGCCTATAGGCCTCCACAATGCAAGACCGGATGTTCTTGCTGATGGCAGCATTGGACATTGCTCTTCCGGCCACAGAAGCCACTACTGAGATGAACAAACTCCTAGTCCTTCTAAGTTCCTGAGTCCTTCCAATGTACACCCTGAGTACTCTCCTGACATCTAACTTGTGCCACGTCCTCTCCTCGTCTGTCTGAGGCTTGGGAAAGGAAAGCAGACTAAGCTCCTGAGACAAATGGAAATGAGAATCCACCTTAGGTCTGAACAGGGGATCTGTCCTAAATACTACCCTAGTGCTGTGGAATATGCAAAGGTCCTTATCGATAGAAAGAGCACCCAGCTCTGAAACTCTTCTAGCGGAAGTAACAGCAACTAAGAAAATAGTTTTGAGAGTTAATTTAGACAGAGGGATGGATTTGATAGGTTCAAATGGTGCCTTGGTCAGGGCAGATAAAACTACATTCAACTTCCACGTGGGGAAGTGATGTCTGGGGGGAGGCTCTGAGAGAACTGATAATGGCAACCATCCTTCCAAACCCAGGACCATAGCTAGGGACGCGACTTGTCTATGGAGAGTTCCGGACCGAAGTCCAGTATTCATACCATCCTGAAGAAAATCCAATATCTGTTTAATTTTTGGGAAACTAGGATTAACTGAATTCCTACGTACCCAGCAGACAAAGGTTTTCCATGAACAATTACAGAGCCTAGTAGTGGAGGCTCTTCTGGAAGCCAAAATGGTATTAGTCACTGCTGAACTGTACCCTTAACGCCTCAGAGCCAACCTCTCAGCAGCCAAGTGGTCAGATTCCACCAGCCAGGCCTGAGTGGATCCTGAACTAGTAGGTCTGGGATGACTGGTAAAGGAAGGTGTGGCATGTCCATAATCTGGATAATGGTGGGGAACCAGGGACACTTTGGCCACCAAGTGGCCACCAGGATCACTTCGCCTCTCAGAACTCTGATTCTGTGCAGGAACCATGAAAGAACAGGTACTGGCGGAAGGGTGTAGGGGCGGAAGGGTCCATCAATGCATCCGCCATCACAGCCCTGGGATGATAAAATCTTGTGCAGAATTGTTCCACCTTGAAATTGAGATGAGCTGCAAAAAGATATAGACTGGGTTGTCTGAAGTGTTCCACGATCCTCTGGGACACCGAGTTGTTGATATTCCACTTACTAGAGAATCTGTCTGCTGAACCAGTCTTCCTGAGTGTTCAGAACACCCTGGACATGCCCTGAGTGAAGCAAAGTGTTTCTCTGCCCAGTCCATTAACTGTTTGGCCTCAAGTTAAAGTATTCCCAACTTTGATCCACCCTGGTGGTTGACATATGCCTTGGCCACGATCATGTCCATGCAGATCATGTGTGTTCCCTTTATGGTCGACTGGAAGAATTTTAGAACTAGGAATATTGCTCTCAGCTCCAGCAGATTGATGGGCTGCCTTTGTTCCTCCGCTGATCAGGACCCTTGCATCGGAATCTGATTCAACGTGGCCCCTCAGCCTGTCAGACTGGCATCTATGAAGATCTGATGAAATTCTGTGATGAGATAAAGTTTTCCTCTTGATAAATTTTTCCAGACAATCCACCAGCATAGGCTGATAATCCAGGGTCACAGGAACGTCTATCTTGTTTGAGATTCTCTGTTGGAAAGGGCATAGAGCCTCCTGTATGGGACAGGCATGGGCACACCTCCACTGAATTGTCTTTGAATTGGAGATCATCAGGCCCATTAGACTGGCCTGCTATAGGAGTGGCGATGACCTGGCCTTGATTATCTGTTTGGCCAATGACACAGTCTTGAGTATCTTGGCCTGAGGGAGGAAAAGCGCGGTACTGGCTGTGTTTATTACCACTCCAAGATGCTCTAAAGCAGTGGTTCTCAACCTTCCTAATGCCGTGACCCATTAATACAGTTCCTCATGTTGTGGTGACCCCCAACTATAACATTATGCAAGTGTTCTTTCGCAGAAATTAAACCAAAACTGACCAATGGTGTGAAGATCCATTGTTCATAAAAAGGTAAAGGTATCCCCTGTGCAAGCACCGAGTCATGTCTGATGCTTGGGGTGACGCCTTCTAACGTTTTCTTGGCAGATTCAATACAGGGTGACCTTGCCAGTGCCTTCCCCAGTCATTACCATTTTATCCCCCAGCACCAAGTACTCATTTTACCGACCTCGGAAGGATGGAAGGCCGAGTCAACCTTGAGCCGGCTGCTGGGATCAAACTCCCAACCTCATGGACAGAGAGCTTCAGACAGCATTTCTGCCGCTTACCACTCTGCACTACAAGAATGTGTTTGTTCATGATTGTATATAATTTTTTTTTCCGGGGGAAAAGGATCTGACTCCACTGGAGGAAGATGGCATGTTTTGCTTACAAAACCTTACACTTTCAGCTTGCACGGAATTTTGCATGAAAAGAAAAAACTCAGCTGGCAAATTAAATTTTCCAGCCATTGCCACTACTTTACTCAAATCCTCAGGCTAACTTTGTCTGTCACAATGAGGCACCTCTGTATCACCTCTCCGCCGCTGCTCCACTACTCTAGAGCCAGACTGGTCCCCTCACCGCTGAGTCGGACATTTTGGGGGAGGTGGCAGAGCTCCTTAGCAGCTCTATGCGAATTGTTCCTCAGGAGCCGCTGTCATTGTTCCTCAGGAGCCGCTGGCACAGAAGTTCCTTGTGCCGCCACGGCCAAAGCATCCCTGGTCTTGCCAGACCCTTCAGAGACCTCCGTGGTAGGGTGCTCATCCTCAGATGAAAAATTCTGCTCCTGCCTGGAAAAAGCCATAGTGCCCAAACCAACAGGGAAAAAAAGGGAGGGGGGAAGCTGTTCCTAAATGGCTGCTGCAGCCACGAGCACATGAAGAAGCAAACCACATGCTCAGATTCCCTTCCAAAAAACCTCTCTCTTTACCCTCTCCAAGGTGGTGAAGGGCTGGTAGTAGTAATCACCGCAAGGTCCTGGTCATATGATCAGGCAAGACACCTGGCTGCAGCCCAGGAATTGCAGACTTTACCAAGAAATCAGTTTGAACTGGTCTAGTCTCTGAGAAACTCAGAGGCTGCCCACTTCCTCTCTTCAGTAGAAGAGAAGCTGAGCTTTTTGAGCTCAGAGAGCGTCACATTGCTTCTTTGTTCTGTCTTAAGAGTCTCCATTAAGAGTGCCAAAAATGGGATCTTTGCAGCTGGGGAAAGGCAACTCTCTTTTTATCTATTTTATTCCTCCACCACACACATGGTGCCTCTGAGAAGACAACAAAGTAGGTGCAGAACTTGATTTAGATTCACCAAGCTCTTCCAACTCCAACAGTGGTAACCACAGGATAGTTCCCAATACAACAATTATGTCTTGCATGATACTTCCAGCATGCTGTTGACTCCAGCCATGCACCTGTGGACCCTGTAAAAGCTTTCAACGTTCTGAAGGGCCTGCAAAATGGTGTTTTTCTACCAGGTTTTTGGTTGGCGCCAATGAGTAGTAGAACTCAAGAGTTATTTTTAACAGCAGAGACTGGCACCTATAGTGAATAAAATATGTTAATGATTTCAAATATTTTAAATGCTTAATGTTAAATGTTATTCGTTTTTAATATTATTGTTACCAAGAAGTGTTATAAATTGCCCTGAGTCAGTTGCCCAAGAGGGGTGGTTAATAACTGAACAAATAAATATATGTTGTCTCATACAGTGGCCTCAGGTCCATAAAAATTTATGTAGAATGTGTTTGTCTTTACATTGCCACAAGAGCTCAGTTTTGTTACCATTGTATTGCCAAATGCTGCTTTGAAATTTATTTTACAGAAGACATGTTTTCTTAAGCAGAAGAAAGCAAATAAAAAGATTCTTCCATAGTCTATTTTCAGAATGGTTTTCTTTTCCACATATCTAAAGAAGTAAATGTTAACTCAGAAAAACTCACATTGGGATAAATACTGTTAGTCTTTAAAGTGCCCCTGGCCTTTTATTTTTCTAAATCTACTCCAACTTCATGTCCTTTTTAAATTTCTCCTTTGAGTTGGTTTGAAGAAGATTTGCTTTTAAAAGCTAGATGATAGCTCTTTATGTTTTACAGACTATGACATATGGTGTAGGGTTCCAAGCCAGCTCCAATATGACTCCCCCTCACCCTTCTCCTTGCATGCAAAAACACATTTCCTGGCTTTCTAAACATCTGAATAGTTGAAAAGTTTCCATTTCCTGCTGACCTCATTGCACTATCAAAAATTAAACATCAGCAAGTTCAAAATGAATTTTTCGCCCTTACAAAACAGTAACTTCTAGTTCTGAGAAGCATCATAAAACTCAGCTAATTTTGCTTTTTAGGAATGCTGATCATAAAGAATAAAAGCTTGAAATGATGCTACCAGGTCAGATCAACCCGTACTAAGAACACAGGAACGTTCTTTCAGTTCTTTTCAGCATCAAGGAAGATATTAAAACTGTACTTTCCTTCAGTAACATATGCATCTCAAAATCAAACCTTTGTTAAGAAAATATTAAACTACATGCAATAAAGGACGATAGTCACACCTACTTCCACCCCACTGATTTCAGTTAGGCATTCATTCAGATGTATTATTATAAACAAGCATTAAAGCCCATTGTGTGCAAAATACAACAGGCTCTAGGTAGTGGTTGGTGTCAGTGTTTTATAGTTGTATGGAATAATGTAGTAGCTGCCGACTTTCACACCTATCAGCTTCCTTTGTTGTCTGATAACCTGCCCTTCTATTTCCCCCTTTCCTTTTGTGATTCAGCATAACCCCTATCTCACCCCTTCCTCCCCCTTCCTCCCATTTCCCTTATCTATCTACGCACCATCCTTGTTGCCCCTCCTTTTCTCCATAAGTCTACCATACCCTTGCTGCTCAAACCACCTGCCCAACACCTGTCATCCCTCCTTTGCAGCTCTCCTTATCTACACCCACCTGTAGCACCGCATCTTGGCATTCAGTCTCCCCAATCCTTGGTCTCTTCTCATCTGCCTGTTATCCTTTGCACTCCACTACCCCCTATGGTTGGCATTCATTCACTCAGCATCCATACTGTCTTCCCAACTAGCCACAAACCCCCGGCATTCACTGACCTGCCACCCTCACTCTCATCCTACATAACCCCAAGCCCTTGGCATTCACCTTCCCCCTACCTGAAGTCTAGCATCCAAAACAGCCATTCTCTCTCCCACATGGAAAGCAGTTGCAGTTCCAGGAGATTTCTAGGTCCCATCTTGAAACTGGCAACCCTAAAACAAAATACCAAAGTACCTGCCCATTTACTAAATACTTATCAGGAAGTGTGAATGCTGATTAGAGTCCACTACTCTTAAGGCCTACCATACTGGAAAAGTGTTATGTGGGAATTACCTAGTGGTCCCTTCTCCCCCCCCCCCCACCCCGCCCTTCTTTCCTCCCCCGTCCCCTCGCAATAAGCTAACATCTTGCAGGTTATAACTTGATTTCAGTAATTAAGATTGATGCAACAGTGTTAAATTATGGTTTTATATAATTCCCAATCTGGTTTTAACTATGTGAATTATTGTTTTATTGAGTTTTAAGACTACGTATACTTCCCCGAGATGGACAACCAAGAGGGGCGGTATATACATTGTGAAATAAATGGAGAAATAGTTCAGGAGGGGATACAGCAGGAAATGATGTGCCCCCACTAGAAGGCCCAGCCCAGTGGCCAGGAAGAGGCTGCCAGAAGTCAAGGTGAGGCAGAGGTCAGGCTGAAGAGTGGCTGCCAACAGCAAGAAAAAGGATAGTTGTAAGGGGATTGGTTATCATTCTCCATCCAGCTTTCCATTTGCTGGAGAACCACCTACCTTGAGGGAGAGCTGGAGACCCAGGTTCAAATCTCAACAGCCCTCAATGGTCAGTGGCAGTTACTGCCTCTGCAGGAATAGCCCTGGCAACCAACTGCCACCCCAGCCCCACCCCTTTAGCTCTACCTTCTATAGTGGCGGGAGCACAGCCAATAGGCTTCTGTTCCCAGTTCCCTTATCTGTCAATCTACCTATTATTCTTTCTACCTCTCCTGTTCTGCATCAGCTAGCCCCACCGCAGTTGCTCTAACCATCTGCCCCACACCCCTCATCCCTCCACTGCAACTCTCCCTGTTTTCTGCACAGCTGTGGTTGTACACCAGTCCCCATCCATGACACTCAGTGTCCGTCACCCTTGGTCTCTTCCCATCTGCCTGTTTAGCATTGCACTCCATTACCCTCAACCCTTGGATTCACGCACTCAGCACCGTGGTTCTTTGTCTACCTAGCCCAATCCCTTGGCTTTACAGCACCTCCCAGCCTTCGCATGCTCCCTCCCCCAGCTGGAGTCCAGTCTTCAAAATAGACATTTTATCTCTTGTCTGGAGATCTGCTGCCATGTGGCCTTTTCCCCACCATTACCGCCTTCTCTCAGGCTGCAGAGTACTCTCTGACTCCTAGTCTGTTTGTGCTTCTTGTGGTTTCTATGGTTGCCTCAGCCCTTTTCAGTCTTCTGAAAGTTTGTGGGGAGGTTTGGGTTTTTCCCTTCTCAAATTTTGGTCAATAAGGTCTTATATGTCCCTCTTGCTGACAGTTATAACACACTATCCCTCCATGTCTATTTTGTGTGGAAGTGACCAACCTTGCAGGGTTGGTGTTAGATGGCTCTGTTTTTCCTGAAATGTCCCAAACTTTATTTTTTCTTAATGGCAGGTAGAAATAGGACACACACACACACAAGATGCTCTCAATCTCATCTAATAAAGTGGTGTCTTCATGCACTGTTTTTAGTTTTTTATTCCACAGGAACCATCTAAAATATGAGGGAACTTGCCTGTAGAACTGTTCTAAGCCTATTAATTGTTTCAGCTCTTCAAATGTCACTTTACTCCCCTTAACCCACCTATTCACGGCTCTGTCTAAGTGACAACAGAAGGGAATGAGTTTTGTCTTTTTTTAAATCCCCCTAAAGACTTTTCTACTTTGTTCTAAGTTTCATTCCTCATGAAGGCTAACCCCATCAACTCCTCACCCACCCTCCCCATCCAGTCCCTCACATAACATGGCAGGTAGTATCTTCTCTATGCACCAGGTTATGCACCAAGCTGTTATTTCAGCAACTGCCAGAAGAGACAGCCATCAGGGCCCTGAACCAATCACCTCCTTTTTAAAGGAGTGAGTTGTCCACAACACGCCAAGTGAATTATATGTATAGTATGATAATATGACCATATGCTAATGATACGATGATGATATGATACAGTCAGAAAATCACTAAACAAAGAAATAGTTAGGAAAAGCATTCCAGGTTGTATTGCTTTTATACACTATTGTTTATTTTTAAAAATATATTCCACCACTTCTTTGCTTGGATCTCGCCAAGGATTTTCGGGGAGGAATTTTCACCATTCCTTCCTCTCACTGCAGGCCTCAAGCTCAGCATTTTGGGAGTAAGGCTCACTCAGTCCACTGGCAGAAATTCTTTCTATCAACAGAACTGTTCCATAGGATCCAAGCTGTGCTCACAAAGTAACTTACAATAAATTCCTTAGAATATCTCATACCAAAAACATGGGATTAAAGAATGAACAATTCATTACATTTCTAAAATAACCACAATACGTAGAAAATATATGCCCTCCGAACAAGAACTGTCTTGCACCACGTTTGAAAGAATAACAAGAATACTCTGTTTAAACTCTTCTGGAAATCCATTCCAGAGCATAGAGGCTATTAACAGAAAACGCCCTAACCTAACTAGGAGGTTGCACCTGTCAAGCAGAGGGTGTAGACAAAAGAAAGGTCCTCAGCAAATAATTGATAGTTATCTCCCAGCAGTTAGACGTTTAAAGGAACCACACAAGTACACACCAAATAGTACATAGGCAACATCTATGTTTGGGATGGGGGCATGATTCCACTTGCATCTGATTCATTAAAGTCCAGTAAAATTTATTACTTGGTGCTAGAACCATATATTATTAAACCAAGACATTAGTTTTATAGCTGCATGAAAACACATTTTGACATCTTCACTCTCAGTATCACTGTGTTAATAACCATAATGTTCCCCTGCCACCACCATCCTTGATATATTAATTTTACTGTGGGAGCAAAAC
This sequence comes from Paroedura picta, assembly GCF_049243985.1. Taxonomy (NCBI): domain Eukaryota; kingdom Metazoa; phylum Chordata; class Lepidosauria; order Squamata; family Gekkonidae; genus Paroedura; species Paroedura picta. The sequence continues at coordinate 109,381,244 of NC_135371.1, read as the reverse complement.
AACAAATGTTAAATACCATAAAACAGAATCATTCAGCGTTGCTTGCTAGATTTAAACACAGAAAGGCAAGCTGTCCCAGAGGTAAAGTCAAGGTTTCTGCCTCCAACTCCCTCCTGTTCTTGGCATCTTAAACCTATTGTTCTTCCCCAAATGCCCTCCATCTGTTCCTGAATCAGACAACATGCAAGGGATCTGCTTGGCAGCTGCAGCAACCAGATGCCAACTCAAGAATCTCCTATAGGACCAGAGAGTCTCTCAATCCCGAACTGTACTGACAGATGCTTCATGCAGCCTCCTGCTGTATGGTTCATTATTGGCTCTGGCTGCAGCTGGGCAGTTGATGCAAAGGCCAACAAAAGGTCAGGTTGCAGTTCTATTAATCTTCTATGTATGTCTGTTATCTGTTCCTTACTATGGTCAAATTCATATAGCCTCTGAGACAGTTATATATGCTCGCCATAGCTCCATGCAACAGCGGAACTTAAAATTGCTTCTTGACGATAATAATGGCATATCTAATCAAGATGCCAAATTAGTCCCTGTTTACATTCAGGAATTATTTTAACATCAGATCATACCATCTTGATCTCACCTTCCAAAGCAATTCATGCCATTATATACCATCTTCTTCCCTCTACATAGAACAAAAACATCAGTTTCCATGCAAAAAAAAAAAAAGAGGGGAAACAAATCTGACATTAAAAACTGTCATTTTCAGAAATAACTATTCAGTCTTCTCTTCCAAGACTCTGCTGCAGATCTAAAAGCCACTATTTTCCCAAGAAAGGAACATTCAGCACAAAACTGGCGAGTCAGAATTCATTGAGAAGTTGATATCTTCAACTCAACAAAGGCTTGAAGATACAAAACTAGGGGAAATCATGTTATTATCAACTTTTGCTTCTTACTGCCGGTCTCTCTGCTTTTCTTCATTACTTTGAATTTTCCTTACTTATATTTCAAAGGTTTTTTTGACCTTGCTGTTTACAGCTTGTTCTCTTCAAACCATTTTATGTGTTCCACTTTGAGGGAGAAGAGTTTGATTAAGGTATTGTATGATAAAAATGTGTATCTGCCTAATGAGGGCACATCACACACATTTGTCAGACACAAAAGCTAGCATTGGTTATCCATAAAATCAGAGTCCAGTAGCACCTTTAAGAGCAACAAAGATTTATTCAGGGCGTGAGCTTTCGAGTGCAAGTCGAAGGTTTGTGCACTCTGCTTGCACACGAAAGCTCATGCCCTGAATAAATCTTTGTTGGTCTTAAAGGTGCTACTGGACTCTGATTTTATTCTGTTACTTCAGACCAACACAGCTACCCATTTGAATCTATCCTATTGGTTATCCAACAACTACTCCTCTAAAAGTGTAAAACAATGAAGGCATAACTTCATGTCACTTCCCTAGACTCCCCCCCCCCTCTCAACTGTCTGGATTTCAAAACATGAACTCTGTCTTCTATTGCTTGGATTGCAAAATTTGCTTTAAGGTTAAACTGGACTCCTTACACAAGGCTGTGCCACTGACCTAAATTCTTCTGTTGAGTAAGGACTGTTTAAAAGCAGGATAATGCTAGATCTTTTTATTATTTAAAGGAAATAGTACATGTTCATATAGTCAAAAAGCTTGCCTTCAGGAATAACTAGCAGAAAAGTGAACTAGCCCATGTCCAGTTTGCAAGAAAGTCAACAAGTTGAATGGAATGCAAAATATTTATTGGGCTATGTAGCTATAGGTGAAGAATAGATCTCTATAGCAGCTCGCATTCACAGAATATTGCTGCTTAGGACTCATCGCATTCTTCAAACCTGACTGGATTAAGTCTCTTTTATGCAAACCGTTACCACACATTTTGAAATGAAAATCCCTTGTGATCAAATTCATAACCATTAGCAGAAGGCTATCTACTCCCCAATCATAGAGCCACTCGCCATCGCGATGCTCACTCGATGCACACCTTCTCAGTTCAAAAAAAGAGCCTCAGCTGCATTCCTTTCTTGCCCCTGCCGTTATGCTTTCAGAGGTACTCCCAAGGCTGCCCCTTGCCCGGTCACTGAGGGACAACCCCAAAGCCTTGAGCCCCCACCCCCACCGCGCTGAAAGCCGGCCATGGCACTCACGTGTGAGGATCATCTTGCCTCGGCGCTCCGTTAACTGAGCCGACTGCGGAGGCCCCCGGTTCACTCTCCAGCCAGCCTTCTGTCCATTCCCACAGGATGAGGAACTGGACGACTCCCCAGCCCTCAAGTGGCGCTAAAATCCTGTTTGTTTACAGCAGCCACAGCGCAAGCGGCGCCTCCAACCAGAGCATGTGGCGCCAAGCACGCCTTCCCAACCTTGGCAGCGCAGGCGACAGGCACAGCGGCTGCCTACCAAGCGCCCGCGCCCGGCTAATAAGCAGCACTAGCGCGCGACGTTCTAGCTGAGGGAACGAAGCCCCGCCCACCCCGGCTGCCTCCGCTGCGCGAAGGGAAAAGCCTCAGGTCCTTCGACGCTGATCGCCTTTCCTGCCCAGGGGGAAAAGGCGCCCATTCAGAATGGCTTCACCCTGAAGTCACACCTCATTGGACTGCCCTGCCCCCCTGGTAAGAAAGGTTTTGTATTTTATAATTCTGTTTTTAATTGTAATGTTTATTAAGGCTAATAGTTAAGATTTGTAATAATTAAGATTAAGATCTGTACATTTATATTATATATTCAGATGTTGTAACCCACCCTGAGCCTTTGGGGATGGCTGGTCTAGAAATATATAATTTATATCATTAATACATACTAATATGTGAGTACCAGGCAGATTATTTAGAGCAGGGGTAGTCAGACTGCGGCCCTCCAGATGCCCATAGACTACAATTCCTATGAGCCCCTGCCAGCGAAAGCTCTTTGGAATTGTAGTTCATGGACATCTGGAGGGCCGCAGTTTGACTACCCCTGATTTAGAGCATTACCTGCCTTTTGCTCCATGCATTGGAATACTAATGGGCGGTTGAGGAGAGAGAAAGTGTTGGGTTTTGTTTCCGGTTAAAGCAAACATGGCTTTCCCTTTACTGTCACATTTAAGAAATAATGTTCTCAGTCCCAGTAGGCCCATTAGTTTGCTTCTCCCCCAAAATTCTTAGGGATCTCCCCACTTGTTTTCTCAAAGTACACTCCAACTAGTTGCAATTCAAGCAGTTGCTTTGGAAGAACTTTAAAGATCAGCTCCATAGTGGCAGGCGTTATTTTATTTATTATTGGATGGATTTGTTTCTTGCCGCTCTCAGCAAGCTGTCTCATGGTGAGTTACACAGTAAAACCCCCACATAAAACACAAGTATAATAACCTATTAAAAATATGATATCCCCATTAAAATTATGTACCCCGGCGGAAAAGCCTTATATCCCCACAGCCTCGATAGGCTGCCTCTCAGTGTTCCATAGGGTGATTACGCATACCAGCAGTCCACCAGCAGCAGTAGTTTGGCCCAGTGGCACTGTCTTCTAGGGGGCCCATCTTCAATGCCCTGACCTCAACTGTAGACCTGGCAGAACAGCTCCATCTTGCAAGCCCTGCGGAATGCCAGAACCTCCTGCAGGGCCCTCATCTATTCCAGGAGCTCATTCCACCAGGTTGGGGCCAGGACTGAAAAAGCCCTGGCCCTGGTCAAGGCCAGATGAACTTCCTAAGGACCAGGGGCAACCAACAAGTTAGTACCCACAGAGCATAAAGCCCTGGGGGGGCATAGGGCAACAGGCAATACTCAGATATGTTGGTCTCAGATCCCCAAGGGCCTTAAAGGTCAAAACCAAAACCTTGAACCTGATCTGGGCTGCAACTGGCAACCAATGCAGCTGCCTTAACACTGGCTAGATTGGGGACCCTCCAAGGTGTTACTGTGTGGATCCTAGCAGCCACAGTCTGTACCAGCTGCAATTTTGGGGTCAGAGAGACAAGGGCAGGCCCGCATAGAGCAAGTTACAGAAGTCAATTCTGGAGATGACCATCACATGGATCATCATGGCAGGTGCTCTGAAGACAGGTAGGGCACTAGTAGCCTCGCCTGATGTAGGTGGTAAAATACCCGGCGGGCTGCCTTCATGACCTGTGCCTCCACAGATAGCGAGGCAATCAGAGTCACCCCCACATTTCTTGTCAGGAGCGCAGTGTTCAGTTGCATCCTGGCCAGAGTGGGTAAACGCGCTTCTTGTCCTACCTTCTTCCTACCCAGCCATAGGACCGCTGTCTTGGAGACATTGAGTTTCAGGCGACTCGGCTCAGACCATCCAGTTATGGCTTCCCCCTGGCAATGGTTCCAGGGAGGAGTCCGGCTGGTTGGCCATAAGGAGATAGAGCTGGGTGTCATCAGCATATTGATGATAACCCAGCCCAAAGTTCTGCACCAACTAAGCCAGAGGGCACATAAAGATGTTAAAAAGTGTGGGGGAAAGCACTAGCCCCTGTGGGACCCTGCAAGGAAGTCAACAGGGGTGTGACAATTCATCCCCCACTGCCACCCTCTATATACGGTTCTGCAGGAAGCAGTGCAGCCATTGAAGGGCTGTCCCCCCTATCCCTGGAACCAACAACTTGCGGTTAACTACATCAAATGCAGCCAACAGATCTAACATCATGAGGATGGCCAAACCACCATGATCTAGCAGGCGACGGAGATCACTCCATTAGGGCAACCAATACCATCTCCCCCCTGTGGCCAGGATGGAAGCCTGACTGGTATGAGTCGAGTGCCAAAGTTTCCTCCAAGAAAGCCAGGACCTGGTCTGCGGCAGACCTTTCAACCACCTTACCCAGAAATGCAAGATGCGATAGTGGGAGGTAGCTGGCTGAGTCCCGTGGATCTAGCAATGATTTCTTAAGGAGAGAGTGAACCACTGCCCCCTTCAGCAGCTCAGGGAACTCCCTAGGAGACAGGGAGAGATTAATAATATCCCTGAGCTTGCCTCCTATCTGCTGGCCACCCTCTTTGACCAAGCAAGATGGACAGGGATCAAGGGGACAAGTGGTTGCCCTCACCAACCCCCAGCAACTTGTCCACTTCAGATAGCGAGAGTCATTTGAAGCCATCAAACATCACCTCAAGGACTGTCAACAGGACTCCAGCTCCCAGCATTCCTCCCCTATAATGGATTGAGGAGGACAGACCCCCGATGATGGCAGATCACAAAATGATGCATCAAAAGTTCTGTACAATGTCCCATTTCATACAAGACGGAGCGCCAGTTCCAAAGTTGCTGCTAAAAGGTAAAGGTAAAGGTATCCCCTGTGCAAGCACCGAGTCATGTCTGACCCTTGGGGTGACGCCCTCTAGCGTTTTCATGGCAGACTCAATACGGGGTGGTTTGCCAGTGCCTTCCCCAGTCATTACCACTTACCCCCCAGCAAGCTGGGTACTCATTTTACCGACCTCGGAAGGATGGAAGGCTGAGTCAACCTTGAGCCGGCTGCTCGGATCGAACTCCCAACCTCATGGGCAGACAGCTCCAGACAGCATATCGCTGCCTTACTACTCTGCGCCACAAGAGGCTCATAAAGTTGCTGCTACGTGTATCCATAACAGAGAGCCGCAGTGAAACTTGCTTGTTCTGGAGATGTACCCATATTATCAGAAATGGGTGTTGTGTTTACACTTAGATTTTTATGTAAGTGACTAAAATAAAGTGTGAAGTCTTTAAGATAATTATTTCTTCTTAGCGGCTTCTGACAAGTTACTCTAAACTACCTACCACCCACTGGCTTCCAGCAACCCATACCCCTTTCCCCAATCTGTGGGAACAACATCCTAGCACAAGGACAGAGTCCCCAGGTGGGACCACAGGATCCAATGGAATTATAGCTCATCTCCAGTATAAGAGATCACTTCCCCTGGAGAAAATGACTGCTTTGAAGGGTGGACTCCATAGTAACATACTCTGCCGAGATCTCTTTCTGTCCCAAATCCCACCCACTCCCGTCTCTACCCCCCGAGTCTCCAGGATTTTCTAACCCAGAGCTGGCAACCCTGTCCTAGTGTTTTTATGCTGCCCTTCCTCTAAAGCAGTGGTCCCAACTAGGGTTGTGCGATTCGGCCGTCGAAGCAGCCGTTCCGTCCGGGCGCAGCCAGCGCCGCGCCGCGCGGGGGGGGAGGGCGGTGCCGGCAGCGGCGTGACAGCGGGCGCAACCACGCAGGCTTCGGCAGCCGAATCGCACAACCCTAGTCCCAACCTTTTTATCACCGGGGACTGGTCAACGCTTGACAATTTTACTGAGGACTGGGGAGGTAGTCTTTTGCCGAGGGACGTCACCACCACCCCCTGAGCCCCTGCTCCACTCACTTTCCCACTGGTGCCCCTGACTTCCCGCCGCCCGCTGGGGGGCACTGCTAGCAGTAGCTGTGCACGCTGAGGCAGAGCCCCAGCCATGGCAGCCACCGGAGGTGAGCCAGCGGCAGATGGCGGGGCAGCCCCTGAGGTAGCAGCCGGGCAGGAGGACAAGGAGGAGCCGCAGCCCGGTACCAACTGATCTACGGACTGGTACCGGTCCCCGGACACGGGGTTGGGGACCACTGCTCTAAAGGACTCTGGCTGATATACTGTGACTCTCCACTCATTTGCTCACCACAACACTGGGACATGATGGCTTGACTGGAAAGGTTTTATTTATTTTTAATTATTTATTACTCCAGTTTCTTACCCACCACGCCCAAATGGTTTGTGGTGGGTTACAAAGCTGCCAACAGCGGGTTAGGAAATACCCAGAGATTTCGGGGATGAAGCCTGAGGTGCGCAAAGTTTGGGGAGTGGAGGGACTTCCATGGGGCATAATGTCAGAGTCCATTTTCCCAAGTTGCTATTTTCTCCGGGTAAACTGATCACTGTCACCTGGAGATGTAATACCAGGATCTCCAGCTATCACCAGAGATTGGCAACCTTATTGGCTGAGCCAAAGCCACTTAGTACATTTTGTGGCCAAATGAGGATTTTAATCCAAATCCATTGCTACATCATGCTTTTTGTAATCCACTTCCTAACATTTTCTTATCTAAGCTACTTTGCTTTTCTCTCCATTGCGCCAACAAAAAAGGGGGCGATGACAGTGAAAGACAATATTCATAATTTTTGAAATATTTTCTATTTGTTATTAAAAATGCCTAAAGGTACAAAAATAAAATAATAGTTGATTTTTACAGTTCTTTCAGTGTTCTGTTTTACAGTTCATTATTTCAGTGTTTTGTTCTGGGGTCACTGCAGTTGTAGTTAGAGTTGCCCATTCTTCCAGTTTGGTAGCTGTTATACTTCTTGTAATAGGTTGCCAACTTTGGGTACTATTGTTCTGCTCTGGTTTGCTGTCCTGGGGGGGGGGCACTGTTTGGTTCTCCTGCCAGAGCTGTTCTCACACAGCAGTTCTGTCAGAGCTCTCTCAGGGCTCTCTCATCAAGAGAGGAAGGGAAGGCAATTGTAAGCCGCTTTTAGGCTCTTTTGGTAAGTGAAAAGTGGGGTACAAAAAACCAGCAGCTATTCATCCTCTTGGCTTTTCTGTATTTGTTGGGGGGGGAGGCTGGATGGGAGATCATTTGATGATGGAGCATTTCCTACCCTCAGCTTATATGTGAGTCAATAAATTTCCCAATTTTTGTAGTAAAATTAGTACCTCAGTTTATATGTGAGTATATACGGTATATCTTAATCTGCAGTTAGTGAGAATCAATCACATAATTATGCTGAATTTATGTCAGATGATTACATTGAGGAGGACTTCAAAGTCCTGGAACCTTCTAAAAGATTCTTTAAGCCTGAGGATTATCAGAAACTCCTCTGTATGGTTGCAGTAGATCTAAAACTACCTGCTCCACAGGTGCCCAAACAGGAGGATGCCAGTGTCAAAATATTAGGTAATCCAGAATTCTTTCCAACAGTAGAAGCAGCGGAAAACTCTTCCCCTTTCCCCAGTTTTTTGAGAAGAAAGTTACAGTAAAATGGACCAGGCACATGTCTAATGGGCAGTTCCCAGAAATTTTACGCTCTTCCACAGTATGCTGAGAGCATCCTACAGGTCCCTATTGTTGATATACCTATTATAGCACTCCTATATGGCACTCTTATATGGGGCTCCTCCTAGGGGACGGTCAGGGCTGTCTTAGAGATGCTATTGATAGGAAATCAGATTTCGGTTTTTAAAAGGAGTATTAGACGATGGCCGCGGCTGTCAGAGCCTCTTCCATTGTATCAATTGTCAACAGGGTAGCCATAGTTTCGTCAAGAAAACTCCTACAGATCATTCCTGAGAAAAATATGAGGGAGCTATAAGGTGTACATAGACTCCTGCATTCTGCCTCCTTTGTAGCCGATGCCTCTCTGGATATCATGATCTTTTAGGCTAGGGCCCTGGCTGCTGCCACAGCAGTTTGCCAAGGCATTTGGCTCAAGGCTTGGCAGGCAGACCACAACCCCAAGGCTATTGTCATAGCCTGTCCCTTTCATGCCGGCAGGGAATGCACTCAATAATGTCCTTGTGGAAACTAGGAACAAACAGAAGGTTATGCCCAGATATATTTGAATGGGAGATAGGAAGTGTGCAACACATTCCTTTCGAACCCAAAATACCCTGCCCCAGTTTTCTCGGGGCTCCTGGTCTCAGAATAGAGGGAAAACCAGAAGGGGAGTATACCAATCCAAATTCCAAAAATTCCAAGTTTCCCGACAGGACAAGACAGACAATAAACAATCCAGAGCATGACTCCCAGATCCCTCATGTGGGGGAACATCTGTTTCTGTTTAGAGACAGATGATCAAGCTCCATGATAGATTCCTGAGCCTCCGAGGTGGTAACCTCCAGTTGCAAGGCTGAATGGCATCACTTCCCATTGGATCGATATATAACATCTCCAAGAATACCCCCCTCCAAGGAAGCTCTAAAAGCAGTGGCCCATCTTCTTCAAATTTAGGCCATCAAGCCAGTATCTGAGAACAAGCAAAATCAGGACATATACACTCTTTTCTTCGCGGTACCAAAACGGAAAGGCAATTGGTGGGCCATTCTCTATCTAAAATATGTGAATCGCTTCATCCACCTGCAACATTTACTAATAGAAACACTTCACTCCGTTGCAAAGGCACTTTGTCCCCATTTACCCTCCCCACCAAAAGTACATCCGGTTCCAAGTGGGGAACTCCCATTTTCAGGACCAGGCTCTAACTTTTGAACTTTCCACTGTCCCAAAGCTGCTGATCAACCCAGTGGTCCTGCTTCAGCAGGAGAACATTCACATCCACCCTTAACTAAACAACTTACTGATCAGATCGCTCTCAAAGAAACAGTCCAACATAAACCATTCAGTTTCTTCAAGAATTCAGCTTCCTAGTCAACTTTAAAAAGAGTCCCTCTGCATCCATCTCAAAGACTGGATCACTCAGGGATGGTCATAAACACAACACAGTCAAAAAACTTTCTTCCCCCTACAAAGGTCACCAAGGCATCCAAACTGGCCAGGGAATTGATAAAAGCCAGGTCAGCTTCCCTAGACTTCCTTTCCCGTCTACTGGAAACCATGGTTGTTCACACACAAGCCCTTCAATTGGGCACACTAAACTCCTGGACCTTACAATTACTCCTCAGGCCATAGCAAAACAACATCGCCAACAAGATCAACAAAACTATACTGCTCCCTCTGAGGGTGGAACAGAGCTTCATCTGGTGGGCCAAAACCAAAAACCTTTCACAGGGCAAGAAGTATTTCATCAATCGGGAGATCCAACTGTTCACAGATGCCAGTCTTTCAGGCTGGGGTGCGGTTCTGGATTGGCTCACAGCACAGGGAACTTGGTCGGAGAGGGAAAGGACCTTACTCATCAACATTTTGGAGCTTCAGGTTAATTCACCTGGTGCTCATTTCAGGGATTCCTTCTCTCATACCAATCTGCTGATCAGGATGGACAATATAGCTGCACGGGCTTAACTCAATAACCAGGGAGATTCCAGATTCTCAACACTACACTCAGAGGCCATGTCAATACTAACATGGGTGGGCTGGCAGATTGGATTAAGGAACCAATAAAAAGTTTGAATAAGAGGGTTCCATTCATAATCTACACAACGTATTATGACCAGTAAAAATTAAAGCACTGTCATATCCACTCCCCTGCCGGAGCCAGGCAAGTTGAGTTAGAAGTTTATTGAGCTCCACCACCACCCTTCTCCTGGTGAGATTCCGGGTCTTTCTTTGAACCTTCTCTTGTCTTTTGGCCAGGCTTTATTGCTCAGGAAGGCTCTCCCTCCCCTGCTGCGAGAACTCTGAGAACTCTCTCTTATCACCCCGCTGTCTTTGGTTTGTTTGGGGAGGATGCTGGACATTTACTGCCTAGAACAACCGTAAGGGCCGACCAAATGCCTCCAGCTATTCGTGCCTTTTTAGATCAATAGCCTCTTCCTATGTGAACCCCTCTTCCCGTCTGAATTATCGTCCTATAAGTACCCTTAGGGGGAGACCCATCCCTGTCTCTGTTAATGCATTCCCTGTACCCACCATGCTGTATTTCACATCATCTTATGGATTCTTTCAATAAAGACTAGCTTCTTAGTACCACCTGTGTCTGGAGCAGTTCTATTCGAGAGGGTCACTTCTGATCGAGCGGGTCAGCCACAGTTCGTGAAAACCACAACCTAAGCAACATCAGATATAGAAAACTATTTTTTTAAACGTATGGAGAAAATATAGAGAAAGAATTAGTCCAAAAACATCGCCATTAAAAATTATAATTGAAAGAATAAGAACTATGGCTAATAATTTTTTATGCACTGAAGATTTGGTTGGCAAAGAGAGAACACACACACACACAAAAGAACAGCAGCAGATACAAGAAAGATATGAAGCAGATTGGTTGACATATATGCAGTGGGCATCTACGGGAAAGAAGAGTTAAAAGAATCTTGTGGAGTACTAAGAGGCCAAACAGTTCTAAAAAAAACAATAGTGCAAGACAAACCGCATCTCCTGGGCAGAATTTATAAACTGCTCAAATATGAAACTAAAGCAGAGCTGGTGAAAACTTGTATGATAAAATAGATGCAAAATTTGGAAGGATCAATTACAGGAGAAGAGTGGGGAAATTTGCAATGTAAAAATGTGAAATTAACAAAATGTTAGGCACTTTGTGAAAACTGGTATAAGATGTTTTATAGATGGTATCTGACAGCTAAATTAATTAGTGAGCTTCTTTGCAGAGCAAGTCTTGTTGCTCTGCCATGACCTGCCTGCTGCTATTGGTACAGCATGTAAACTGGAAGCTCCGTGGCTGTCAAAGTAGGTGCTGTTTGATGGCTTCAGGTGGATCTCTTTAACCAAAGTGGACAAGTTGCTGGGCTCAGTGAGGGCAACCATTTACCACCTGGACCCCTGCCCATCATGGCTGCTCAAACTGGGTGACCAGCAGATCGGAGGTTCCCTCAGGGATATTGTCAATCTCTCCCTGTCATCTGGGGAGTTCCCTCAGGGGCTGAAGGAGGCAGTGGTTTTCCCTCTACTGGATAAACCATTGCTGGATCCATGGGACCCCACCAACTACTGCCGGGTCTTGCATCTTGCGTTTCTAGATAAGGTAGTTGAAAAGGCTGCTGTGGACCAACTCCTGACATTCTTTGAGGAAATGTTGGTCCTTGATCCATATCAGTCGGGCTTCTGTCCTGGCCACAGGGTGGAGACCACACTGGTCGCCTTGATGGATGATCTCCATTGCCAGCAGGATCAAGGCAGTTCAGCTATACTCATGCTTTTAGATCTATCGGCTGCGTTTGACAAAGTTGGCCACAAGTTGTTAGCCCACCGCCTTGCCGGGACAGGGATTTGGGGAACACTTACAGTGGCTGATCTCCTTCCTCCCAAACTGGACTCAGAGGGTGGCAGTGGGGGAAGAGTTGTCACATCCCTTCACACTTCCTTGTGGAGTGCCACAGGGAACGATACTCTCCTCCATGCTTTTTAACATTTATATGCACCCTCTGGCACAGCTGGTTCAGAGCTTTGGGCTGGGTTATCATTAGTATGCAGATGACACTCAGCTTTATCTCCTGATGGACAGCTGGCTGGACTCCCCTCTCTCTGATACATTGCCAGATGTTTGGAAATGGTGTCTGGATGGCTTAGGCAGAGTTGCCTAAAACTCAGCCCCTCCAACATGGAGCTCCTGTGGCTGGATAGAAGGGGGCAGGACCAGGAAGCATGCCATCCCTCCCTGGATGGGGTGCAGCTTACAGCTGTATCTGCCTCCAGGAATTTGGGGGATGACCTTTGATGCCTCCTTATCTGTGAAGGTGCAGATCATAAGGGTAGCCCAAGTGGCGTTTTTTAATCTGTGCCAGGTTAGGCTACTAGTGCCCTACTTGTCCCCAGAACACCTGGCCACAGTGATCCATGCAACTGTCACTTCCAGATTAGACTTCTGTAACTCGCTCTACATGGGTCTTCCTTTGTTCCTGACCCGGAAATTACAGTTGGTGCAGAATGCAGCTGTTAGAATCCTCACGAGATCATCTTGGTGGACCCATATCCAGCCAGTGCTAAGGCAGCTGCATTGGTTGTTGATTCTGTTCCAGATCAGGTTCAAGGTTTTGGTACTTACATTTAAGGCCATATGAGGTCAGGGCCCTGCGTATCTGCAGGACCACCTGTCTCTTATCCCCCCCCCCCCCCCGCAGGGCCCTTCACTCTGCTGGTCTTAATCTACTGGTGGTCACCAGCTCACAGGAAGTGCACCTGGCCTCGATAAGGCCAGGGCCTTTTTGGTCCTGGCCCCAACCTGGTGGAATGAGCTTCCAGAAGAGCTGAGGGCCCTGCCAGAGCTATCACAGTTTCGCATGACCTGCAAAACAGCTCTTCTGCCAGGCATTTGGTTGAAGCCAGGTTACAGAAGATCTGGGTCCCTCCTCTAACAGTCCCTAACGGCTTTTATGGTCCTAAATGCCCATCCATCTTGGGCAACTTCCCAACGTTAGTGGGCAGTGCATACTGGGATTGGTTGGGAAATTGCCAGAATTTAAGATCAGTTGCATAGAATTATATGGGCTTATCTGATAGCTCCAGACACTTATGTATATAGTTTTTTGGGTCAAAGCATAGCTTGCATTGTTATATCTTCTTTATATGCTTGCTTCTTCTTCCCATTTCTTATCTCTGTTTTTTACGCATGGGGACTCTGTTAGCAGTTTACCTTTAGCTCTTGGAGTTCCTGAACTGGCTTGAATGGGTTGTCCCTCACAAGGAGATAGGAAGTCAAGAAGTTCTTTGTCCTGCCTACCTGAGAGAATGGTGGGAAAACCCATACAAGATGTCCTCTGCAACTCAGAAGAGAAGGACCCTTCTTGGTAAGTAATCAATGGTCATTCCTGAAAGTGATTCAGATTTTTTATTGTGTTTAGGGTACCTGAGCACAATATTAATTTCTGTATGGCATGGCATGCAGTGTTCTCCTGTAGCATTAGCATTATTATTATTATCTTTATTATTAGGCAGATATTACAGTGAAATCACTTGTATCACAAAAATCACTTGTATCACAAGTGTCTTAATTTTATTTAACCTAGTCTGAATCTTAAGTCAAATTTATAAGTTGAGCATGGTACTGACAAAAATGAGTGGAAGTTTCCTTGTTGACCAAAATTCCAGGACTAGCACATAGATTAAGAAGGCAGTTACTTTAAATTTACCATTCTTGGTAAGAATACACTCACTGTTGGCTATTCCAATTGATTCGATTTACAACTAATTGCCACTAAGAATTCTCCTCTGCCCAGTACAATTAACCTCACAATGACCTAGGCTGTGTTGGGAAACATCACTTCTGCTATCAAAGACTTGCCTTAAGAATACACAGAATACACAAACATCTTTTGGTACATTTAAACTTACATCCAACTTGAAAAACTATTTCCCATAACAGAAATCCAGCTAGAAAGTTCTGCAACTATTCAAAGAAATATGTTGTGTGTTTTAAAAGGCTGAATTATATCACTTGTTTTAAGATTACAATAAGGATTGCTTATTCTATATTACATAAGCATTATTTTACACCTTTGTTTGTCTGAAACACCAGACAAAAAAGCAAAATATTTATACAAAATATAATACATTATTATTCACTTACCTGTCTCTGGTTTAATCACATTCATAACAAATGCTCCCAAATCTAAGACTTTTCACAGAACTGGGTTTTTAAAAATTAACATTAAGAAGAAATTTGCTTAGTCTCACATGTTGGTCTGCTGTAGAATGGCTAAATTCAAATCCTATATATTATATCCCAAAAATCTTGTTGGTCTCTAAAATGCTACAGGACTCAAAATCAGTTGAATTTGCACAGCAATCCTAAGGAGCACTACTCCAAGCTATGTCTGATAATGTCCTAAGAGAATACTGTTTATGGTACTCCATGGACATAGCACAAGTTTCACATTTGCACAAGAAAATATACACACAGAATTATCTATTTAGTGATTTGAAACACCTTGGGATTAGGATAAGGGTTTTAAAGTGGAGGTCACAATTAGGAAACATAACATAGTGAAGATGTAAATACAAAAATGGTGAGAATTAAATAAAATGCTTTCCCCCAGTGTAAACAAACATTTCAGGTAACTCTTTCAAAGAAAAAATTACAATAAAATCCCATGTAATACTTTTAAATGTGTGCATGTTTAGTGCCATCAAATTGCTTCTAATTTATGATGGCCTCCCCAGCATCCTATCATTAACAGCCTTACTCAGGTCTTGCAAACTGAGGGCCATGGCTTCTTTATCAAGTCAATCCATCTCATGTTGAGTTTTCCTCTTTCCCTACTGCGTTCAACTTTTTCTAGCATGACTGTCTTTTCCAGTGAATCTTGTCTTCCCATAGGCCCATTATGCACGGGGGAGGAATGGTGGCGACTAAAATCACCGATAACGCATGGAGCCGGCTGCAACTGGCCACAGATTCAGTGCATGCCGCCGAAAAAGCCGCATTAGCAAAACGCGGAAGAAAGCGCAGCTTCCGGGTAACCGGGGCGCAACCAGAAGCAGCGCCAAGGTCGCCTCGTGCATAATCGGTTACTCTGGGTTTTGCGTCCCATCCCGTCCCATGCATAAGCGGTTTGCTTCGCTTCTTCCCCCTCCGCGTTTTCCATGTGACCCGAAATCGCCGTTTCGGCGGCCGTGCATAATGGGCCATAATGTCACAAGTACAATAGCCTCAGTTTAGTCATTTTAGGTTCTGGGGAGAGTTCAGGCTTGATTTGACATAGAACTTTTTAATAAGGTTATTCAAATTATGCAATAGTATACAAGATGTTAAGCTTTCTAGAGCTCTTACAGCTGAATGAGTGCAACAAAAACCAAGGGAGGGGCAGAGAGAAGATGTTTGGGATTATGGGTTTATCTGTATCCTTAGCAGGGTATAGTGCAGACTTGATTAGATTACATGGTGTTGGGTGAGGCTGGTATCAAGTGCTTTCCTAGTGATACCTTGACAAGAAAGGTAAATATATCTGCAATGGATGCCTTGCTCATGTGCAGGTCCAGAAAGAAACCCCACTAAAAGTCCATTACATAGAGAACATTTGGTTAGGAGCTGGGGATATCAAGTTCAAATCTTTGTTCAGCCATATGTACAATTTAGCAAAGGGTCCTTCAAGGACATATCACGATATTAACAATGCCAGCTTGCTTGATAGGTGTAATTTGTGATTGAAAGATATATAGAAATGGCTTCAATCACTATTCTAAATTCTTATCTCCTTGGATGAAAGAAAAATCAAAAACAAAAAATAATAACAGTTTGCATTTCAGTGAATAATGAACAAGTATGTTCATGAAACCATAGATCCATTGAGGAATCTGGTTCACATGATTCTCTGATACCCAACTTTAACAACAGATCACAAAAGTTATCTTGGGAACAGTTTATCACAACGCCTAGGGAGGCTAGGAATATCACATGCCAGCCTGCTGATGGAGTTTCAGGGTGGGGCCTGTGATCTTCTGGAATTACAGTTGATCTCCATACTACAAGGGTCACTTTGCCTGGAGGGCACGAATGCTTTGAAGAATGGACTCTGAGGCACTGTGCCCCACTGAGGTCCCTGTCATCCCCAGACTCCACCTCCAAATCTCTAGGGATTTCTTAATTTGGAATGTGCAACCCTATGCAAAGTTCTCCAAACTGAATAAGGTTTTTTGGAAAGTAATATCTCTATCAGGGCAAAAAAAAAAAAAAAAGCTTTCTACCATTATCATTTATAGTCACAGCGGGGGCGTCACACTCCAGAAAACCTGCGCCCAGAAATAGCTGGGCCACCAAGGTGACCCCACCTGCAGAGCCTCTCCCCACACATTGCCATTACCCTGCGCCGGGAACTCCTTGCCCCAGCCGAAACTGCCCCAACAAGGTCACCTTCTGCATGCTCCCTCACACTCCCCACAGTCGCTCTGTGAACACCCAACAGCCCAACGGCTGCTTCCCCACCTTGTCTGCACCACTGGACACACACCCACAGTCCCTGCCACTGCTCCCCACCACCGCCCCAAGATCTTTCCATGCACATTGGTGGCCCACCGCCGGAGACTCTGCCTGCCCCCCCACCATCGCAGAACAGATTGTGGAGCTGCCCCGGAGCTCACTGGCTATGTGCCAGCCATGGGGGAGCCAGGGACACAGCCAGGGGTGTCCCATGGCCTCCCTCTCCCTGGCCTGCCATCGCATCCCCCCGTGGCCATGCCACCTGCACCAGTAAACATGCCCTGCCGGGGACTCTTCCTCTGCATGGGTGCACCTGCCCACCAGGAACTCCAGCCATCTCCCCCATGGGACAGCTCACCAAGTCTGCTGGCTGGCTGTACAGTGGCATTGGGGACCAGGGAGGTGACTGGAGGAGGCAGGGAGCTGCCTGACCATCCCCATGAGCCTCCCTGTCCCCAGTGCCCACTTTCCCTTCCTAAGTCCTTGCTGCCGTTGCGGAGAAACATGGCCATCCCAGGGAATCTTCCGATATGGCAGCGATTCACCACCACTGATTCCAACCCTCCTCCCACCCTTTAAGGGCCCACCACAGCCTCTTCTGATCTTCCCTGCCCAGCCCCAGATGCAGCTTCTTTCCTCTAGTGCCCGTTATATTCACGGATATAATGGGCTTCTATGCTACTTCTACATAATAATTTTCCTCATGTATGTTCTGGGTTCAGACATCAGAAGGTGTCTGAAATTCTCCTATGTTTCAGGAATGTGGGAGTATACTTTGGATGAGGACTTATATTTATATTTATATTTATATTTATATTTATATTTATATTTATATTTATATTTATATTTATATTTATATTTATATTTATATTTATATTTATATTTATATTTATACCCCGCCTCCCCCCGAAGGCTCGAGGCAGCTTACATAACCCCGTCCCCTAAAACCATAAAATGACAATAAAATCCGATAATTTACAGTAATGGCAACAGCGATGCCGTAATCTACTCATTTGCTCTCCGCATCCTCAACTACAGGAGGAGGGTGACGCTCTCTACCGCCAGTTTGTGAGGGGGGGGCTGATCTTTCCGTCCGGCCTCAGTTATAAGCCTGGTGGAAGAGCTCCGTCTTACAGGCCCTGTGGAATGCTGGTAATTCCCGCAGGGCCCTCAGCTCTTCCGGGAGCTCATTCCACCAGGTTGGGGCCAGGACCGAAAAGGCCCTGGCCCTAGTCGAGGCCAGGCGGGCTTCCTTGGGGCTGGGAACGACCAGTAGGTTAGCCCCCGCAGAGCGTAAAGCCCTGCGGGGGATATAGGGCAAAAGGCGGTCCCTCATATATGCTGGGCCTAGACCACGGATGGCCTTGAAGGTCAAAACTAAAACCTTGAACCTGATCCGGAAGGCGACCAGTAACCAATGCAGCTGCCTCAGAACTGGCTGGATGTCAGCCCTCCATGGTGTAGCTATGAGGACTCTAGCAGCCACATTTTGGACGAGTTGCAGTTTCCGGATCAAGCCCAGAGGCAGGCCGGTGTAGAGCGAGTTACAGAAATCTAGTCTAGAGGTGACCGTCGCATGGATCACTGTGGCCAAGTGTTCGGAGGACAGATGGCGCTAGTAGCTGAGCCTGGCGAAGATGGAAAAATGCCCGGCTAGCTACCTGTTTAACCTGTGCCTCGAGTGTTAGTGAGGCATCAATGGTCACCCCTAAATTCCTGGCCTGAGACACGATATTAAGTTGCATCCCGGCCAGAAAGGGTAAGCATGCTTCCTGATCTGCCCCCCTACGGCCCAACCACAGACTCTGCTCGAGCCATCCAGCTACGGCTTCCAAACATCTGGCAAATGGATCTGGGGGGGGAGTCCGGGTGGCCATCCATGAGGAGAAAGAGCTGGGTGTCATCAGCGTACTGGTGGCAACCCAGCCCATAGCTCCATACCAGTTGAGCCAGAGGGTGCATAAAGATGTTAAATAATGTAGGAGAGAGCACCGAGCCCTGTAGGACCCCACAAGGGAGCCGGTAAGGGCCCGATACTTCCTCTCCCACGGCTACCCTCTGTGTCCGGTTTTCGAGGAAGGAGCGTATCCAGCGTAACGCTGTACCCCTTATCCCCGTACCGGCGAGGCGGCTCGCTAACAGCTCGTGATCGACCACGTCAAACGCGGCCGACAGATCTAAAAGAACTAGCACAGCAGAGCCACCTCGGTCAAGCTGGCGACGGAGGTCATCCAACAAGGAGACCAACACAGTCTCCACCCCATGACCAGGGCGGAAGCCAGACTGGTATGGATCAAGTGCCGAAGTATCTTCCAGGAACGCTAGGAGCTGGTCCGCCGCAGCCCTTTCCACCACCTTACCCAGGAACGCTAAATGCGCTACTGGGCGGTAGCTTGCAGGGTCATGTGGGTCCAGGGATGGCTTCTTGAGGAGAGGACACACCATGCATGCAAGTAGATGGGATTTAAGCCTTCTCAAATTGGAAAAATGGCATGTGGGAAGGCATTGACTTCCAGTTAGTTTCAAGCACAACTTAAAGTTCTTAACTTTTTAAAAGCCCTACATTGCCATGGTCTGTTTTAATAAGCATTTCCTCCAATATAAGTCCCTGCATACATTGAAATCATCTGATCTTGCCTTACTTAAAGTTACACCTGAGTCAACTTTTAAACTATTGACAACTAACACCAAGTTATTTTATATAGTGGTGTCTTCACTGTCAAATTCCTTGTCCCAAATGACTCTTGAGAAGAGTTTTTATTAGAAGTGTTTTCATTTCAATAGGCCTTTCGGGGGAGGAGAGTGGTGGGGACTGGATATCACCTGGAATTACAATTGATCTCTTCAAGCAACAGAAGGAGGGGGGCTGGGGGGCCAATATGGCAGATAGACTTTACGGCATTATACCTCATTGTAGTCCCTCCCCTCTTGAAACCTCATCCTCCTCAGGCTCCAGGTCCCAACCCAGAGCTGGCAATCCGGACAGATTTTTTTATATGTCACTTTGCTGCACATTTGTAGTTGTGCTTGGTGTTAGTATATTTTACACTTATAGTTTAATATTGTTACATAATTTATGCTAGCCATCCTGAGGGCTCTATAGAGCCATGGCAGGTGGAGTTTAAATTTTGAGGTAAATAAAGATTTGAAAGTCAGGTTTCCTATAGAACTAGTCATAAGCATTTTCCTGTAGATACAACTCCATGCTTTTAAAGGAACGACCCCAAAGCGGCAAAATGCACATACACCAAAACTGCTTAGCTATCCGAGAGTGGCATGCTTCCAGTGCGTGGAGTCATTAGGAGCATCCCCCTTCCTCACATATTTTAAATCTGATGTCATTGGAACATTTCCAAGGTAAACATGTTACCATCAGAAATCCTGTTTCTCCCTCAGATAGAAAAATGAAAGAAGCGTTTGACCTCTATCCATACTCACAAAGTAAAATTTCATTTCTGTGACCTAGCCTACAATTAATCTTTAAGACAGATGTTATGTAGTGATACTACAAGAGAAGTGTTTTCTTCAGTACGCCTTACCTAAAATGATGTTATAGGCTTTTATCTGTTAAAGAAACCGTTGTTTCTTACCACCAGTTTTGCATCTATTTTACATTGTTCAGTCGTCCTCACTGCGGCAAGTGTGTCATATTGCAGGCGGGTTAGAAAACAGTCTCTATTCAGCTGCTATGTATCCAGGCAGAAAGCAATTAAGCAGAAGTCTTTCTCCACCCACATTAGTGCCTAAGGGGCATTCTCAGCACCTTCTTGAACATACCATCCTAGGGAGAGCCTGATCTAGGTTATGATAACTTCACCACCAGGGAACAGTAGGAGATACTTTGAATTACTATCCTGTCCCACCACACCTTTTGAGATCTTTGCACATTTTTGGACATCTAAATGGAGGTAATACCAAACCAACCAACCAGGTAATTTATTCTCACCAATAAGGTGACGATAAGGTTCGAAAGACATTTCAGTAATGGCAGCAGGAAATACAAACAAACATAATTTTCTAATGCAAGCCCAACACAGGAAAATCAGCATTCCCTTTTTGGGTGAGGGTCTGATTGGGGCATACATCAGGCCTGGCCCGTCTGGAGGCAGAAAATCCAGGCTGTCCCGTCGGGGCATTGTTCGCACCCTCTCCAACAAGCATCACCTTCCATCCTCAAACCCAGGGGTAGTCAACCTGTGGACCTCCAGATGTCCATGGACTACAATTCCCATGAGCACCTGCTCATGGTTGACTACCCCTGCTCAAACCCACCCACAGGTTGACTACCCCTGCTCAAACCCACCCGCAACGTCCCATGGCTTTTTTTTAACAGGTTAGAACAACATTACAACGCAATTTGAGTATAATGGTTTCCTCCATCTTTCCATGTGTCTTGAATAAGCCACAGTAATTGCTTCATCCACCGCAACTATAAATCAATGGAAATAATGGTTGGGTAATGACCAGTTCCAGGAAACCATGTCCTGGAATGGAGGAGGGGGGTTGTGACACCTCGTTCCCAGATGTTCCCAGATCAGAGGCTGCTGTGGCAAGGAAAATTGAGTGGTGTGGCAACACTCACACGGTGGGCACTCCTGTGCCGGGGCCTCCTCTGCTCTTTTCCCACCCCCATCCCTTTTGCCTGGCCCTGCTGCCATCCTTCATCCTCCAGTGGTCCAGGGGGCTGGGGACGCCCACTGTGCCCACGGCAGGCCTCTTCCTACCCCCCCTAATTGGATAGACAGGTCAGAGGACTTGCTGTAGCTTGCAGCGGGAGTTCAGGATGGAGGATCCAGAGCCTTTCCCTTCCAAGGCCTCTGAGTTTGTTTACAATCACAGTGGATGAAGCAATTGCTGTGACTTGTTCAAGTCCCCTGCAAAGTAGGGGGGATTTCACTATACTGGACTTGTATTACAATGCAATTCTACTCTACTTAAAAAAATAAACAACCCAGAATGATATTAGCCTTGGAACGGGGGTGGGAAGGGTATATGTTCAAATGCCACTGGAAGATGATTGGTAGTTTTTGCCATGTGGCAGTGATTGACATATAAAGCAGGAATTTTCCACTTCTGGTACATTGGCTACCTGGTGCAGGAGTAAAATCTGGGCCTGACAGGGGGGAGTGGGCCAAATACTATATATTTTAGTTTTGTGTATATGAAAAAGAGCTCCACCACTGCCAACCAGCTAATGATCGCTGGCTGTAAAGAAGCCCACCTGGCCTCAATCAGGGCCAGAGCATTCTCTGTCCTGGCCCCCACCTGCTGGAATGAGGAGGAGGAAATCAGGGCCCTGACGAACCTAAAACAGTTCCCCAGGGCCTGCAAAAGGGAGCTGTTCCACCAGGCATTTGATTGAGACCAGGTGTAACCAACAACATCTGCGGGGCCCGTCCCTCCCAGAAATCCATCAATGTGTTCTTCCCGTGGACCTGTTTGCACTGTTATAATTACCATTGTTACAATTATCAGTGTTAATAGTATTAATGTTATGGTTATCTATATGTTATGGAAAACTAAATTCCTTGTATTGTTTTCTACGTTTTATGGAAACTGCCCTGCGCCTCCAAGGAGGGTGATATATAAATATCATACATACATACATACATGAAAACCATGTGTAGAACTCGAGAGGTCCAATAGCCTGATAACTCCTAAGGGCATGTTTCCTCAAAACTACTGATCTTATTACTAAATATTGGCTTTATTTATTTTTATTATTAAATTTATATCCCACCCCTCCCGACAAGTCAGCTTAGAGAGGCTTACAGAATAAAATGGGCTCAGTACCCCCAATACAATAAAACAATAAAAACAACATGCCCCCCCTAAATATTAACAATAAAACAATCAAGCAGCATCAAGATGGCAGGCAAAAAATCAAAGTACCTCCCCATAACTCTCCCTACTGCCCATATCCCGCCAACAAAGTGGCATATGATGTTGTATACAGGCTGTCAGATGTACTTGTCGTGCATCTAAGCTCAGCAGTTGATGTAGGGCGGGATCCACAGACCAATCAAACCTCAGTATCCCCCCCCACCCTCAAACAAATGCTTGGCGGAACAGCTCTGTCTTGCAGGCCCTGCGGAATGCTGATAGCTCAGTCAGGGCCCTCAGCTCTTCTGGGAGCTCATTCCACCAGGTGGGGGGCCACAGCCTAAACAGCCCTCAACCTGGTCAAGGCCAGGTAGACATCACAGGGATGGAGGACCACCAGGAGATTCATACCCACAGAACGAAGTGCCCTATGGGGGGCATAGGCAGATAAGTGTTCCCTCAGATAGGCAGGACCCAGGCTGCGTATAGCCTTAAAGGTTAGAACGAAAACTTTGAACGTGATCAGAAAACAGACAGGTAACTAGTGTAGTTGTCGCAGCACAGGCTGGATGTGGGCCCTCCAAGGAGTTTGAGTGAGGACCCTCGCAGCTGTATTTTGTACCAGCTGTAATTTCCAGATCAAAGACAAGGGTAGGCCCACGTAGAGAGTTACAGAAATCTAACCTTGAGGTGACCATTGCATGGATCACTGTGGCCAGGAGGTCCAGGGACAGGTAGGGCACTAGTAGCCAGACTTGGCATAGATGGAAAAATACTGACTGAGTTACATTCAAGACCTGAGCCTCCATTGAAAGGGAAGCATCAAGGATCATGTCCAAATTCTTGGCCGCTGGTGCAGGTGTTAATTGCACCCCATCCAGGCATGGGAGATGCACTGCCTGCTCCTGCCCCCTTCCTACACAATTAAAGGACCTCCGTTTTGGAGGGGTTGAGTTTCAGGTGACTCTGCCTGAGTCATCCAGTCACTGCTTCCAAACAACTGGCAAATGTATCCAGGGGAGAATCTGGCCAACCATCCAGCAGAAGATAGAGGTAAGTGTCATCCGCATATTGGTGAAAATCAGCCTAAAGCTCCGGGCTAGAGGGCACATATAGATGTTGAAAAGTGTGATAATGGCTAGCCACCCATCAAGAGTCAATGTAGAGGAACCTTTTCATAATGAATTGAGTGTAAAGATCTATGTCATTCACGTACTGATTCCCACAGGGTCATGGACTACTACCATGAACTCCAGTGTACTTTTGTCAGTTTTGAGAGATCAGAACTTCCCTGGTATCTCAGACAGCATTGAGCCATCTCCTTTCTATCTACCTAGCCAGCCACCAGGATCCACTCTAAGACATATAACATTTCAGGAACTTACATCTACACTACAAAACCTTCTGTTTATTTGCCAGCCCAACCAGAAGCAAATGAAACAACTAAGCAGAGTGCTTAAAACCCAGGTATGATTGCTTCTAATGAGGTCTGGGGGTAGCCTGTGTAAGCAGCTAGTGTTCAGATATAGTTCTATGCTTTATGAATTTGTAAGTCTCCCAAATATTTATTTTAAACATTTATATTCTATCCCTCAACCAGAAAACTGGTTTCTGGGGTGGCTTACAATAAGTAACCTGAAGTATGAAGTCGAGTCTTCCTGTCAAAGGGGGAGCTATTTTCTTAATGAGATGACCATAAGATTGACTACTGGCTAATCAATATTTTGGAGATAGCTCATGCTATTCTGCAAGTACACTCTGGGAGAAGAAAAAAATTTCTTCCTTCCTTCTTAGGGTCAGAAGGAGCAAAGAAACAAGTTAGTGTAGATCAGAACTAGACAGATGAGCTAGATTGTTGTTTTTTTCATGTAAATTTGAAGTAAACTTTAAGAAGTTAAATCTTAGAAGTTAAACATACATGTGTCTGTGTTGCATTACTTCATTGTGCTTTATTTACTCTGCTAAGTATCTAACAAAAACAGCTAGCACATTAAAAACTACCAACAGGTACCAAAGTTACAAACAGGAACAGATTAAATATTTCATGTACTTTCAGCATCGGAAGTACAGAAACAAAAAATGCTACTTAAAAGCATGAGAAAGTAAGTAGGTTTTCACTCTGCACTTAAAAATTAATGAATCTGTCTTCAGGCTAGCATCCAAGGGGAGGGTATTCCAAAGCTGTGGTTCTTAGAAAGGTGACCAGAGGCCCTGCTTTATGTGTCCCCACTTTCAGAGGCTAGATGAGGGACAACCTGATACAGGGCCATATTGGCTGTGGCATCAAAATTATAGCGCTCCCTCCGCAGGGACATTAATTTGTCCTTTCGATCACTATCTTTGACCCAGTGAAGATTGTCTTATTCTACCTGGTGTTGCCTCAATGATTACTCCATCCTGGATTACATTTTAATTTGCTGTTTTCTGTTTTATATATGTATTTTAGCTGTGATCTTATCTGTTTTTACAATGTATGTTTATTACCCTAGGTCTACCTGCTAGCTGCTAGGTAATCCTGATCTGACAGAAAGATGGGATATAAGTACTGTAAATAAACAAACAAAGAAAACTAGCAGAATGACTGTTGCTCAGCAATTACATCCTCCTGCCACCCTGCATTAATGTGTGGACTGTGCTGTATACTATTGGCAAACTAGCAATCTGTGTGTGCTTTGGGAGAAATATGGCTGGAGGGCATACAAGTTCAATAAATCCTAACTGGAATGTAGTTAATAGCGCTGGTTTAATTGATCTTCCAATACATTCTGGTGTTGTTTACTCACCTTGTTCTCCACAGCACCAAGAAAGAGCTATATTTGTTTTGGATGGAATACACTGTTTAAACAGCATAACCTTCTTGTTTGATGTTGTGAAACCCTAGCATTATGATCACCTTTGCACTGCATATGAAATAGCTCTTTGTTTTAGTAGTTAATACAAAAGCTGGCCCCAGCCCTATTGTATAACACGTCCTTTATATCCTGTCTCTCTTCCATTGAATTAAACTGTTAGGATATACTGGCAGACAGGAATACTACTCTAAACAAACACCAGGGAGAGTCCAATACATGCAAACACTCCAGCCTAACCACTAGAGACCATGTGATGCAGTTAACAATGCAAGGATGTATTTACTAAAGAATGATGGGTGTGGAGAACAGCCAGACTCTTTTAACTCTACAAAAGAAAGAAATGGAAGGGGAGCATATTCAGTTAATGTATCATCTTGGAACTGAAACTTCCACATAGCTTGCCCTGAGATTGCTGAAGGGGCAAGACACTTCCCCAAGATGTACACGTTTAGGCACAAAGCACAAGGGGAAGAAGCAGATATGGATCAGGACGAGCTGGGAAGAAATGATAGTGCTGCTCCCCTCATGCTGTTTCCCTGCCTGGAAATCCTGCCCCCCTGACTTCAAGTATCTCAAGAGAACTTCTGGTTAGGAAAATAACACTGGAAGAGAAGTATTCCTACTACCTCTATGCCATGGCCTCAATCCCATTATTGTCCCCAACCTAGAGTTGTCAGCTTTGGGATAGGAAATAACTGTAGACTTTGGGGGTGGAGTCAGGAGTGGGTGGGATATGAATCAGGGAGGGACCTCAGTGAAGTAAAATGCTTTGGAGTCCACCCTCCAAAGCTGCCACTTTCTCCAAGGGGACTGATCTCTTTAGACTGGAGATGAGCTATAATTCCAGGGAAACCCCTTGTCCCACCAAAGGATTGGCATCCCCACCCTTACCCCACGATGTTGTTTTGTTTTATAGTTAAGCATCCTTTTTTATACCAGTTCTAAATCTGTTATCGATTTCTAAATTTTGTATACCCAAGCTATGAGATAAGAGCCTCCATCCTTGTTATACCCAAAAACTAGGACAATCAAACGTGCTGCATAAGGAAATAGTTGCTTGGTTATCTTGGGAATTCCATTATTATAGAAGTAAGTGCTGTAGGATTTGACTAACTGGAATCCCTAAAACTTCAAACAGTAACTGCTGTCTGCTCAGCAACTTCCCACACAATTCCCAGAGACAAGAGAGAATATTAAAAGCACACATCCCAAGTCAGAGGAAAGGGAAAGCCCTAGAGAAGCAGGACAAAGATTAGCAACTGTGATTCATCATGTGCTTTTGGGCATACAGTTTGTATATACACCCTGTCACCTATTAAAAGTGATGGGTGGTGGTGTGAGTGGGTGAGTTTTTCTAAAGTTCTGCCAGGGAAAATTTTAAGTTATGATATCGCCCCTCCGTTTCCTCCTCTTGCTTTCACTGGCCACATTTTGCTTTTGTTTGTGCCTTTCCTTTGGTCCTTTTTATTATGCCCTACCTCAGATAGCCATTCATCTCACTTCTGGTGGTGGAGGCATAGGTTTACATAGTTCTATTCTCAGGGCTCTGGGCAAATGCCCATCTTCAGTTGAAGCAACAACTCAACACCAATTTGTACATTAGCAAACATGGTTATTACGCCAGATTCTATATTCCCACTAAAATGCAGAGGTATATACGAGGCAGAGCTTCACACATTAAAAATGCCAAAATTAGAGAAGAGCAGGAAGGGAAGGACATTAGGAGGGCCAATCCTCACTGGCTTTGTATGATCCAATCTGAGCTTACGCATCCCATGGCCAGGCATTGCTCTAGAGCAGTGGTCCCCAACCTTTTTAACACTGGGGATCATTTTAATGAGGCCCGAGGGCGGGTAGTCTTTTGCCGAGGGAAGTCACTGCCGCCCGAACTACTGCTCCACTTGCTTTCCCGCCAGCATCCATGACTTCCCGCCACCCACTGTGGGGCGCTGCTAGCAGCAGCTGTGTAGTACCACGCCAAGGGGGAACCCCAGCCATGGCGGACACTGGAGAGCACCAAAGGTGAGCCAGCAGCAGAGTGGCCGGGCAGCAGCTGGGGAGGAGGATGAGGAGGAGCCGTGGCCCGGTACCGACTGATCCATGGACCAGGGGTTGGGGACAGCTGCTCTAGAGAACTCCTCTGACAGCAAGATTTCAAATTTAGAACAAAGTATTTTATAAAGGCCCTAACAAAGTTCATTAAGTTTTGATCAAGTACACTCTAGAAGTAATGAGAACCATTAGGTGCTCTCAGCCATCTTCATATTTGTTATAACAGACAGGATTTATTTTTAAAAACCCTGTGTACTGTTGATTTCAATGGGAGGGCATGATGCCTGTGCTTGCTTTTGGCCTGCAAGTACCAGACATTCTGTGCAGAATGAAGCTTTGTATTTCTCAGCGTAAAGCTGTCAGATAACAAACAGTCCTGGTCAGTCTTGCCTTGATTCTTTAGCAGAGCTGCAAAAACGTCTTCAATAAACTGAAGGTGCCTTCCTGGATCCAAACAAGCAGATCCTAAGTTGGCTTTTTAAATTAGTCATAACCCCTCTCCTAGTTCTCCCTTGAAATACTGCATAAAAATGTGGGCAAAAATGTATAAAAGGTAAAGGTAAAGGTATCCCCTGTGCAAGCACCGAGTCATGTCTGACCCTTGGGGTGACGCCCTCCAGCGTTTTCATGGCAGACTCAATACGGGGTGGTTTGCCAGTGCCTTCCCCAGTCATTACCATTTACCCCCCAGCAAGCTGGGTACTCATTTTACCGACCTCGGAAGGATGGAAGGCTGAGTCAACCTTGAGCCGGCTGCTGGGATCGAACTCCCAGCCTCAATGGGCAAAGCTTTCAGACGGCTGCCTTACCACTCTGCGCCACAAGAGGCTCATGAAAAAAAAATGTATATACTTACCTAAATGTTATTTTTCCAGCTGCTAGAAGATCATTTTACTGCTGTGGGTGGAAAGGATAAAACTGGAATTTGACCAAAATTCACTAGCACAAGCCAAGTCTATCTGCCTACATAGCATTCCCACTAATGTGGTGGAAGGCTTTGACAAAATCCTTATACGTCCCTTATATTTGACAAAATATACCACAGCCTGGCCTATCTTTGTCAATTTGCAATTTGCAAATGAAAGATTTTCAAGGGCCTTCTCTAGTCATCTAAGTAGGAGCACAAGTGTAGTTCCCAGGGCCTACCCCCTGCAGACTTGTGCTTCATTGATGGATAAATTAGGGTTAGCTATCTCAAGGCAGGGTGTGGAGTTCTCCAAGAATTACAACTAATTTCCATACTACAGAGATAAGTTTCCCTGGAGGAAATGGCAGCTTCTGAGAGTGGACTTTATGGCATCTCATCAAAGCTGTCAAGTCTCTCACTACAGTGCAGCAGCCCCAGAATGACTGTTTCCGCACCAGAGGCTTTGCGTTGGGCTGCAGGCTGGAGTTTGAATCCCTTTCGGCTCCCACATGGGGTAGCATTTGGCTTAGTGCACCCCATCTGCCCCAGATTTGTGCTCCCACCCGGGAGCTGGGGAAGCAAAGTTCTGAGTGCAGAAACGGTCAATAAATCTAAAATTGCAAGTCCAGAAGTGATGTCACTGTGTCAAAACAACAATTTAGAATTCCTTGTGGGAATGTCTGTTCACTGGAAATTCTATGATAAACCATAGAGTTTCTGGTGAATGCTCAAGTGCCACTTCAACAGTATGATATCATTTCTGGGCTCACTAACACTTCCCAGTCTCTCTCCAACTGATGGCTGCCAGCTGGCAACCTTATATCACATAATCTTGCTGAGCTCCTTTCATTCCAGATTCCATCCTCCCAGGCATTACCTGTCAATCTGCAGGAACTTTCCAAGCTGGAATTGGCAATATGAAGTATAATGAATTGGTATCTGCTTCTTTGAGTTCCATCAGGTCATGGAAGAGCAATGAATATATGCAGAGTGGTTTTCAAATTATAACTTTGGGTTTTTTCACTCTAAGTACCAACCCTTCGACTTTTCCCCAGAGACTGTGGTCTAGGGTTCCCAACACAAAGTTCAGGAATTCCTGGAGATTTGGAGGTAAAGCCTGGTGAAAGTGGGAGATCGCAGAAGGATATAATGTGAGGAGTCCACCCTTCAAAGCATCCATTTTAATTAGGGGAACTGATCTCTGTGGTCTGGATATCATTTATAATTCAGGGATATGTCCAGACCCCACCTGGAGGCTGGTATCCCTACCCAGTGGGGTGGGACGTATAAAGATTTGGTTATTTGTAGCATTGACATGAGAAGCAAAATAGGGCTTTCCACTGGAGAGGAGTTGGGACAGTAAATAAAATTCAAAATAATTGATTTGGGACAGGATATGCATAAGGAATTAATGTTTTTGTGTTTTGTAAAGTTGCTGCTTTGTCATAGGTACAGGTATGAGATCAAGAGCATGTGGGCTTTGTCTGCTCACTGAGAACTGATTGGCAGAATTGGTGAATTTATAGCATGTGTTTCAGGGCTCAGATTCCTCTTGTGATTTATTGTGTTCGAATTCGCACAGAGAAGAGAAAACATGGATGCTACCATAAGCTCCTTTGCAGAAAGACAGGCTAAAGATATACTAGAAAGACAGACATCACCATCTCTCCCTTGTATTCTGCTTGTAGCCTTGGGCAAATCATTTAACTTCATCTAATCCAACACTCTGTATCTTAAAAATAGCCAGACAATAAAATGCTGCTGGGAAGTTTACAGTCAGGGCAAGAAGTCAACCTCATTCCCCTTTTTATGTCCAGCATCTGGTAGACAAAGGGAAGATGGGCTGGATTAATCTCCCTCCTTCAAACATCATTCCATGCATTCGATTTTTCTTAATGTTTTCAAGAAATTTTTTGACACACTTAGGACTTCAAAACATAGAACTCTGTTAAGAATGGAATGGTCTGCTGTTTGACCAGAGTACCAAGAAGACTGCCTTCTCCTACATGAACCAGAAATTAAGCTAGTAGTTGCCTTGCTCTAGATATCCCTATTGTGTGAAGTGAGATGGCTATTTGTATCCCTCTGAATGACCACAAGATACTTGGCATTCCCTGAACTGGTGCCTGACAGAATGCCACCTCCCTTAATGACTTCTCAAGTTTTAGGCACCAGGGTTCTAATGAGAGATGGTCTGGAAATATTTTAAGTAAATAAAATAAATAAATAAAATATTGAATTATGTAGCCTGGGACTAGGCTCACTTTATTGAACCAGCTATTTTAACTAAAATGCCCCTCCCCCCGCTGCCAGTTATGGCACAGTTGCAGTCCAAATTGTGCTGATACACGGGAGCCCTGATACCATATATGAATTGTATTGTATTAAAGGAATGAGAATGAAAACAAGAGAAAAGACTTTGTCTGTGTGGGCTTTGTCTCCTGACTCACAAGGTGGGAGCTGATTGGCAAAATAGGTGAATTTCTAGCACCCTCCCATCACTTTTTGGAAGTATCTGCAATCACTAATTTTTCTTAATCAAAAGGTCTGTTCCTTCCTAGATGCCATGATACCAAGACCCAACAGCCCAAGGAAACTCCTTTAAAGACCTCAAACAAGAGTGGGAAATGCTCTGAAGAGGCAGCCACTTATTACTGCTCTTTGCTCTTTAGACGTTCGGCTTTCTCTGCTGTTTTGAAAGGTTCACACCAAAAAGGAAGTCCACCCAGTTTTCAAGCCATATTAATAAATTCCATGCAGCTTCCCACCTGGTTGTTGCCAAAAACTTACGGATATTACATAAGAACACTAAGTGCCCTGTATTTATTTTTCTTTGTTTTTCCAGATCTAAAATGAACTCACATTGCTGGCTCACAACTAAGTGTTGGCTTTGAATCAGAAGGTCAACCAAAGCTTTTGTGTGTGTGTGTGTTTTGTTTTTTAGTTTTAAATAGATTTTTTCTGACTAGAATCAACACCTTTCTGGCTAGAAACAAAATCACCTATCCTGCCCCAAGAATAGAAAGCAAACAGGAAGGAGAAAGAATATATAGTCCTACAGCTGTAAAGAATGAGAATTATGTGAACTAGCTAAATTATCATTTCAGAAATGAACAGGAATCCATCCTGGCCACAGTCTTAAAGCAGCTGTCTTTGGAGTAAGCCACACTGAATAACATGAGGCTCAGTTCTGAGTAGACCTGCTTAGGATTGCAGATCTAGTCAGAAGAGTGAAAACTTTGCTTCACAGCGATTCATTTATTTTGGACGCACTATGAATGCCATAGTTGGGTGGCAGGAAGGATTCAATTTTATTCCACTCTCTGTCTCTTTGGAAACAAAGGGAAAGTCTTGTGTCTTTATGCACGCTGTTCTATGTGAGGCTTGTATTTTGTATTTTGCCCTGGCTTGCCAGCACATTTTTCAAGCATCTTATCTCCCATTCTTTGCATACAGCCGACAGATCTGCTGTTGTGAAATGCAACTGGTGATGAGTAGTTAGAAAAAATATGTATGCACATGACTTCTTTGAGTAATACTTGACTTTGGCACACACAGTCGGGTTTTCAATAGGCAGCCCTTGGCTATTCTATTTTGTGGCAATGTTTCTACATCATGGATGCCACAACCATTGTTTCCCCAAGACTAG
The DNA here is from genome assembly GCF_049243985.1 of Paroedura picta. NCBI lineage: Eukaryota > Metazoa > Chordata > Lepidosauria > Squamata > Gekkonidae > Paroedura > Paroedura picta. Next base: position 109,349,502 of record NC_135371.1, on the reverse strand, counting down.
CTGAACAACATTTGTCTACACCAACCTGACATAAAGACACAAAAGATTAGATGTACAAATATCAGACTCACGGAAGCTCCTTCCAACAACAAACATAAGCTACTTCATATAAAAAATAGTGTTGTGAAGTGGTTAGAGTATGAAGAGATCTGGGAGTACTAGACCCCAGTTCCTGTTCTGCCAAAGAAGCTTGCTAGATCAGTGGTCCCCAACCTTTTTATCACCGGGGACCACTCAACGCCTTTTACTGAGGCCCGGTGGGGGGGGGGTAGTTTACTCCTCTACTCTCAGCCACTGCCCTAACGCTCTCTGATCGCTATGGTAATGTTTAAACATCCCTTCAAAATAAGATACAGACACGCCACAACAATGAACATAAGGAACATTTTATTTTCATGGAAATTTTATCTCATGACAATGAGAAATCAATGGGAACCCTGAGCTTGTTTCTCTGCAACGAGATAGTCCCATCTGGGAGTGATGGGAGACAATGACACGCAAAGTGTGTTGTAAAGGGCCGGGGGGGGGGGAAGAAGGCATCCTTCGCAGCCCACCTCCAATTAGTCGACGGACCACATGTGGTACACGGCCCACAGGTTGGGGATCGCTATACTAGATGATATTGGGTGAACCACTCAGTCTCAGCCTAACCTACATAACAGTATTTGTTGTGAGGAAAAAATGGAGAAAGGGAATACAATATTGTAGGTCATATTGGTTCCCAGTTATCTATTATTAACCCATAAGGTTCATTATGTTAATGGTTCAGCATCATCTTGGAGAAAAGTGATGTGGAGTGCCCCAGGGATCTGTGTTGTTCAACATATTTATAAATTATTTTGATGAGGGATTAGAGGAGGTACTTATTACATTTGCAGATGATACTAAACTGGGAAGGGGTAGCAAACACAACAGAAGACCGGATCAGAATACAGGATTATCTTCATAGGCTTCAGAACTGGGCTAAACTAAATAAAATGAAATTCAATCAGGACAAATGAAAAGTTCAGCATTTTGGTAGAAAAAAACCATATACACCAATATAGAATCAGAATACCGGATGACCTTGATAGGCTCGAGAACTCGTCGAAACTGAATAAAATGAAATTCAATAGGGACAAATGTAAAGTTCTGCATTTAGGTAGGAAAAACCATAGACACAGATATAGGATGGGGGAGACTTATCTTGGCAGTAGCAAGTGCGAAAAGGATCTAGGAGTCTTAGTAGACCATACATTGAACATGAGTCTGCAGTGTGAGTCAGTGGCTAAAAAGGCAAATGGGATTTTGGGCTGTATCAAACGGAGTGTCCAGATCACGGGAGGTGATGGTACTGCTTTACTCTTCTCTGGTTCAGCCTCACTTGGAGTACTGTGTTTAGTTTTTGGCACCCCAGTTAAATAGGAACGTAGAAAAACAAGCGTGTCCAGAGGCGGGCAACAAAGATGGCGAGGGGTTTGGAGACCAAGACATATGAGGAAAGGTCGGGGGGCCTTGGTCTGTTTAGCCTGGAGAGGAGACAACTGAGAGGGGATCTGATAGCCATCTTCAAGTATTTAAAAGGGTGCCATATAGAGGATGTTCTCTCTTGCCCCAAAGGGACGGACCAGAACCAATGAGATGAAATTAATTGGTCCCTGAAGATGGAATGCCCACATGATGCTCCACCTACAGACACCCAACAGTTACCACTTTCATCCAGATCAAAGGGGAAAACCCCAAGATGCCTACGAGTCATGCTCAGAGCTACATGTAACCTCCATTTAAATGTGGGGCCATGCTGTTCTCCATTTCGAAACAAAACCCTGTGTAGAAGCGGCCACAGTTAATGGTAATTAATCCGGAGCCTTCTGCATGCAAACTATGCATGGAACCCACTAGGTCACAGCCTTTTCATTTACAATAATTTACAAATAAAATTTACAGTCCTAGGAGAGAATGTGCTTTTTTTTTCAGTTCACTCACTCTGGCTGGCACAATCTAGACTTTGCTTTTGGGTGGGGAGTTTGTGCATATTTGTACTCTGACTGCTGTAGTCATTTAAAAGCTTTCTTGGCATTTCCATCAACATCCTCCTGTGCATATTGGTTCATTCTTCTATGAGCCATCCCTTCCTCCCGTCACCTGCAGATATAGGAAGAACTAGAAAGGGGCAACTTGACTTTAGAATGGCTTCCCATGTGCAGTGCACACAGTTTCTACCTTGTTGTCTTTTAAGCCCCAAGGCAAGAAAACAAGCCAAAATATTTCTTTTCTTTCCAAGCTTTTAACTAATGAGATTCTGTTATTTTTGCACTTTTTAATGGTGTGCTTCTAGCCTAAGAAATGTTTTATGAATAGCCTTGTGGACAGCTGAATGTTTTATGCTGTTTTATTCTCCAGGCTTATTTTAATATTGACAGCTCATCATGTACGCACGCATGCACACAAACACTTCTTTCAGAGGAACACAACTTTCCTGCTCTCCCTCAACCCACAGAAACTACAGCACACTGCAGGGTTACCAGGCAGCGCCTGGCAATCAGTGGAGGGGACTTAGAAGTGGCAGGGGGCCTTGCTTGTGATGTAATAACATCACTGGCATCACATTGACTTCACTTTCCAGTACATGGGGAGTGACATCAGCACATCAGGATGCTGCAGGCATCATCCCCTCCCCTCACCGGACAGCTAGGCAGTGGCAAAGAAGTGCCCATTTGGGATGAGGGATCCCCTGCCCCCAGTGTTGTTGTTGTTGTTAGTTGCGAAGTTGTGTCCGACCTATCGCGACCCCATGGACAATGATCCAGGCCTTCCTGTCCTCTACCATTCCCCGGAGTCCATTTAAGTTCGCACTGACTGCTTCAGTGGCTCCATCCAGCCACCTCATTCTCTGTCGTCCCCTTCTTCTTTAGCCCTCGATCGCTCCCAGCATTAGGCTGTTCTCCAGGGAGCCCTTCCTTCTCATGAGGTGGCCACTGGAGAAGGAAATGGAAAACCACTCCAGTATCTTTGCCATGAAAACTCTAAAAGGCCCCCAGGAATCCTATAGCAATCCTAGCCTACTTATCTCCCCTACAATGTTGTTCCTTGCAAAGCATGAAATATTGCTTTGCCTCACCTCTTCTGTAAGTGGGAAAAAATTCTGGATCCAACACCCCATGGGCACAACCTTATATAAAGCTACACTCATCCAAATACATTTTCTCAAGAAGTACAGCTGTAAAAAAGAACAGCAACCCTCTGGCTCTGCCCAGGTGGCCATTAAATAGAACTCTACATTTATCAGTGGTCAAATTGCACAAAGTAAGTGAAATATAGTTAGCTCCTCTTTCTTCAGTTGTACGGAAACTGTGCTGGAAGGTCCTTAATCAGCCTTATAAGAGTGATGGCCAGTTATATGTGTTAAAGCAGTGGTCCCCAACCTTTTTATCACTGGGGACCGGTCACGCTTAACAATTTTACTGAGGCCCGGGAAGGGGTCTTTTACCGAAGGACATCATCGCCGCCGCCTGAGCCCCTGCTCCACTTGCTTTCCCACCACATAAGCCCCTGACTTCCTGCCGCCCACTGGGGGGCGCTGCCAGCAGCAGCTGTGCAGTGCCATGCCGAGGGGGAGCCCCAGCCATGGCGGCTGCTGGAGAGCACCAAAGGTGAGCCGGCAGCAGAGTGGCAGGGCAGCCCTCGAGGCAGCAGCCAGGGAGGAGGATGAGGAGGAGCTGCGGCCCGGTACCGAATGATCCACAGACCGGGACCGGTCCTACGATCGGGGGTTGGGGACCACTGTGTTAAAGCGATGAGCTCCATGTCATCTGAAGAGAAGCTGTACACTCTTAAGACAATTGCCTTAATAGGATGGCGGCACAAATGCACTCATGTGTGTGGTAATATTTGTGGTGGAAAGTGCTTTCAAGTCACAGCTGACTTACAGTAAGTAAGAGATGTTCAAAGTTCGTTTGCCATTGCCTGCCTCTACTATGTAACCTTGGATTTTTTCCGTGGTCTCTCATCCAAGTACTAACCATGGCAGAATTAATATTTAAGCCACTCAGCAATTTGAGTGAACTTTAATTAATTGCTTCCATACTCTACACAGGTTGAAAGATTTACAAGAATGAGGGCAGGGGTTTAAAATATTTCAGCATATATTGGCAAATAGAAGGAAGAAGATCCAAATAGGGTTTTCTGGAACACAGGATTCTTTTTTTAATGTCATAAATACATTGTTGTTAAGGATTTCTTGTAAAGAGCCAGGCCCTTTTCCTCAAAGTTGCTCTTTGGATGCCAATTATGTTTTCTTAAGACTCAAAATTACAATATTTTGCTTATGGTGAAATGTAGTTTTTCCTATCTTGCTCACACATCAAACGAAATCAAATTCGAAGTGTAGCTAGTTACTCCCCATGAGTTCAATGCCAATGAATGACAGAACTTTGCTTCTCGTCCAACTCTATCATTGCATGGAAGTGTTTTTAAACATTGTGATACATTAAGAGGACCCCCCCCCTCACCCTGGTCTGAACATGTCTGAGAGGAAGTACTCATGTTGCCACTTAAAAAAAAAAAGTGAGAAATTGTGTTTAAGGTCAGCCCTCTCTGTTTCAGGAAACTCATTTGTCCAACATGCACTCTAAAGCGGGGGTCATTGACCCCCAGTCCGCGGCCCAGTATCGGGCCGCCAGCAGCCGCGTATGCGCGTTAGTGCCCCCTGGTGGCGAAAATGTGTGTGCATGGCAACTGCACGCATGTGCTTTAGTGCCACCTGGTGGCAGAAACACGCATGCATGGCAACTGTGCATGCACGTTTGCGCGGCACCCGGGCCGTCGGCTCTCCCCTCACCCCCAGATGCGGTCCCTGACCTCAGAAAGGTTGGGGACCGCTGTTCTGAAGTTAAAATGAGAATCATTTTTTCCCGGCCAATAGGGAGAAACATTCACTTTGGAGTTTTGTCCAGCATGTCATCTCACAAGCATCATGGACTCTTACTGGATAATGAATGTCACTTCAATTGCAAAACAAATTTAGAGTTAAGTGGCACCTTTAAAACCAACAAAGTTTTATTCAAGGTATGAGCTTTCGTGTGCACACACACTTCCCCAGATACAATTTTCTACAATATAATCCTGCTGATGGATGGCCACCCAGAAGTATTAGCTAGCTTCCTGGAAGCAGTGACGAGGTGGCTCAAGCAGACGGAGGTTCGATGGCTGGGAAGGAAGGGACCAAGCAAGGAAGTATGCCTGCCCAACCTGGACAAAGTGCAGCTATCAGTGGCTCATTCTGCCAGAAACGTGAGTGTGATCCTCGATGCCTCCATCTCAATGGAGGCTAAGGCCACGAGAGTAGGGTGGCTGGCTTTCTGTGATCCGGAAATTACAGCGTGTCCAGAACACCACGGCCACGGCCACATCATGGAGATCCCACATTCAGCTCATTCTACAATTCTATGGGTTCAATTCTATGGACCCCCCCCCCAAAGAAGGTATAATCTTCCATTGGTTTCAATGGGAAATGGAAATGGGGGAAATGCATTTAAAGGGAATGCAGCCTTTTATAAGCTGTGAGTGAACTCCAAAGATGTTTAAGATGCTCACTATCCCTTTAAATGCCTTCAGCAAGTGGCAAGTTCTCCTGGAAGGCATTTAAAGGGACTGCAATTCCTTTAAATTTGACTATCTAACCATCCTGAAAAACTAAATATTTTCAGGATTGGGGGTGGGGAGGCCATTTCAGATATCTGGCTGAAAGAATAGCCAGAAAATACAGCTCAGATATTTTCCAGCTATTTTTTCAACTTGGATAATGAATACACACTCCGAATTCTCGGCAAGGGATGTCTATCTAGTGTTTATGTAATCTATGTCACTTTCCCACTATTCTAAATGAGGTAGTGACTACTATGGAAACAAAAATATGCTTACTGCTTTGCCATTAAAAATACTTCCAAGGTGGTATCTAAGGTCAGGAAAGAGAACCCTACTTCCCTTGAGCTATTTGTTAACAATATCAGTGTTAGGAAAAATACCTCTGTGTGGAACATTTTACCATAATTAGCAAAATTGATAATATTTTACTGGAAATAGCCTCTTTCAAAGAACATATATCAGATGCAGAAATATATTTAAACTCACTATGATTTTATTTGATGCATTTCTGAAGAAAGGATACAAATGTGTTCAGTTGATTTAAGTGCTTGTTTTCCTGTTGGTTCCAAGGAATGGAAACAAGACTGGATTTATTATATTATACATGTCTTTTTAAAGCATGCTTAGCATACTGCATAAGAGATTACTATTTCTGAAGGAATCAAGGAACTGTTTGACTGTGACTTCAGTAAAAAAAACTGTTTGGAAACAAATAAAGTGTTGCTACATTAAAGGTAAAGATAAAGGTATCCCCTGTGCAAGCACCGGGTCATGTCTGACCCTTGGGGTGACGCCCTCCAGCGTTTTCATGGCAGACTCAATACAGGGTGGTTTGCCAGTGCCTTCCCCAGTCATGACCGTTTACCCCCCAGCAAGCTGGGTACTCATTTTACCGACCTCAGAAGGATGGAAGGCTGAGTCAACCTTGAGCTGGCTGCTGGGATTGAACTCCCAGCCTCATGGGCAGAGCTTTCAGACGGCTGCCTTGCCACTCTGCGCCACAAGAGGCTCTTTGTTGCTACATTAAAGGTAGCTATTTGTTACCTTCTGTTTAGAATATGTTTTAGTTACATTTAGTCCAAATGAAGAAAAAACGTTGGTTTCTTGTAGAAATACACCCAAAGCTAACGAAACCAATAGGCAAAAGGTTGTGTCTTCTTGAGATTTATTAAATCCTAAATAATTTTGCAAGATTATTTACGATTTAATAAATCTCAAGAAGAAACAGCCTTTTGCCTATTGGTTTTGTTTGCTTTGGGTATATTAGTGACATTTAGTGCTGCCAGCTCTGGGTTGGGAAATACTTGGAGATTTTGGGGCTGAACCTGAAGATGGGGTCTGTAACAGTGGGAGACCCCCAGGTTAGCAGCCCTAGTTACAGTAAGTATGTACAGTTACAGTTAGCATGACTCTAACTAACTGTGCTGCCCTACAGTTTGTGCACAGAGAGCTTATCAAACCAAGCCTCAAATCAGTGTCCATATGCTTGGTCAAGTCCAGTCTATATCTTATAAACTAAGCAGCTCAGAGTCTGAAGTGTGAGGCAAGGGATAGTCAGAAGCCAGGGTCGGGAGCCAAGTCAGGAGCCAGGTCAGAAGTCCAAAGACTGAAATGCCAAAGCTGAAGTCCAAGAGCCAAAATAGCAGTTGAAAACCGGGAATCAGATGGGCAGAGCTTCACTGAAGCAGGAGCAAGGCAGGAACCAATTTCCAAGGTGAATGGTTGGTTAAATGCATGGTTGCACCCACTAGAAGCTCGTATTTTGCCTTTCCTTATGTGTACCCACTGTCCAAGCCCAAAACTGCCACACCTGGGGCCTCTGGCATCATCTGCTAAAGTGGCCTCATCTGGGCCCCATCTACTTTCACAGCAAGTCACAAGCCAGGTGCTGCATCTGCATTCTGACAGGTCAGCTCGCCATCTCTCTCCCTTGCTCTGGTGAGCATCTCAGACTGGTCTGGAGATCAGAAGCAGCCAGAGTAAGTGTGGGTATCTCAGGTGGAGTGCCATCTTGGCTGGGCCCTGGCTGTTCCTCCAGAATTGGGTCTGGATGAGCCTGATCCTGCCCTAGATCTTCCCAACTGTCTCCTTTTCCCCCTCCACCTCCTCAGGCACCCTGGCGCTGGCGGCGTTGCAGCCAGGACGCCAACATATTAAAACGGAGCGGGAATTTGACAAGACATTTTACAGTGAGGGACAAAAATCCTTTTCTTTACACAAGCACAAACACACACATCTTGTTTTATCCTCTCCATTTCTCACCAGTTTTCAATCCCAGGTGCACTAAAATGGTTTAACATAGAATATCATTTCTAAATCAGATGGTTAATATGCTGTTACCTGAATATCCATTTCAATGACCATCCTCATTGGGTTTTTTAAAAGTATACATTAGAACAGCATTCAGAGAAACCTTGGAATCTCAAGAGGGACTCCCTGATCAAATCACCACCAACAGGTGACATGGTTTGCTGAAAGTTTTCATCATGTACATTACAGGGCATTCTCAAAGCCCAGTGGGCCTAGCCAAGTGTACTGTGCAAAGCAAGTACCTGCGATTTTATCCCCATAGTTTGCAAGGCACAGGGATTCCTTGCCAGATGGCTCAGTCCTATGTTTTGGAGACCGGAACATATAACTAAGTCCCCCAGTTTTATCTTTATACAGAGACCAGGGATCATGCCTGTTTTATAGAAGTTATTCCTGTCTTAACTGGGCACTGATCAATTTCCATTACCATTTATTTATTTATGCTCTTCTAACTAAAGTCTTAAACACTGACAATCAAGGATACACATACCGTCAGTGATACATGTATAACCATAATACAATAACTGATATTGGACTTCAGCAAACACAATAACAATACTAAATATCAGTAGGCATGCCAAAAACTATATAATAGCACAATCCTCAGTTTCTATATATAAAAACAGATATAGCCTGTCCTCATCGTAACCAATTAAGGCTATCCATTAAATTAAATTACATGATAGAAAATTTGCAATAGCTATGGTAATTTTACAGTCCCTTCAGAAGGATTTGTAACTTTTGGTAGGACAGTAAACAAACCATATCCTTTTTGGATGGTCCTATAAACAATGGAGTAAGGAGTCTATGCATTCTATATCACAACTGCAACACCTTTCAGCCAGTCGGACCTTTTCATAGCACCCATGCAGTTCTGCTGTGGGAATAGAGTTTAAACCTGCCAACATAAAGGTTCCTCTATATTTTGGAACTGTCAAATAGTCTAGATAGACTGGATAAGATTTTGAATCTGACAGGCCCAAATATAAAGGAAAACACATTCTACAGGCTTGTATTCAACACTCAGCTCATCTAAAGCATAAAGTCATCTCATAATCGGTTTCCTCATAGAAGACAGACTATCAATATCATTTGGTGAAATCCCCAGCCACTCCACACAGGAAGTCCCCAATTTCTGCCAAGTTGGAAGACGAGTTGGTTTTTATATGCTGCTTTTCTCTACCAGAAGGAGTCTCAAAGTGGCTTACAATCGCCTTCCCTTTCTTCTCCCCACAACAGATACCCTGTGAGGTAGGTGAGGCTGAGTGAGCTCTGATATTATTGCTCAGTGTGAACAGCTTTATCAATGCTGTGCCGAGCCCAAGGTAACCAAGCTGTGGCATGCGGAGGAGCAGGGAATCAAACCCAGCTTGCAAGATTGGAATTCTGCACTCCTAACCACCACACCAATCTGGTTTCACTAAGTTGACTTATCGGTATCCATTCTCAATTTTAAAAAGCCCACCTGTACCTGGGGATGAAAAAATCAACTAACCAAAAATTGAAAGCAGATGACCAAGCTCTTGCCTCTAAAGATCTCCTACAAAGTTCAGCTTTCAATACCATTCCTGCCACACAACGGGGGCGCCTGTGATTTTTTGATAGAATATGGCAGAAAAAACATGTAACTGATTGTGACAGCCAGAGAGCCAGATTGGAGCTCCATACAGTAATTGAGATACCACCTTGGAGGTATATGTTCCTGGAATATGAGTGCCAGGGCACTCACATTTCCTAAAGTGGGAGAATGGAAGTGTAGTGATTTCAAATTGGTAGAAAGATTCAAGTATGTAGCCGTGTTAGTCTGAAGCAGCAGAACAAATTTAGAATGCAGTGGCACCCTTAAGTTTTATTCATGGTATGAGCTTTCATGTGCACATAGACTTCCTCAGATACATTTCTCTCTGGAATCTATTAATCATTTTCATTATGCTGAATGTTAATTTGCCCTCACACTTGCCTACAAGTATGAACTAATTACTTCCATCTTTAAATAGGACAGGGTCCTATTAAATAAAAGAGTAAGGCGACCTGGGGAGGAGTTAGGGCGGGCCCTGTCCAGGATAAAAATTCAGAGGGCCCAATCAGGAGCCGCTTTGCGGCTCCTGATTGGGCCCTCCGAGTGTCCATCCAGGGCCAAGCAGCCAATGGGGAGGCGCGCAAAGCGCCTTCCTATTGGCCCCTCACCAGGTCAGACCAAATTCCATTCACCCAGCCCAGTGTGGCTGCCAGTCTGCTCCTGACCACCAAAGGGAGATCAGTAGGGCTGCCAATGGGGATGAGAACAGAGGCTGCGCCAGCCCTTTTCGCCCCAAGGCTGTCCTAACTGTCATGTCCAACTGTAAATCGCCTCAGAACCCTGACAGAGCTGGCAGGAGGCTGCAGAGTGCTCCCCCTCCCCCCCCTTCAGGCCTGCTGCGAAGAAGCCTCTGACAGGCCCTGACTGAGGGGAGGAAGCCTTTCCAAGAGCAACGCAGGGGAGCCTGAGGGCATTCCTTTCCCCTTCTGCCAAACACTTGGTTGACAGAGAGGCCACGGAAAAGCCCCTTCTCACTTAAAATACTGCTCTGGCCGGGGGTTAGACACAGCCAAGCCACGTGTCTTTCTTCTTTGCAACTCTGCATATGAGGCCACTGCACAGTGTTATTCTGCAGAGGAAGCTGGCTCTTTTGTCTCCTGTTTCATCTGCACAACAACCCTGTGCAGTAGGCCTCAAGTATTTCAATTCAACAACAACCTATGTGGGAGGCCTTAAATGTTTCTTCTCTACCACAACCCTGTCCAAAGTAGCCCTTTCTACCTGGGGAGCTGATCTTTATACTCTGCAGGTGAGCTGTAATTCCAGGAGCTCTCCAGGCCACACCTGTAGGTTGGCTACCCCTGGGTTGGAAATATTCCTGGAGGTTTGGAGGTGGGACTTCAAAATCGTACAATGCCTCAGAGTCCAGCCTTCAAAGGAGACATTTTTGCCTGCAGTTGGTAGGGAGTGGTGCAGGAGTGTCCCTCCTGGCCTATGGGTTATGGCCAGTCCTTATCAGCAACTGTTTGTATTCTGGGTCGCAGACAGGCAGACCAGCATCAGTCCTGTGAGTGCAGGAAGATCTAAATAAATATTTACAGCCTGAAACTAAATAGAGAGCAAGTAAATGTCTGGAGACACATCGTCACTGAAATAGTAACTGGCAAATAACCTTGGCCTGGCAAATAAAAAAACAGTATTAAAAACCTTACTAAGGTCAAGACTGCTGTGCACAGACAGTCTTCCTCTTAGGGTTGCCAGCTTCCCTGTGAGGCTCGCTACCCCAGAGAAGGGGAAGACAATTAGAAAATGCTTTGAGGCACCTGAGGCCTGCTGGGTCACTGCGGCCCATTCCCAGTTCTCTCTGATCTCTCACAACCCTACATACCTCACAGGTTGACTATTGTGGAGAGACAAATGGAAAAGGTGTTTGTAAACCGCTTTGAGACTCCTTTGGGTAGTAAGCAATAGGGTGCAAAAATCCGTTCTTCTAAGGAGCAACCATGAAAGAAGCATGTGGGCACATAACATTTTACCAACTGTGAAAATATGGGAGACAGAAGGAACAGGGTGGACACCTGTGTACTGTGACTACCCTATGTGTATTAGGGCAGAGGGGCATTTCGGTGAATGTGGCCTAATTCACACAAGAAGGGAAATGACGCAGAACTGGGGGGAATTGGTTGCCATGTAATCTTCCCCTAAGAAGAGTCTCCAGTCTGATTTTCCCTTCACATATCTGAGGACATGGCTCTGGAAAGCTCATCTGTAACCACTATGCCACAATTCCCAAAGGTCAGTCCTCTCCCACAATCAACGAACATTCCACACCACAGGTTTTTGACACCCATATCTCCACACCCATGGCCTCATTTGCCACCATGCCACCACAACCTCCCACACAACACACATGACAACCCCATGCCCTTACAGATTGGACAACTCCTCCCCTTCCTCTTCCCACTGCCAAGCTCTAGCGCCCGTTGTATTCTTGGAGACAACGGGCTTTGCCCCTAGTTCTATAATATTGTATCAGAGGAAGTGTGCGCGCATACAAAAGATCATACCTTGAATAAAACTTTATTGGTCTTAAAGGTGCCCTTGGACTCTAAATTGGCAGAAAGAACCTCCACATACAAATTAAACAGTAATGGGGCCAATACACAGCCCTGGCAAACTCCTTTATGTAGTGGAAGCAATTTAGAGAGGTGGCCATGGTTACTGCATCACACACATGCATAGGAGGGTTCTTATGATTTCTCTATAAGCCATAGCAATCTCTGATCAATGGAGGTACTCCTCAGCTTAGTCCATACCTGTTTCCTTGGGACTGAATAAAAAGTTGCCTGTAGATCAATAAAAGCAACATATAAGGAGCCATCAGATGACATATATTTTTTTGCTAGATGGTATAAAATTGCACACTGGTCCAATGTAGATTAATCATACATAAATCCTGCCTGTTCTGAACCGATAACATGTTTACTGTGGATCCAGAATTCAAGTTTCTCTTGTAGATATTGTGCATGTAGTTTGCCAAGTAGTGATAGAAGATTTGCAGATTATTTTTTTTCCCTTTTGGGGGAATTTGGGACAAAAATGGCTTGATGCCATATCTAGGAATTTTACCTGTACTATTGATTTGTGTAAATAGAGGAGCTAGAAACTGAGTCCACCATGACATATTGGTTGAATTTCTGAAGTAATTAAGTCAGGCCCAGGAATTTTCCCCAGCTTTAATTTCTTTATCATGATCTCTATCTCCTGTGGCAGGACTTGGGGCCATGCTGGAAGTGACCCTTGCTCCTTCAGGCGCTACTCAGATGATTGAGGACCACTGAAGTGCTCAGAATAACATTTTCCCCATACAGCAGGTGAAATACAAGATTCTGTTCTCTTCCTTTCACACATGGCTTCAGAAACCAAGGACCAGAGGAGTTTTGTATCACTCTTTCAACAGGAAAAAATTAGGGAGTTACAACACTTCCTGATTACTTCATGCTTCTTATCTCTAATTAATTGCTTGAATTTCCTTTTAAGTTGAATTAGCTCAGCATGTACTTGGGAGCTATATATCTCTTCAGACTGCATTGAACTTGAGATATTTGGTATTTGAGATTTTGTCATTCTTTATCAAACCAGTGATTTCTTTGCAGAGGTTGCTTTTTAATCACCTTTACATCTCTAGCAAGGATTGGTTTCATTAATCCTTTCAGCTTATTTGACACAGTTAACACGCTCCCCAGGCAGCCATCCTGATTCATTGTAGATTTTAGGTCCAAGGAGTCTGAAAGAGCAACCACATTTCTTTGCACATCTATGTTCCATCTAACTGGTCCAGGACTTTCGATAGAGGCACCTGATGTTCCAGGGCTGATTCATTTACCAATCATACTATTGTGAGTATAACAGGCAGATGATTACTTCCAAGATAAGGTCCCACCTGTAGTTCTCTACTAAGGTAAGTAGAGCAGGGTGGCCAAAAAGTAATCAGTCATGCTGCATCCTTAAGCTGAGTAATATGCCCACACCCTCAGATTTGGCACCAGCTGGCAATCCAGAGGCCAGGAGTCCCTCCAAGAGACCCAATTTCCACAGAGCAAGAGCTGCCTGATCCACCAGAAGATGAGCAGCCAGGCTGAGATTCAGCTCTACTATATCAAGCCTCTGGACAAGGCAATAACCATCACAGAAGACTTGTCAGAGGACCAGCACTGGAGGCCACACGCCAAGGCCCCAGCAAGCCCCTAATGGCAGCATCGGAGGCAGCGATCTACCCTGATAGCTGTCAGAAGATCAGCGCACCTGTCAGCATGCTGTCAGGGTAGATGGCACTCAGGTGCACTGGTTTCTTCTGATGAAGACTGACTCCAGCTGAAGGCTCTCTGGCTGAGGATTACTCCAACCAATTTCTGGCTGGTCCTTTGTGGGGATAACACGTGCATTACCCTGCCCATTTTCCCAGATGACTCCTATTCTGCTGGTTCTCAATGGCGCTCTGTTCCTGAGACTCCTAGGTCTTCGACCCTTGGCTTGTCTTCCAACTATGCTCCGGCTCCTTGACCTCCATCTTGGCTCCTGACTCTGCTCCTGAATCCAGTCTGTGTTTTGAACCTCTCCCTGGCTCACAACTCCAGCTAAGCTTGACTCTGTTTTCCTCCCCGCTTGCTGTGATTCTCTCCCTTTGGCACTCGACCTGGACTGGACCCTGACTCTGCTAGACCGCCGCCTCAGCACAACCACTCGGCCATCTACCAACCACTGGCTGGGCAGTACGAATATGTAAATTCTCCAGATTTATCCATTCCTCTTCTACCAGTGAACATTACCAAAATGTGTTCTATTATTAGGTTCAGGAGCCTCAGTCCTGCTTTATTGATTTTACTGTCTTTTGAGCTCCTATTATTAAAAAAAAATAACAAGTCTAGGGGTGTGGCTAAAGATGTCGTCCTGAGAGGGTGGCAGGGCATCTGCTCTGCTATCTCTGAAGCCTGACAGGGGTCAATTGCGCAAGCAATTGGCAGAAAAGAGGAGGGGTACGCAAACCCCACCTCACCTTTCTACCCAGGAAGTTCTTGGGGCCGTCTCCAATCCTTTAGGGAGTATATCTCCCTGGATTATAGGCTGTCAGTGTTCCAGGTCCAGAGGACGATTGCCATTTTCTATCTCGGACTTTCTTTTCTTTCTTTAATCTTAAAGTATCTGCTTCAACCCTACACGATGATTTACCACAAATGAACGTTTTGAACTGAGGGGAGGACATCGGCTAAGTTCCAAAACATCATTTACTGCAAGTATCTCTCGTTTTTTTTTCTCCGTCTCTCTTCCTGCATCAAAGCCCTTTGTTTCCCCCCTCCTCTTACTCTGCTCTGCCCGAAGCCACCTCGTTATGAGGCAGGCTAATTCTCTTAACTAAGCAGAAGAAGGACTCAAATCAACTCAAATTAATTGGCAAAAGCTCTTATTGTAATTGTTTTGGTTTTCGGAAATAAGAGATAAGAGCTGTGAATGGGAAGATCTCACGAGAACTCTGTACCAGCACGAGAATACCTGCCTTAACTGATTTCAATACGTCACATGCCAGAGGATAAAACAGAGGACCTCTACTGGCCACTTGTAAAATTGTTTGAGGCCGGGTTTTTTTAAAGTCAAAAACATGTCTATGTTAAAAAGATTGGCTCATCTAATAGAGATACAAACCCAAGATTACAAAGTATTTATAGATGGATTGGTCAAAAATATCTCCAAGGAGATCCAAGATGGCAAGGAAGAAGTCTCCAATAGGAATGATGGATCAATAACAGTGGCTGATGACAGCTTTAAACATGGGTGGAAAACCAACAGCAGAAGAGAAATCTGAAATTCATATCTTCAAGGAGATCCAAGATGCCAAGGAAGAAGTCTTTAACAGGAATGATGGATCAATAACAGTGGCTGATGACAGCTCTAAACAAGGTGGAAAACCAACAGTAGAAGAGAAATCTGAAATTCTGGAGATGGAAAATGGGATGCCGGAGTTCTGCAGCCCAGATAAGGACACCCTTTTTAAAAAGACATACAGCCATCTCAAAGCAACAGTGTACAAAAATCAATCAAAAGAAATATGGATCTGCAGTGAAAGTAACCGATTTAAAGGAGCTCTTTGGGGAAAAAATTGTATTGATACTGGAGTCCAGGAGGTGCAACGGCCTCAAGATTTATCGATGCATATTCTGCGGGAAAGAGTACAACTGCACTTTCTACGCCAAAGGCCAATGGGACAGAATATAATTTTACGGGAACGACAAGATGTAGCAAGCCTCGAGATGAGACCCCCTTAAGAAGACTGAAAGCTCATATTGTTTTATGTTTAATGTTATACTGTATTCTATATTTCTATTTTTATGAAAAAGGGGAAGCAGTGTCTCTTTCTCTCTTGTTTCTTGTTTCTTTTCCTTTGTAGGCATATAGGTAATATAATCATTAGTGTTGGAAATATAAAATGGGGTTCTCCCCCCTTATTTTTTCTTTCTTCTATTAGTGTATTGTTCTAGGGCCAAAGCCTACACTGACCTGTAGAAAATTTTTAATGTTAAGCTTTCAACTTAAATCTGAAAATATACCTGTCAGGATGGCTCTTAGAATGGGTCAAGTATAAATTGTTTTGTAGATGTATAAGAATTAAGGATAAGGAGAAGCTATAGAAGACTGAAAGCTTATATTGTTCTATGTTTAATGTTAAGCATTTAATCTAAACCTGGAAATCTTATTATTCTCTGTATTAACAACATATACTGTATCCTACATTGCTATTTTTATGAAAAAGGGGAAGCAGTGCCTTTTTTCTCTCTTGTTTCTTTTCCTTAGTAGGCATATAGGTAATATAATCGTTAGTGTTGGAAATATAAAATGGGGCTTTCCCCCCTTATTTTTTTTATTGGTGTATTGTTATAGGGCCAAAGCTCATATTGATCTGTAGAAAATGCAAAGCTCTCAACTTATACCTGTCAGGATGGTTCTTAGAATGGGTCAAGTATAAATGGTTTGTAGATGTATCTGTATTAAGGATAAGGAGAAATTATGAAATCCTTTTGTAATTTTTTTTCTTTGTACATCTTTAAGGCAAAGCCCTACTTTCCTCTCCCTTCATCAGGGTATTGATACAGGGCCAAAACTCATACTGTTCTATAAGAAATGTTTAATGTTAAGCATCTAAATTAAACCTAGAAATATCTGCCAGGATAACTCTTAGATTGTATCAAGCAGTTAACGTGAGGTCTACGATCTCTCAAGTAAGTTGATTAATAATAACTTTTCTTTTGTATATCTAAACAGGCCTTTTTTTTTTAATGTAGTGGAAATGTGGATGGCTCTTAGACTCATGGCTTTTAGAGTTTTGGGCAAAGGTTTATATCACTGTGGAGTCAATGTGGGGTCGTATATTTTCAAATGATGATTATATTTTATTTACTGCTTTTTGTATCAATAACTCGTGTTGCATCCTATATTTCTATCTTTATGAAAATAAAAAAAATCATTACAAAAAAAAAATAACAAGTCTTAAGTTGATCTATATCTTCCATCTCCCTGTTCATTAACCAGTACTCATCTCGAGTTCCAATCCGAGCATTTAAGTCTCCAGCAATTATAAATGTGGCTCTTGGAAGTTTAAACTAGCTCAAGGAAGTTAAAAATTTCCCAGGGGAAGCCAACAGATTTCCCACTTTTCTTCATTTGTGGTAGGAGGGAGATAAGACTGATATTACAACTAGACATATTTCAGGGAACTGAAGATAAACTGCGAGGGCCAAAAGTGACAGTTCAAAAACCTGTGCAGCTCATATAGGGAGTCCATTAGAGACCAAGCAGGCAAGACCAGCTGCAGGGCACTCTCCCTTCAGCCCTTTTTGTGCATTTAAACAGTAAGATGACTAACCAGAGAGCAAGGAGTCTTCTAGACTGTAAGTTTCCTGTAACAAGATGATAGAATGTTTATGCAGAAATTGTATCACCCCTGGTAATTGGTATTTGGTTCCCCCATCCTGCTATATTCCATGTGACCAGTTTAATGGAATTATCTTGACATAATTGGGGGACTTCTGCAACGAAACCAGGATCTACTATAACACAGCCATTCCCCTTATGAATTATAACATTCCACTCTAGGGGCATTGGAGTTCCAATTTGTTACAATTTCGATGTGTTACAAGGTCTCCATTGATTGGAGTGACATGAGGAAAACCTCGTGAGCAGTACTCAAATTACCTAAACTAGGTTTATGTTTTAGTTCCTCTAATTTAACCATGCAGATAGCAAAACCTGTTAATTGTTTTATCCTGCTTGGAGGGACTGAGGGTACTAAAAGAGGCAAAAAGATTTGTTTCAGTCATGCCCAAACCTGTTTCACTTGGACCCCCACCTGTTGCTAGCTCAGGGCTTAGGGCATCTGGGACATCTGTAACTATCGGAACTATTCTACCTAAAGGTCCTTCAGAAGATCCCTGAAATCTCCTTTCGTTCTCATTTTCCATCAAGGGAGTACTTTCACTAAGGTTTCTTTTAGCCCCTTTAACTGATGTTATTACAGATGATTGCTTTGGTAAGTTGTTTGAGTTTAGTACTTTTGTGTTTTCATTAAGGATGGAGAGTTTACAGAGTTTACAGTTGTTGATTTTTGAGGAGACTCTGATTTTGAAGGCTTCTCAGATTGGATCTGTGGCCTGACCTTACTGTCTTGATTGTATTTTAATACCTCTATGCCAAAGAATATTATTCTTTCCCTTTCCATCTGAAAATATTCTGAAGATGAATAGAAGGAGGGATCACTTCTCTTTACTAGAAGCTATTTCGCTTTTGTGGCTTGAATGAGGATCCTCCTCAATCTACTTATTCTCTTAGTCTCCTGCCCACTGTCCACTGTCAGATCCCAACTGTCATTATTTAACTGATTCTCTCAATAGAATTCTGTTTGAACAGCCTGTCACTCAAAAAATTTCAGACTCTATTGGGTATTAACCCTTCACAGTCTGACATACTATCATTTCAGCATCCCTGTCTTCTTGGCAAGTTGTCTTTATATCGTCTGGGTTTGGACTTGGCTTTCCGTGACTGCTGATCAGCAAAGGCTTTCTCAAACAGACTTTTAAAGAAAATAGTGTAAACAAAATTGTGTAAACATTCACAAAACTCAGGAAGTTACAGTGTATTGCCTGCACAGAAGAATCCGGCTTTATTTAGATTATATGACGGCAGCACAGCGGTGAATGATCATTGAAGTGAGGTGTGGTTTCTGGGCAAGTAGGATTCTTTCCAAAGAGCAACTAAACAGAACTTGGGAAGTCAGAGCAACCAAATCCTAGCGCACAGAGTCTAAGTATTCCTTAAGAGCATATTCCTTTGGACTTTCTGAATATTGCCTGTATTTGTCATTTACACAAAGTAGAGAATCACTCAATTTAGTGCAGTCAATTTAGACTGACCATGAGTCAAAAGATGTTTGTGGCATTGATTTACAAAGCAACATGCTGTGGCATTCATTTGTCCTCATATTAAGACAGTCTTGGTGGCACACACCCATAATAGGCCTCCACTTGCGATCAAATACTTCCTTAGTACAACTCACAATCTGTGCATGTGCCTACATCATGCATCATGTTGTTTACATTTTCAGCATATGTTCCCAGATGCAAGTAGTAACAAGTGAAAGAGTTCTGACACAGTACAGATAACAGTTAGGCAACAGAATGCACACAGTTGCATCAATACTTCCCAGACTTTCTATCTCTGATTCATTTATAACAAATAATTAGTCCTCTACAGGACTGAGTGATTCATATCCTATAGACATGCTTGATGTTCTAAGCCAAAATAGCAGAACAGTAGGCACACAGATGAGATGGTTAGGAGAAATGCCAATCCAGATATGTTTTTATGGTGACTCCAGTACTTTTATAGCTAGTTGTCTGTTCTTCATTGGCTTTGTCCTTTAATTAACTGAATACATTTCAAACCTACTTTTGATGACGTTGGATAAGTCCTAACTTATCCAATTTTATTTTCAGCTGCCTATATTGCCACCATCCCCTTCCCTTTCTTTCTCCATCAATCCATAGTTTCAACCCTCCTTGCCTCAATCCCACTGTCATACTTGCATATCTTCCTAACTCAAAATGCAAGGAAGACCAGAGGGAGGCAAAATCGATATTTTATTGGAAATTCCATGTATGGCACTCCCAAACATTTTTTAAAAACCTTTTAAATTCCAAGTGCTCAGGAACTAATTCACATCAAGAACTTGGTATATTGGTCTGAGGAACTGAGCATGCATATGAAAGCTCATGCCTTGAATAAATCTTTGTTGGTCTAAAGGTGCCATTGGACTCTGATTTTGTTGGTATATTTGTGTGTAGAGGATGATGCACGGGAAAAGTAAGTCCCCTTTCCCTACATATTGTAATCCTGATTCCAGTTGGGATCCCTCAAGCAACCATTTAAAGCAGAAAACACAGAAAAACTCCTTATATGGAATCTCAACATGCCAATATTTTCATTTTTAAAAAAGTAGATTGATTTGGGGGAGTTAATCTTAAGACTCTTCACTTCCATTGACTGTTAGCCTTGGCAAGAAAGAGAGTCAGACAACCTGGTTTAAAAGGGGGTCAACACAAGCCATGGGAGATGATTTCAGGCTCCAATCCATTATTGCCATTCTGAAAGCGGTTAATACATTTTATTCACATAATTTTCATTATCTTTAGAGAGAACTATGCACCATTTGCTTCTGTTTTTCCACTCTTCATATAAATGGCAATGTGTATCTGTCTGGATCAAAAATAAAATAACTGGAAAATGGCACTTTCCTTTGTATTAGCTACAGTAGGATGTCAAAGAATCAATATCTTTTTTAGAGATGCCATCTGGTAAAGTAAGAAAGATACTTCAAGACAATTTGGTGGAGGAGACGACAGAGGATGGCGCCATGCTAGCCCGTTTTGTAATGGGCTCCCGAGCCAAGCAGAGGGCCAGGAACAGAAGCACCTGACAGACCTGAGCAAGGTGCACAAACCTCACTCGCTGGTCGCCCCAGAAGCCGGGAACGGCATCCTGAGGGTCCTACAGATCCACGGAGACTTAGTTCTCCGGATCACTGCTGCTTGTGCTCGGGGCCATAATGGCGCCGTTGTCAAAAACAACTTTCTAATCTTGAAACGACCAGCCGCATAAAATCCTGCATTCTTCTCAGGCTATCTTTTCCCAGCTTGAACAATTAAGACAAGGAGTGGCAGCTGGTGAATTAACAACATAAAGACTGTGAGTTCTCTGCTCGCTTTCTCTTTCTTTAAAGCCAGGCACTAGCCCCTTTTCTCTCCCCCTAACTAATTCGCAAGGGAATTCTTTCTTTGGACGGGAGGCAAGCCAGCTAAATACACATTAAAATAAACAAAAGAAAGAGCTTAAGATCTTACGACGGAGAGATCCCAGTGGGAGTTGTTGACAGAACACGGAGATTGTCTAACTGATAATTCCTGATCGCCTGAACTCTCGCGAGACACCCTGTCCGTGATCTGTGATTACATGGTGGTGTATGCATCCTGCAGAGTTGATAAATACTGCAATGGAAAACCTAACCAATGCACAGATGTTTTGCCTATTATGCAAGGGCAATTCAGAGATATTGGAAGTAGTCAAAAATTTTGAAAAGGAGATTCAAGATACCAAGAAAGAGCTCTCAGACAGAATCGATGGTTTGAAAAAAGTAGCTGATTAAAACACAACTCAGCTGGCAACACACCAAATGAGAATCCAACGTCTGGAAGTAAATCAACAGGAGCAGGAGAGAGTGGCAGAAGACAAATTCGAAGTCCTGGAAGTAGAATCTAAAGCTAGGAACGTAAAAATCAAGGGCGTTTCGGAAGAATTTGGGAAAACAGACCGGAGGAAGGAAATCACCGAAAGCTTGGAAGACTATTTAGAGGAGGAAGAGATCCAGATTGACAAAGTATACAGAGTTTATTTAAAGGCGGCTGCACGCAAGAAACAACCAAGAGATATCTTTGTAAGCTTTGACAGCAAGGCTGCAAGAAACAATCTACTCAAAAAGCATCAGGAGACGCCGCTGAAATTCTTGGATCAAGAAGCACAAATCTTTCAACACTTGCCAGCAGATACATCATGGAAAAGAGCACAATTCATTTTTTGCGACCACCTGAAGAATATGACGAACAGTGGAGCAATTACCTGGACTTTTTAAAGAAAGACATCAGTAACTTTTGTTGTTGTTATGTGCGAAGTCGTGTCCGACCCATCGCGACCCCATGGACAATGATCCTCCAGGCCTTCCTGTCCTCTACCATTCCCCGGAGTCCATTTAAGTTTGCACCTACTGCTTCAGTGACTCCATCCAGCCACCTCATTCTCTGTCGTCCCCTTCTTCTTTTGCCCTCGATCACTCCCAGCATTAGGCTCTTCTCCAGGGAGTCCTTCCTTCTCATGAGGTGGCCAAAGTATTTGAGTTTCATCTTCAAGATCTGGCCTTCTAAAGAGCAGTCAGGGTTGATCTCCTCTAGGACTGACCGGTTTGTTCGCCTTGCAGTCCATGGGACTCGCAAGAGTCTTCTCCAGCACCAGAGTTCAAAAGCCTCAATTCTTTGACGCTCGGCCTTCCTTATGGTCCAACTTTCGCAGCCATACATTGCAACTGGGAATACCATAGCCTTGACTAAACACACTTTTGTTGGCAGGGTGATGTCTCTGCTTTTTAGGATGCTGTCTAGATTTGCCATAGCTTTCCTCCCCAGGAGCAAGCGTCTTTTAATTTCTTTGCTGCAGTCCCCATCTGCAGTGATCTTGGAGCCCAGGAAAATAAAATCTGTCACTATCTCCATTTCTTCCCCATCTATTTGCCAGGAATTGAGAGGGCCGGATGCCATGATCTTTGTTTTCTTGATGTTGAGTTTCAAGCCAACTTTTGCACTCTCCTCCTTCACAGTAACTTTTAGGTTAGGGCTAATATGCGATGGGAACTGACTATATACTTCTTAAGATAATAACAGACTATATTCTCATACGTATCAATAATTACTTTGCTAAGAAAGACAGCAGTAATATGCGATGACTATATACTTCTTAAGATAATAACAGACTATATTCTCATATGTATCAATAATTACTTTGCTAAGAAAGACAGCAGTAATATGCGATGACTATATACTTCTTAAGATAATAACAGACTATATTCTCATATGTATCAATAATTACTTTGCTAGCTGGTGTTTTTTTTTTCTTTTTTCATCTTTCTGTAAATGCTTTATATGTAATATATATAATTTTTAAAAAGACAATTTGGTGGATACACTTCTTCCTTTGTTCTGAGCTAATTATCACTGGACTGTTTTCTCAGATTTACATATGGAAACAAATAATGCTTAGAGTGGAAGAGAAGGCAGAAAGCAGCAAATTATCCGTTTTGTTCTCAATATCAAAAATGTAATAGCCACATGAGAATTTTCTCCCTTATCATCAATAAAAACAAACATGCCAGCGGCTTTCAAATGTACCAAGATTTAGCTTTGTACTGAACTCCCGCATTGTTTTTTTTGGGGGGAGGCATGGGGATTACATATTTTGGGGCATGTTATAGAGATCTAAAAGTGAAATTGATTTAGAAGCCAATGAGTGTTCATTGTAGAAATTTGGAAACTGCTATAATCCCTTAAACATGCATTACAGAAGACAAAACCATTTAAACCCGAAGCTTCATATTGGCTGCCTCCACAAGAGAGCATGAAAACATGTTTCCACAATGGCTGCTGCAAACAGCATAGGAATGGACAGGAAGAGCATTAGCATGTATGTACCCGTGCTGTTTGCTGCCACACACACACACACCCTTCTCTCTGTAGCACCTGCACACGTTAACACAGCTGCAAGGGAGATTGTGCTGACCCGCAGCTCCTTTTCCCATTTCTTACCTTACCCACACAGAGCAGCTGAGCTCAGAGAAGATTAAAGCCCTTAAAAGGGCCAAAGGGGAGGAAGGAAAGGAGGCTCATAGCGCTCCCATTTTGAAAGCAGAGTTCCCCTCCCCATAACAGCCATTTATGATATATCCCTTGGTTCATGTTTTATGTGTAAGCAAATGCTATTTTTTCATGTTTTGCCTTGTGTTGAGCCCAAATTGAGCATATTATTCTGCAACCAGGAAGACAGTGGTCACCCTGAAACAGGAATCTATGAAACAGTTAAGACTGTAGCTATGCCATACTGGAGGGGTGGAGGCAGGTAGAACAGGAGAGGGGAGTTATAAAGTAAAAACAACTTTGATCTTGCTGTGGAAACATATTTTTAGGTTGATAGTTTTATTCTGAGCAGGCATAAGACATGCCTGTTCATATTGTTGTATTTGTCTTTTCCCAAGACATGTCTCGGAGATAGTAAATGTATTCCAAAAATGCAGTGCTGTTTCTTGTCATGGTGGGGCACATAAGTAGTCTTAAGGATAAATGCTTATCTCTCCTATTCAGCCCCTTCCCCCTCCCACACACTACATACACTTCTATTGTACAACCTATCCACTCTTCTTGTAGTGTGTGTCAGATGGATATATATTCATTCTTTATCTCATACAAAGAGGCATCCATTACTAGCTTTCATCAGGCCATTAAGATTTTGACAGAACAATACTAAACTGTTATAACCCTTCTAAATCCACTGAAGATCCCCTACCTTCTTGTTTACTGTATTTTGTGTTAAAGCCATTTTTTTCTGTGTAGTGAAACAATTATATGCAACATAATCTTTTCAAAAATCAGAAGCATGTGGTTGATGCGGGGGGAGAAAATAATATCACTGGATTCCTTGGAAGCATCCCTTCTGCAAATGGAATCCTCCCCAAATTTAACAGTTTTGGGAGATTAGATTAGTGGAATTGTGGGGGGAAACAAAGAAGTTGCCAACAATGCTGGTCAGGAATTTGAGCTGAGCCACTAAGTGTTGTTGTTGTTGTTGTTATTGGTTGAGATGATGGCTCCCTCCCCCTACCTTCCAGTGAGAGCCAGCATGGTCTAGTGGTTAAGAGCAGCAGGGGATATACTCAGAGAAGTGAAGAAGAAGAAGAAGAAGAGTTGGTTCTTATATGCCGCTTTTCCCTACCTGAAGGAGACTCAAATCGGCTTACAGTCGCCTTCCCATTCCTCTCCCCACAACAGACACCCTGTGGGGTGGGTGAGGCTGAGAGAGAGCTGATATCACTGCCCGGTCAGAACAGTTTTATCAGTGCCTTGGCGAGCCCAAGGTCACCCAGCTGGTTCCATGTGGGGGAGCGCAGAATCGAACCTGGCATGCCAGATTAGAAGTCTGCACTCCTAACCACTAAACCAAACTGGCTCTCAGTGGTCCCTCAGATACACTAGGCCCAGACCACAAGTGGCCTTAAAGGTCAAATCCAACACCTTGAACCTAATCTGATACCCCACGGTAAACCAATGTAGTTGCCTAAGCACTGGGCATAAATGAGCCCTCCACGGAATCTGGTGAGGACTCTGATCGCTGCATTTTGCACCAGCTGTAGTTTCCAGAGTAGGGACGAGGGAAAGATTGTGTAGTGCAAGTTACAGAAGTCCAGTCTGGAGGTAACCATTGCGTGGATGATTGTGTCTAGGTGATTGGGAGCCTGGTAAGGTGCTAGGAACCTAGCCTGGTGTAGATGGGAAAATGTCTGCTGGGCTGCTTTGGTGACTTGTGATACATCAAGTATCACCCCCAGATTCCTGGCACTCTGCAGCAACAAGCTGCACGCCATCCAGGCTAGGCAAGCAGGATTTTTCCACTTCCCCTTCCTACCCAGCCACAGGGTTTGAAGGGTTCAGCTTCAGGCAGCTCTGCTTTAACCAGTCAGCTACGGCCTCCAGACATCTGTCCAGTAGTATGGAAGGAGTTTGGTCAGTTACCCATCAGGAGGTAGAGCTGGGTGCCATCTGCATATTGGTGACATCCAAGCCCAAACCTTCAGACCAGCTGGGTAAGAGGACATGAAGATGTTAAATGTCAGGAAACCAGGACAGTGTTATGGTAATTGCCAGCCCATCCGTATTTTCTCCACTAACCTAGCCTTCTCTCTCCCTTTTCTTGCCCCTAGCTCAGTCAAATCTTGCAAAGCACTACTTAAGGTGTGGCGGCAAGATAAAATGACCTTTCCTCTCTTCATTTCTCTTCCTTTCCCCCCACTTTATTTATAATTCATGTCTCCCTTCATTTAGTTTTTCTGTGTGTCCCTCCCCCTTTTAGTTTCACTTCTTGGTCTCAAGACCTTCTCATCCCTATTCTGCTTGGTGACAGAATGTATTTAAGAGTAATATGGTAGCAAACCTTTGTTAATATTATGAACAAAACGGAGGGAAGATTTAATATTTCCCCATGATTTAAGGAAGTAGTAAAAGTATGCTTCCCCCTTCCTCTACCCTTTATATGCAAGATAATTAATCTGTTTGAGTAGTTATACGTAGAATCAGGTAGATAGCTGTGTTGATCTGAAGCAGTAGAACAATTTCACTAGTCTTAGTGGTTGCAACAGATGTTACAACTCCCAGTTCAGGCACTAGATTGTTAATCATTATTGTGCTGATGGAAGATCTAATAGCTGCTTGTAAAGGCTACTTTACTATGTAACAAATGATGTAATGTTTAAAATTAGATGTATGTATGGACTACCGCATGTATTGTTCTAATTCTTTTACTGTTTTTATATCAACTGATATATTGATTGCATTGCATTGTAATGGCCTATGGCTGGAAACAATAAAGTCGTATGTATGTATGTATGTATGTATGTATGTATGTATGTATGTATGTATGTATGTATGTATGTAATGTGTAATGTAATACATATGTATGTATGTATATAATGTTTAGAAATTAGATTTATTATTAATATCATACCCAGTCTTTGTCCTCAATGGGGACCCAAAAATGCATTGTTCTCCTGTCC
Source organism: Paroedura picta (assembly GCF_049243985.1). Taxonomy (NCBI): domain Eukaryota; kingdom Metazoa; phylum Chordata; class Lepidosauria; order Squamata; family Gekkonidae; genus Paroedura; species Paroedura picta. The sequence goes on along the minus strand of NC_135371.1, from coordinate 109,323,085 downwards.
TCTTTTTCATCTGCATAACAACCTTGTGAGGTAGATCTGGCTGAGAGTGTGTCACCCAGCAACCTTCCATGACAGCTGGGGATCTATGACAACTTGCTTGAAGCTGTCTGACCTGGTTCATGCCAGTTCATTTTTGACACTACAACTTTCATCATCTTACTGGGTTTAGTGGCCGGTTTTCAAACATGTAGCATTCTTTACTGAAATACGCTTGCCACAGAAACCTTTATCTCCATTTGCAAATAGCACCAAGTGGTAGTGGTTTGTCTCACCTGGGCGAGAATTGTCCCATACCTTTCAGTTTTGACCATGGAACATCCCAAAGCATCCCGAAGCTGGTGGCCAATTTTGAGTCCCCTAGATCCACGGTCTTCAACCCCCAATCCACAGCCGGATACCAGTCTGGGGATCATTTGATGCCGGTCCGCAGCTCTTCCTCCTCTTCCTCTCCAGCGGCTGTGGGTGGCAGGAAGTCAGGGGCACCGGATCCTTTGGGTCTAGCAAAGCCACGGGCTGGATTGCTCCTGAGGAGCCCCATTGAGCCACAGCCTGGACCACACGGGAAGGGGGCCGCCTTTGGCATGTGGGTCCGGCCCTGCCAGGCTTAAGGGGAGGGAGGATTTTGCAAGAGGGGTTCTTCTGCTGGGGGGGGGGCGTTGCACTTCCCAGCAGCCAAAGCGGAGGAAGGGGAGCTCGAGATCTGCCCAAGCGTACCAAGGAGTCCGGACTGAGCGGAGCTTCCTGGCAAGTCAGTCGCTGCGGGCAGAGGGCACGGAGTCCCTGGGGACAGGGGGTGGGGAGTGGGCAAGCCCCTCTGTCCACTTGGCCTGCCTCGCAGGGTTGTTGGGGGAGACAGAGGTTAGACCAGCAGTGCCCCCACCCCCCACTCCTTGGTTGGAAAAGGACGCTTCGAGGTTCCTTCTGGCCGTGAAAAACTGGGCACCAAAACACCGCTCTTCTTCTCCTGACTCCTCAGTTTGCTTGTCAGAGGCAGCCACAGCACAAGGCCCAGTTCTCCCTCCTGCCGAGGGGGGGGGGAGCTTGCGGGAGAGGAAGGTATCCTTTTGCCAGGCAAGAGAGGGATGCGCACACTCACACACACACAAACACACACACCCTCCCAGTAACTCTACAGGGAGCAACACAAGGGCCCCTCAGAGCAGGTGCTACTAAAGGGAAAGCCAGCAAGAACACAAAGCTTGCCTTCTGGTAGTTCGGAGGCCCCCAAAGGAGGCTCAGATGGGACCAATTCTGGTTGGCTGCCCCAAAGTCACACATATAGCCTGGTTTCCCCCCCTCCTCCCATTACCAGTGCACCATGAGTGACAGACTTAGGAGCCCCCCAGATCTGTTCAAGCATTGATCTTAGGCTTCTTCCCACACCTGGCTGGACTCTGGTCTGCCCCTCTAGGTGAGCTGCGACAGGGGCCAGGGGGAAAGTGTGATCCTCTGCCCAGGCCTCAGTAAAATTGTCAAGCATAGATTGGTCCCCGGTGATAAAGGTTGGGGACCACTGCCCTAGATTTAATCTCTGATGCATTTTATGCCTGCCAATGTGCTGGAGTATTTAAAGTGTCAATGTAGAATCTGGGAAATCCAGGCTCAAATCTCCACTCTGGAATGGAAGCCTCCTATGTGACCTTGGGCCACTTACATACCCTCAGCCTAACCTGCCTCACAGGGTTGTTCTGAGAATAAAATGACTTAGAGGTAAATGATGTAAGCCATTTTGGGTCCCCATTGGTGAGAATGGTTGGATATAAATAAAGTAAATAAATATACAGAAATAGACAACCCAGTTCTTCTACTACTATAGATTAAAGGTAACAGCAAGCCAATGGCTTTCTTTGGGCGGGGGGTTCCTAAAAATTGGAGGGGGGGGAAGAGGTAGAAACTGGTGCAACCTAGTGCTAGCACCTTGTTAGAGCATAAAAATTTGGATAATGCATTTTCAATATACTTTATATGTTTGCAACTGGATTTTCTTGTCTGAAACAGGAAATGATTGCTAAAGTGCCCTGAAGGTGCATTATCCAATAAGTCTGAGAACCCGTGTTTCATTTCAAAGCATTAAAAATGACAATACAAAAATACTATCTCAGCATTTTGAACCCTTCAAATTGAAAAGGTACTATCCACAAGAATAGAAGCTGAGCCAACCACCGTTACAAGCAATGCTAGTTGTAATGCAGCTGGCCCAAATCAGGAGAGAAAATGAATCCAACCTTTTCCCATACAGACCAGCTTCAAAGCAGTGCTGTAAATAATGTTCTATCCTGAGCTGCTGCCAGTCTCGCAAAAGAAGCCATTCATCTTTCAAACAACTGTGGGCATTCTCCTGTTCTCAGCCAATAGAATATAATATAAATCATTCCTATCATGATACATTCCCACCTTTTGGTATGCTCCTCTGATACATGAAATTCTGAGAAAACACTGAATCGAATAATTCACTTTCAGGGCACTGAACCAAACTAGATAATAACACATCAGGAGGAAAGTCTAAAGGACTTTAATCAGGTAGAAATATGATTTTTACATACTTTATTGGATGTATGGAAGTTGTTACAAAAATCATCACTCATCATGAAAGGCTGGTTACTGTCAAGCGACTATCTGTTTTTAAGATTTAAAAAAAATAAAACTACAATCATGTTCTGTTTGCTAGAATGCTAGACTTTAAAATAAACACATCATTCTAAGCCAGTTTGGTGTAGTGGTTAGGAGTGCAGACTTCCAATCTGGCATGCCAGGTTCGATTCTGCGCTCTCCCACATGCAGCCAGCTGGGTGACCTTGGGCTCGCCACGGCACTGATAAAACTGTTCTGACCGAGCAGTGATATTAGGGCTCTCTCAGCCTCACCCACCCCACAGGGTGTCTGTTGTGGGGAGAGGAATGGGAAGGCGACTGTAAGCCGCTTTGAGCCTCCTTCGGGTAGGGAAAAGCGGCATATAAGAACCAACTCTTCTTCTTCTTCTTCTTCTTCTAAAATTTTGGCATGCATCCTACCTTAACCTGAAGGAAGTTCTCCAATTTAAGTCATTCTTCTGTTGAACTAAGAGCCACAAGATGATAGAAGGCTCCTCCAAACTTTGTTCGGTGGGGTGGTTGGATAAGGGCCACTCTTTACTTAGTCCATAGAATATTTAGAGCAGTTGTCCCCAATCCCCGGTCTGGGGACCGGCACCGGTCTGTAGATCTGTTGGTATTGGGCCACGACTCCTCCTCGTCCTCCTCCCCGGTTGCTGCCTTGGGGGCTGCCCTGCAACTCTACCTCCGGCTCACCTTTCGTGCCCTCTGGCAGCCGCCATGGCTGAGGCTCCCCTTTGGCATGGCATTGCGCAGCTGCTGCTAGCAGCGCCGCCCAGTGGACAGCGGGAAGTCATGAGTGCCAGCGGGAAAGCAAGTGGAGCAGGGGCTCTGGCAGCGGTGCTGACGTCCCTCGGCAAAAAGACACCCCCCCCAGGGCATCAGTAAAATTGTCAAGCGTTGACCGGTCCCCGGTGATAAAAAGGTTGGGGACCACTGATTTAGAGGATATTCATTGTTAGCCCCCCCCCAACCATAGATATTCCTAACAGAATATTTAAGTTGCTAGAATTCCTATATTTTAAATTTGCTTACATTTGTAACAAAAATCAGTATGCTGAAGGTCAAACAGCAGTCACAAAAGAGTACAAGCATAAATTCTGTTGCCTTATATTTTGCCTACAGGGTCTTCATGAAAATCAGCTTTCTTACCTAAAAAGCATTGAGGAATACCTTAGCTACAGAGGACAACATCAAAAGACTTGGTTTCTCCCCCCAGGTTCTACTCTACATGGCAATAGATCAGGCCAAAATTATGATGAAGTAAAGGCTAGAAGCCAAACAGACCTTGCCCTTACCCCTAAATATCTTGCTCCACACAACACCAGATACAGTCAAACCCCAGCAGAGGCCACTGAATCTCCACACTCTACGCCTTCAGCTCCCTGTCCCTTAGAAACAGGTGGCACTAAATTATTCAGAACATGGAAAAGCCAAACTGATAGTGGACAGTTCAAAATGAACAAAAATATCACTAAAATAGGTGAAGAAAAAGTGAAAAGTGATGCACAATCATTGTTCTATGAATAAAACGTGAGGTAAAATACAGTCTAAGTCCCAAGCCCAAGGGGGGTAGACATACTGGCATATGTAAGTTTAACACTTGGCACAAATAATTTTTAAGATGACTTATCTTGGATAGCATAGAAGGAATGCCACTTTCTGGAATGCAATAGCCCAAACTCACGGTTTTTAAGTGAGATGCTGATCACAGATCTCCCATATCATGTGTAGCTTGGCCCTGAGAACCAGACCGTGTGGAATAAAATTATCTCTCAAATTCTAGAAGGCCATGAACATTAGTCAATTTTGTGAACGGTCATTATCCGTTTCTTTGTGATAACATCACCACAAAAAATAGTAGCCATTTTTGTGCTAAACTGTAACATGCTCTCAAGATTGGATCAACTTGGATCAAAGATGGTTCTCTATAGTAGCATTGATTCAGGATTTCTACAAAGGGCAGAAATGAAATCTCACTATAGTTTACAGTTAAACCTGCCTGTTGTCTGCTCAAACTCCAGATATGACATGTTTAGAAATACTTTATTAACAACACTATGGATTTATTTTTTTTAATTAAATGAAAGATCAACATTTCCAGTATTTTAAAGTTAAGCAAGATCTCCCTTCTTAAATTGTTCTGAGACACTGCATATGTTGTTTCCTCAAAAAGCTCCTGCTAATCCGGTAGTAAGAGGTATGGAGGGCGGGATACCTAGTTCATTGGGGTAGGTTGACACATTATTTTCTTTTTAGCAATTGCAAATTATAGTTTGTTATTGCATCTCTGGATTATGCAATCTGTTCCTTGCAGAGATACCAGCCAGTTAGTCATCAAATCACCTTCCAGCCCTATAGCTGGAAACAAGACTCAACTTTTAGGTTTAATTTCTGATTCAGAAACATAATACATTTTATGTTTGCTTTAATTATTCACACATCTACTCAATGTTGCCAAACTTGCATTTGGCTTGGAAGAAGAACTTGTCCTGCTCCTAATACTTAGCTGCATTATGAATCAAGCACCATTTCCCTACAAAGTTCTTGCCCCTCTAAAATTTTAATCTTAACTTCTGCATGTCTCACCAGACCCCCTTTACCGTACATGCCACAACGGCAACATTCACACTATGAAACTGTGGCCTTGAGCTCCTGCCACTGCAACATTTAAAGGTGCCAGAAAGGACCTTGCTCTTTCTACCACTAGGATTGGAAATAGATATATGGTCAGAATTCAAGGGCATATGGAAAATCATCAGAATCTTGAAAATGTTTGAAATTGATAATTAGATTGAGGGGGCAGAGTAATTTTGAATTGTTTGTAGAAGATATTTTTGTTTTCTGCCCTTAACTACTTACATCTACTGAACAATTCTATGTAACTTGCATTCAGCATTTTGAACATATAGATGTACTGTCATTGATATCTTTTGTTGTTGCTGCTGTTGTTCTAAAGCAGTGGTCCCCAACCTTTTTATCACTAGGGACTGGTCAATGGTTGACAGTTTTACTGAGGCCCATGGGGGTAGTCTTTTGCCGAGGGACAGTGCCGCCTGAGCCCCTGCTCCACTTGTTTTCCCGCCGGCGCTCCTGACGTTCCGCCGCCTGCTGGGGACACTGCCAGCAGCAGCTGCGCAGTGCCATGCCGAAAGGGAGCCCCAGTCATGGTAGCCGCTTAAGAGCACCAAAGGTGAGCCGGTGGCAGAGTGGCAGGGCAGCCCTTGAGGCTGGGGAGGAGGACGAGGAGGAGCTGCGGCCTGGTACTGACTGATCCACGGACCAGGACCAGTCCCCGGACCAGGGGTTGGGGACCGCTGTTCTAAAGGATACATGATCCATTTATGATCCATTTATAAGAAAGGTCATGGTCATTTCAAAACATTCCAAAACATTTCTCAGTGCTTGTCGGGTTCTCAGAAATTCATTTCCTTACAAAAGGGTCAAGGATCATGTTGAAAGATAAAGTTATTTGGTTTTCCTGAAGCAGGGAGGGGAGGGGGAATGGGGACTCCACAGGTCATGGTGAAAGCCTTCTTTAAAAATGGGTATTTTCACGTAAATTTAGTCAAGGGATTTCCAAAACCAGATGGAACCTACATTTATTACAGGGTAGTATTTGCATTCTGAAATTGTTTTTTTCCTTCTAGAATCTAGATATACTATTTTTTCATAATATTTATTTAGAGTAAAGCTTCCTGTTTTCCAATACAAAAAGTTATTTTAGTTCTGTTTCCATGGATTCTCCAATATTGTTTGGTGATTTCAAACAAGAAAAAACTTGACGTCCTCCCTGAACATACTGTCCTCTCCCACCTGGCAGCTGATTCATATCTGGATGCCAGCTTCTGCAGTAAACCCACAAGATGCCAAAAAGCAGATGCTTCACACATTTCACCTTTCTATAATATAGATTCACTGTGGTGCTGCTTGGAAACCATCTGGGTTACGCACAGCTTGTTCTTTACATGTCCCACTTATTAACTATAGTTTGTGTTGAAATGTTCATTGGCCCATTAAACATCCATCAACATAATTACTGAAATGTCTAAAGATTTTTCCAAGTTACACTCTGTGCAAGACTCAATGATGTAATAATTTAAAACCAAGCCTGGATCCCCTCCTTTGTTAAATGAAGAAATTAAATTATTATTTCTATGGCTGAAGGCTTTTTTAGCCTTCCAAAGACACTGGAAAGGGCTGGGAAAATTTTGCTGGCATTTGGTTCCATATATATTTTAAGATTACAGCAGTTAACATAGGCAGGCTGTTTATTCCATTGTCTACCTTTTTGAAATTTACTTTTATTCAATCTCATTTGATCCCATTCTTTTTTTTTTCTCTAAGAAGCTCAGGTTATCACATATCTTATCACATTAGCATGACTGGCCCAAGGTTACCCTGCAGGCTTCAGGGCCAAGTGGGGATTTGTAACCTGCTTTCTTACAAAGTTAATCTGACATTCTGAGTGCTACTCCGGACTGACTCATGTTGCCCTATTGTAAAAGATTATGGCAATTGTCAACTGCTTATTGCTCTCTGCTGGTCTCCATTATATGGAATTCCATCTCATTAAGCACACCTTATTACCTCACTCTTCTAGAAATGCAGAAGTGACATGTTCTGAAACACTAAAGGACTGCAATCATAAGATGAAGAGTAGGTTTTTATACCCTGCCTTTCTCTACCTCGAGGAGTCTCAAAGCAGGTAACAGACATATTCCTTTCCTACAACAGATGCCCAGTGAGATGGGTGGTATTGAGAGGTGGGACATTAAATCCAGTCAGGACACAGGAGAAGATCTGAAAAATACCAGGGAATTCCTGATCTAAATATATTAACTATACAACCCCTCCAATACCCCCTGTAGAATACTCTTCATATTCTGTTGAATCATGCCTACTATAGATCTTACATATTCCATCAACATCCCTTCTTTACTTGCTGGCTGCCAGGCTTCCTTCCCTAGTTATTATTTGAACAGGGTCAGACTCTTCTTATATTTTCTAGTCCATATGGAGGATGATAATAAACTGAATCAAGGTTGTGTACATGTATAACAGTGTCTTGCATGTGTTAGAACTGAAAGATAATGTGCAGACTAAAATTAATCAATTCTAAATTATATATTTCTTGATAAATCAACATCTTTTATATAGCCACTGATTTAAAAAAGAAATTGGGACAAAGGCCCAAAGGAGACAACTTCTCATCAAACCAGGATTGGATCTAATAATCAGTCATTAAATTATAAAGAGGATTTTCCTGAATCACTAAAAACATAAGCCAGGTTCTAAATTTTTAAAGGCTAAACAAAAGTTTATGAGCCTCTTGTGGCGCAGAGTGGTAAGGCAGCCGTCTGAAAGCTTTGCCCATGAGGCTGGGAGTTCAATCCCAGCAGCCGGCTCAAGGTTGACTCAGCCTTCCATCCTTCCGAGGTCGGTAAAATGAGTACCCAGCTTGCTGGGGGGTAAACAGTAATGACTGGGGAAGGCACTGGCAAACCACCCCGTATTGAGTCTGCCATGAAAACGCTAGAGGGCGTCACCCCAAGGGTCAGACATGACTCGGTGCTTGCACAGGGGATACCTTTACCTTTACCTTAAACAAAAGTTATTTACTAGAGAGGATCCCATATAATACAGAATACACAGTAGAAAAAGCATTAGCCACTTACAATTCCCAGTGGATAATTCCCCATTTATAAATAGATTTCATCTTAGAAGTTATTTTTATTATTTTGCTCTGGGCCATGGAAACACAGATGAATTTCTTTCTCAGAGGAAAACCACAGGGCTTAAGTGCTCTGGGAAACTAATTTGTTTGTCGTAACAAAACATAAAGGCTGTACTCCTCCACTTTCTCCCCTATTGTACCAGCTACCCTTATGAGTATCATAAAATGCATTCATTAATATTTTCATGCTGAAAACATATTAAAATGACTGCTATAATTTAAAGTGAGTCAGGCTTTCAATTATTTGGTGACTCCACAGTGCATTCCTGTGCAGAGTTACCCCAGCCTTTGATTTCAATGAGTAACTGAAACAGTACAGCCCTAAGCAGGGCCACACACTCCTAAACACACTGATGATTTCAAAGATTATAAGTTTGCAGAGGACTGAAGGCTGTTTTCTTCTATGCAATAGAACATATTGTCATTCTAAACTATTAGTCCTATGCCTATGAGAACATTCTGACTATAAGTACTTGAGCTTCATTGGAGCAGGATGACCATGTTTGTCAGATCACTTGAGAACCAAAATCCATCCTTTTGAACAATTCCATATATAAAACCTATCACAACAGTGTGCTGCTTACTATGTAAACACAACAGATTGAATTTCATAATGGAGTCCAGTTGGGGAACACATAGGGATTCCAGTTCCTAGATGGGACCTGAGGATCCCCCAGTTTTAACAGCTCATCTCCAGGTGACAGACATCAGTTCCTCTGGAGAATATGGCTGCTTTGGAGGGTGGACTCTTAGCATTATACTCCTTCCCCACCCCAAATCCCACTGTCTGCTGGCTCTACCCCAAAGTCTCTGGGTCTTTCTCAACCCAGAGCTGGTAACCCTGGGAATATGACCCATTATTCAAAGCCACAGAAATTCATACTTACAAAAATAGTTTGAGGGCAAAACAGGCAATGGTTCCATTGTAGGGTTGCCAGGTCTGTGTTAGGAAATACCTGAAGATTTGGGGCTGGAGCCTGGGGAAGGTGGGTTTGTTAGGGGTGAGCCCTCAGCAGGGTATAATGCCATAGAGTTCAACATCCAAAGCAGCCATTTTATCTAGGGGAACTGGTCTTGATTATCTGGAGATCCATTGTCCCTGAAGGATGCTTTAGGATGCTTTCGGCTGATCCTGCGTTGAGCAGGGGGTTGGACTAGATGGCCTGTATGGCCCCTTCCAACTCTATGATTCTGTGATTCTGTGAAGGTTGGCAACACTACTTTAATGGCATGTCTATTTCCAAAATGTAAAATCAAGACTATTAAAATGGCCAAAAGGATAACCTTAATTCACAGTTATTCACTTTTATGGGGTCTAAATTTTCTTCTTACACTTGCCCTTCTCTCCAATATTCAACTCTCCTTCCCATTATTACACTCAGTGTGTGCATGTGTCTCTCCTAACTCAGTTTCCCTTTACTCCCCTAAATATATCCAGGCCTTAATATTGGATTGTAAGTGAATGATGAAATCGTAATCTTGGTAGAATTTTATGTGCAACCACCTCCACCATAGAGCATTTTTAATGGGGGGGGGGGGGCTAGATTGGGAAACCAGTTATCATGAAAACCTTCTCTTTCAGACAATTTCTATTGCTGGTCAAATGCAGAAGAGATTTGACCCAGCCTCCTTTGCTACCAAATCTCCATTTTTGTTGGTGTCTCTTTTCCCCCTCCCTCCTGAAGTCAGGCCCATCCCACATGAAGCTGAGGGGCAGAACTTCCATCCATTTTTGTAACACAAGGCAAAAAGTGGGGAATGAGCCTTATCTCATTTTATTACTAAGGCATATGGTTGAGGCCGGGGCAGTACCCAGCGTTGTCATCTGAGGATCTCTATATGAAAGGCAACTAGGTTCCTCGCTCCCAGGCGGAGAGAAATTGACCCATGCTGAATGGGGGAATGGGTTAATATTTTATTGTCTGCCATCTTGTTATACTATGTTATTATTCTAATGTGTTTTAATGCGGTTTTTAAAGTGGATTTTATTGTATTTGAGACATTTGAGAGCAGCAGTATATAAATATAAATATAAATAAATAAGAGGATTTCACAGAGGGAAGCTGAGACCTACCTGATATTGGGCAATCAGACTATCAATCGAGGCATGTTTAGCCTTAAAGGATCCTTCTGCATGAGCATGAATATACAGCTGAATGTCTGCTCCGTCTCAACTTTTTATCAAGGTTCTGGTTCCCTACTGGTTTCAATAGCAATGTGGACACATGTTGGCTCTTTTTTACAAACAGATATATACCAGTAAATGAAGGATGCAAATGTGCTCACTCTAAAATGAAATTCTACTTCAAAGGCAAAGCCATATACAATAGTGCAGTTTTATTTCCACTATAGGGCTAACTTGCAAGTTACATCTCAGGAAGTGGCAGTCCCTACTGCTTTGCTGCCCCCTACTGGAAAGTGTTTAGAAACTTTAGAATCTCACAAGAGGCCTGTTGTGAATTGGATCCGGTTATTATCTTTCATGCATTTTGGCTTGGCATAGAAGTGCAAGAGGCCTGCTGAAAACTGTCTTCCATTGCCGTGATTAATAACTACATTTTTCTTTGATATCTATTGATCAATATATGCTCACTCCTTATGACACTCCCTAACACACCCACACCTACCCCTCTACCCTACATATATTACTGAATTCTCTAACTCACAAAAGATTATGATGCAATAAAACAGACCTTAAGGAACCATTGCACTCCTTGTTTTCATCTGGGGGGCTGATGGTTCAGTAAGCTAGTCAATATTAGAGACTACACTTTAGCAGAAGTTACATTGCAGGGAATTAAGTGAATTACTATGCCTTTGACTGTAGTTTGGCACATCTGATTTTAAAGGTTTTTTACTCTCTGAGGCAGCAGATTGTTCTCTTCCTTGCTTCTCTCTGTTAAAAACACCCAATGCTGGCAGAGAGGGTGGAGCATCAGACTGCTTAAAGAATAAAACAGTTTTTAGTTAGAAGAGAAACAACTATATATAGAAAAAGAACACAAGAGAGATCCGACTCTTTAGCTGTGTATTGAACAGAAGAATGACTGCAGGCAACAGCTAGCTAGATAATCTGGTCTCTCTCTCTCTCTCTCTCTCTCTCTCTCTCTCTCTCTCTCTCCCCCCCCTCCCACTCCCTGACTATCTAGCTACCTGTTAGAATAACCATAACATTGATACTAATAACTGAATTGTTATCTCAATATGCATGCTAACCTCATTCAACTCTTATATCCACATTCCTTACAATCAGTTCTTTTTATTTTGGACAATGTGACTGTAATGTGATGTTAGTAATATGTAATGTAATTCTGAATTTAACTCTCTGGTCTCAGGACAAGATAGCTGCCAGCACAGCTTGTCATTTGCAAGAATATTTCCACACTTGGGTGGAAATGGATGGGGCCAGCAACAACTGGGAAAGTGTCAGCCATGGATGGGGCCAGCAACAACTGGGAAAGTGTCACCCACTAACGTGGACAGTTTTGTTTCTCAAATGTTTTTGTGAACTGCAGCTGAACTCAAAAGGACCGATTAGATGTTTTGACAAAGAATTATCATATGGCATCATATGGCTCAATTTGGAAATTGTGACACAGTTTACTAATTTGCCACAATTTGCTTTTGCCTTATATCTTCACAGTTACGATGGTTGTTCATTTAGTCTGAGAAAGAGTGCATGCACTGGAAAGTTCACGCCTTGAATAAATCTTTGTTGGTCTTAAAGGTGCTATTGGACTCTATTTTTTTATGATCAAGAGAGGCAAGGAAAGTAAAAGGTGCCAATCATCACCATCACAGTCTTTATAGTGCTAACATGTTCAGTCTCATTCATATGCAAGACACTATAAAAGTTCCAGGCATTCTATACAAAGGGCTACTGATTTTTAACATCTCAAAAGAAAATAAATATAGAATAGAAACAAGTTGCACAAGAGATATATTGGCTGATTGTGGCTCACTCATTTTGAAGGGTAACTGGATTCTGATATGTTTTGTTTTGTTTTTAAGGTTTACAAAACCTTTTAGGCTTGGTTTGAGAAATATGTGTCAATATGCCTTTCTTGTTGCATTGGTTATGAAAGGGAAAGCATTCTTCAACCCCTGAAGGAAAACAACTTCTAATTTCCACTTCTCAAATGACCATGGGTAACATTTCATTAGAACCAGAAATCTAATCTGTTTCTAAAGTATTACACATAGAAAAGCCTCAGGAGTCTTTGAAACCATGATTCTTTATTATGATCAAGCACAAAAGCGGCAGTACTTTATTGGATCAAATAGCAGGAGTCCATTTGAAATTGACATTCATGTGTTATAAAAATAAATGCAGTAACATAGAATAGAATTCCAAAGAGACAACAGCAGCGTGCCACTTTAAAAATATTTAACAATTCTTCCTTCCCACAGAAGATTGAAACATGACCTGAAATCCTGGTCCTGATGATGGGGAACCCCCAGGAACATCCGTCATAGGGTTGCCAGTTCTAGATTGGGGAATCCTTGGAGATTAAGGGGGCAGAGCCTGGAGAGCATGACTTTTGGGTAGGGGAGAGACCTCAGTGTGGTCCAATGCCATAGAATGCATCTCCAAAGCAGTCAGTATCTGAAAACCAGTTGGAAGTCTAGGAGACATCAAGCTTCCTAAGTGGGGGGCAAATCAGCAAAAATCCCCCAAACCTATGGAAATTCTAGTTGAGTTCCAAGCCATCATAGTCTTCTATTCATGTATTGCAGCCTTTTTATTTTAAATATTCATATCCTGCACTTTTAAATAGTTGTGGATCAATACTTTAAAGCTATTGATTAAAGTTACTGATTAAAATTAAAGCTATTGATTTAAAAGACTGCTGTGTAATCACTGGAGAGGGAGCAGTAGGCAAATGACAGACATAAAAATGAATTACAAATGTATTTATTTTAGACCACTTGTCTGCTTCAAACTCACAAAAAAAATCCATTGTTAGCTCCATTGCAAAAATCATGAAACTTATGGGATGGTTCAGAAGTTTCGTGACTGACCCAATAGTGGCTCCAGAGGGCAGTTTGAGGGTTCAAAAAGACACAGATGGGAAGGCTGAAGCCAACTCCACCCATGCAACACAGTTGTGAAGAGAAAAGGGCATATGTGAGTCTGGAAGGCAGAGCACTTCCATTGAATGTGTGACACAAGGTCAAATTCAAATGGGTAGCCGTGTGGGTCTGAAGTAGCACAACAAAATCAATGTCCAGTAGCTCCTTTAAGACCAACAAAGATTTATTCAAGGCATGAGCTTTAGAGTGCAAGCACTCTTCCTCAGACTATGAACTACCATCATGACAGTGGGAATATAAAGCAAAAGTTAATTCTGTAAAATTAGTAAACTGTCACAACATCCCAATTCAGCCATATGATCATTCTTTGCTAAAACAGCCAATCAGTCCCCTTGAATTCAGTTGTAGTTCACAAAAGCATAGGTGAAATAAAACTGTCAACGTTAGTGATTAACGGCTTTCACTTTAGCATCTGTATCCACCCAAGCGCGAAAACACTCCTGCAAGTGAAAAGCTGTGCTGGCAACCATCTTATCCTGAGACCAGACAGTTAAATTCAAACTATATTACATATTACATATTACTAACATCACATTACAGTTCCATTGTCCCAAATAAATAAATTAAAAAGAAGAGAGGATTGTGAGGAATTTAGATTTACGAGTTGAACAAAGTTAGCATGCATAGTGAGATAACAATTCAGTTATTAGTAACAATGTTACGGTTATTTATATGCTATGGATTGTTTCATGTATTGTTTATACGTTTTATGTAAACCACCCTGAGCCTCCGGGGAGGACGGCATCTTTAACCGCTCCTGCGGAGCGGAATAAATAAAAGAGTAAGCCCTAAGGGAGAGGAGAATGGGTGGGCTCTGTCCGGGAGAAAAACCTCCTTTTCTCTTCTTCCTTCTTTGTCTTCCTTCTTTGTTCTTCCTTCTTTGCCTTCCCATTCTCCAGCACCCACTGTCTTTCTTCTATAGCGGGCTTAATTTCTAGTATAAATATAATACATACATACATACATACATACATACATACATACATACATACATACATACATACATACATACATACATACATACATACATACATGGTGATGTCATCTGTTCAGTCATGTCAGACCCTCAGCGATTCTATAGGAAAGTCTATAGGAGATAATTTTTTTTTTTTAAACGTATGTCTTTGTTGATTCCAGGGTATGTCATTGTCTCCCTTTCAATCTCCCTTTCAATCTCCCTTTCTAGTCTGTTCTTGAAGTTTCCTCACAATAAAACAGCTACTTTAAGGTCCCTTATTGAATGTCCTGGAAGGCTGAAGTGTTCTCCTACAGGTTTTTCAGTTCTGTAGTTTTTGATGTCAGACCTGTGTCCATTAATCCTTTGCTGGAGGGTTTGACAAACAGGTTAAACCCTCCACCAAAGGATTAATGGACACAGGTCTGACATCAAAAACCACAGAACTGAAAGACCTGTAGGAGAACATGCTCACGGCCTTGAATTAATCTTTGTTGGTCTTAAAGGTTCTACTGGACTCTGATTTTGTTGTGACACAAGGTCTTCATTGTTGGAAAAGACAATGTCTGATTTACCAAGAGAGGAGACCGTGAGGGAGGCAGCCAGCAAGGAGACAATAAGATAGGTTGGTGAGGTCAGCTCCGCCTCCCCAGTTGTCATTATTTGTCTATCTCCATATTACTACTCTTAGGGCAATTTCCTCCTCCTTCTTGAAAGTTCCATACTCAGTCTCCCCCTGTAGTCAGGAAGGAATCTTTCTGTCTCTTGCCTCTTTGCTATCAAGTAGATTAGTTCCTAAATAAGCCTTGACCTACTTTTTCATCAGCTTGTGCACCATTGCTATGTTAATTACTTTGCCAACAACCAGTAGACCAGGGTGTAAACTGCACGGAGCTTTTATTCCAATCCCAGGTCGATTCAGTCTCTGCTGTCTACACAGAATGCAATTTCGGTTTTGATTTTGGGCGATTTAAATTTTCCTTCTGCAACAAGAAGGACTGATCTGGAGTGACCCTACCTTTATTGTGCGATATCTTGGAGTGCTTTTAATACTCAATATTTTAAGAATCGAATTGAGAAAGCAGGCTATTTTGAATCTGGGCTTTGCTCCGTGGTAGAGAACCCCCTGACAGCTAAAGCTGCTCATGTGACAAGCTTGCCTTAAAGGAGAAGCCCCTAATTTCTCTCAACTTCTCTCGGTCTTGGATTTTTTCTCCCTCCTCTGCCTTCTTCGATCCTCTCCCCCCCCCCAAGAAAAGAAAGAAGCTCCCTGCTTGGCTCCTCTCCCCGCATTCAAGAAAAGAAATAGGCTCCTCTACCCCACCCTTCTGAACTACCCTAACCACGTGCAGAACACTGTTCTGTTCCAGTGGGGGGCGGGGAGGAAGACTCGAGTTCAAATCGATTTGAATTCAACAGGATTGACAATGGAATAAACAAAGTAAGTGCAGACTCTGCCCTGGATTCCCTGAAGGGGTCCACATAGGAACTCTGAAGTGGCATGGTATGGGGGTGAGTCTGGGCTGTCTTTTTAGCTCATACTCTCTGGCCTACATGAATCAGAGCCATAATAGTAGTAAAGGCAGTGGGAGGGAGCAAAGAGAATTTAGCGTGCAGGTTGTGATGTCACTTCTGGGTACATAGCAAGGGGTGTGGGCAGCTGACATCATTTACAGGGCTCCTTGAAGTCTGAAAAATTATTTCAGGGGTTCTTCCACAGTCAAAAGGTTGAAAAAGGCTGCAGTAGACAAGACTCATAATGGTCCTTTAGATTGAGTACTTTTTAATTCACCATTCAATAGACTCGGTGTGATAAGTTTTATAAGCAATTTTTGTGAGGGCCTCATGAAGACTCTGGGCAGTTTTTATTGTGACTCAGAATAGTAACAAAAGTTAGGCTTGGTAAAAATGTTTAGTATTTTTCTAAAAATTATTCAAATGAGACCTGTGCATCTAAACTTAAATCAGGAGCAAAATAAAAATCTACTATTTTATATATAAAGTGAAACTTTGATGGTATTGTAGAACTGATATATATAATTTAGATTTCCAAGAACCAATGTTTGCTATTACTCAATTCTTCCCCCTCTCTCAAAACAATGCTTTCACCCTCCCATATTTATGACAAAGGGAATTACACATGATAGGGGTCTCTGACCATTTTTCGTGCTATGTGTATATGTATACCATGTGTGGAATAAGAAGCCTGACACAATATTTTGGAATGTTTACAGGACTGAATGAACTTTTGATCCTTATGAAAGTTGGAAGCACTCCTAGGGGATAAGATTATTTATTTAGAGTCACAAAACTGATAAACTAGCTTCCTTGGTGAAATATGCATCATTTCCAGCTGACATCCTACAGTTTGTACAACTTATTGGAAATTCAAGAGATCTGTTGGTGTGTTTGTTTTTTAAATGAAGGCAAGGTTGAAATTGAGGTTACCTTTACTGCATACATTTCCCTATTTCTGCTGCAAAGAAAGATATGTGCCCTAGCAGCTCATAAAGAGGTAGTTTCCGCACCACTGCAGTAGCAAATTTATTAGGCTACAGAATCATACCATGTATTTGCTTCTCTTCTACTGCTGATATTTAATATTGCCATCCAGCCCCAGAAAATTCCACATATATGCTGTTTTTAAAAGTCCTGACTTGGATAGCCCATGCAAGCCCGATCTCAGAAGCTAAGCAGGGTCAACCCTGGCTAGTATTTTCATGGCAGACCTGCAAGGAACACGAGGGTCATGCTGCGAAGGCAGTCAATAGCAAACCACCTCTGAACATTTCTTTCCTGTCTGCCAGACAATCCTAGGATCTCCTGGCTGTACTACACACATGCCATACAATAAATGTCATTAAAAAAAAATAGAAATTAACAATTAGCTAAACATAACACATGTGTTGAGCTGTTAGTGTCGGATTGCCTCCTACTTCAATTTTTATATGTGTGATAGTTCCAGGAATCATACAGTTGCCAGCTCTGGGTTGGAAAATACCAGGAGACTTTGGGATGGAATCAGGAGTCAGAAGGATTTGGGGTGGATAGGGACCCCAATGCAGTGTAATCCTATGGAGTCCACTCTCTAAAGTAGCCATTTTCTACAAGGGAACTGATCTCTATTGCCTGGTGGTGAGCTGTAAAACTGCGGGGTCCCAGGTCCCACTTGGGACTGGAATCCCTAAAGAAGCAACAATGCACAGAAATCTTAAAAGAGCCGTCAGGTACCTGAACAGACTAATAGCTCTGTGATGGCAACATGAATGAGCCCGAGAACCTGAGCCACAGGATCAAAGTTTGATAGCTGACGAAGTGAGGCACTGGTCATGTTACTGCTACAAAAATCAACCACGATAATGGTGTCACAGCACCTAAGATAATCTAGAGATTAAGCACAACGTATACTTCAGGATACTCCAGTAGGCAAATAATAATGTTAATCACAGATATATTCCTTTGTCAAGCAGTTAACCACTTGCAAGTGTTCATCAAGTTTACATCTTGGCTGGCAGGACAGTGGCACAAAAGAATGTGGGCCAATCAAGTAGTTCCACCGCATATATGTAGTATCATGTGTTTTTAATCGTCATCACTGCAAGGCAAAGCAAAGCTCATGCTGTTGGTGCACAACATAGTTTTCCTGGCTGATTATCTCTCTTTCGCACACACAGAATGATAAGGGCGAATGGGACTTACCCCGGGCGCGTTTGCCGCTGCGGGGAAGCCCTCGCCGAAGGAACGCAGGGAAGGGGACTACAAGTCCCAGCGGTCCTTGGGGCGGCGATCAGGAGCGCGGCAAAAGGACGGCTGGGGAAGGAGGGGGCCAGGTCGGCTCTTCCCAGCCTCCTTTGCCCGCTCCATATAGGGAAGCGTCTCAGGGTGCTTTTTAAAGGCACAAAACCTTGAGGCTTCAGTGCGGCGCGGCCGATTTTCAAAAAAAAAACACGTTTTTTTTTTTACTTTTTTATTTTGTTTATTTCGATTGTTTGTTTGTTAATTTTTATTTATTTGAGGCAGAGGAGGCGGTTAGAGCATGGCTGGGTGTCGCGCAGCGGCCCGGTCTGAACGGGCGCGGCCTGCAGGCCGTTGGGAGTCGGGCCGCTCGCCATCAATCCAGCCACGGGGAAAACAGGGGGCTGCGCAGGGAGCCCGGGCTAGAACAGCTGCCCGTGGACAGCCTGTCCCCAGTCAGTTGCCAGAGTCCACATCAGTGGGGCTCCAGGGTGCAGGAGGCTTGGTCGAAATGGGGCCTGGACCTTCTCCCTATGGCACTAGGGGAGCCTCTCGCAGGGCGCGGGAGCGGTCCCGGGTTAATCCCCCACCATCGCCAGGCACTGCAGCAGCAGTGGGGCTAGAGCCCATGGCTAGAGGGCTGCCTGAGGCCGTAAGGGGTATAGGCCAGACCACAGGAGATGCGCCCCTTTTGTTAGGGGCAGGTCAAACTGGCCAGGCTCAAGTTTTTTTTGTTCAGGCAGAGAATTCTGGTCAGGCTGCTCCCTCACCAGTGGCCCCTGGTTTTGGATGGTGGCAGGGGTGGGAAAATTCAGCCCCTGATCAATGTTACATTCCCACTGCACAGGGCATGGTCCAGGTTGGGGGCGGCCAGTCAGGTTGGCCCACTATGGGGCAGGCGGCATGGCCATATATGGGCATGCAAAATACATGGCCCACGGTGGGGATGCAGGCAAGTTGGCCTCCACTGTATCCACAGGGGCACTTGGCAGGCCAGGTACTCGGGGGTCCTGGGGTGCGTTTATCGGCACCCTTGAGCGTGGGGGGTGTTAGGAGTTCTGCCCCATCGGTGCTCGCAGGCAATTGGCAGGAACCAAGGGAGCCTGCTTCGGCTCAGCAGGGACTTGGTGCGGTAACGCAGCAACCGGTCCTTCGACAACAATCGGCCTCTAATGACCAGGCCGGTGTTGCTGGGTGGGTGACTCAAGCTCCAACTTTGTTACCCGTGACTGAGTCATCGGGGACTGCAGCGGAGGAAGGGCAAGCACGACTGGGGGAGTCAGCACCTGCTCCTGGAGCTTCGGGTCCTGGGCAAGCACAGCCGCTGATGGGAGACAGAGTTCTGGCCGAGCAAAAAGGCAGGAAGCGCAGAAGGCATGGGCACAGCAGGCGCTCTGGGGCAAGCTCTTCTAGTGAGTCCTCAGGTTCGGAGGATGAGCTGGCGGTAGGCCAAAAGGACGTTGCATACTGGCTCCAAGGGGCCATGGTTCCGGGCATTCCGGCATGGTTGGCAAGCTTTCGAGAAGCAACCAGAGTATACTATAAGGAGGGAGCAGGGATGGGAAAGCCAACTCAACCCCCGATTGGTTTCCCAGCGGGGGATGACCCGCCTGGGACCCATCTATCCAGGAAGAAGCGCATGCGGGCCCTGTTGGGTTATTATGTTGATGTTTTTGAATTTGTGAGGCCTGATGATGATGCCCCAAAAACTGGTATTAAAAAAAAGGCGGCCTCGCAGGGACCGCGTAGCGGTTGAAAGAACCTTTACAAATTGGATCAGGGGGTACGGAGAATATATGTGCCTAGTAGCCGGGGCCTTCCCTGAACGGGGATGGCATTTGATATGACACTTCAATAATGTCATGGAGGCCATGGTACTATCAGGAGATGCGGCTGCAATAATGTATGACACAAAAGCCAGGGAAAAAGCGTCCAACAATGCGCAAGCTAGATGGGATTTAAGGGAAAGGGACTCTTGGATGGTAAAAGTGGGCCCCTATGTCCAGAGAAATGAGCCTGAGAGGCGCTGGTCAAGCGGCAGGAGGGAGGTGAAAGGCCTATGTTGGGATTTCCAAAAAGGGTCCTGCCAACGTTGCCGCTGTAGATTCGAACATAGCTGTGAAGCTTGTGGGGGAGGGCATGGAAAACACGACTGCAATCGTCAGGGTTCGAGTCGGCCCTTTCGATCCGGCCGGTCCACCACCAAGAAGGGGAGTGGATCGGCGAACTCAAGCGCAGCGGGGACCCAAAAAGCAGAATGAAGTCCCGTTGGAATTTACCACCTTGGCTATCTCCCCCGTTAAGGTTGCCGCCTTGTTGGCACTGTTAAAGGACTATCCAAATCGGGAGTCAGCCGAGTACTTGGCTTCGGGATTTGCGGTGGGTTTTCGCATTCCATACGAGGGAAAGCGGGAGGCTACTACTAGCCCAAATCTGAAGTCTGCTATGCAAATGCCTGAAGTGGTGGCAGACAAGATTCGGAAAGAGTGCCAGGCTGGCCGCATGGCTGGCCCATATCCCAAGCCACCCCTAGCTAATTTGAGAGTGTCACCATTAGGGGTAGTCCCCAAGAAGGCCCCGGGACAATTTAGACTAATACACCATTTGTCCTATCCGAAAGGGACGTCAGTGAATGACGGGATTGCTCCTGAGCTCAGCTCGGTCACCTATGCATCCTTAGACCAGGCAATATCATTGGTCAAGGATTGCGGCCCTGGGGCGTTACTCGCCAAGTGCGATATTCAATCGGCCTTCAGGCTGTTGCCGGTACATCCGGAGGATTTTTGTTTACTGGGGTGCAACTTTCGGAATTCTTGGTATGTGGACAAGGCCATGCCGATGGGGTGCTCCATCGCATGCTTCGCCTTTGAAACCTTCAGTACCTTTTTAGAATGGGTAATGAAGTACCGCTCTGGGAGCCCGCATATCACGCACTACTTAGATGACTTTTTGCTCATTGGCCCGGCGGGAACCTCTGCATGCTATGATAAGTTGTTAATGTTTCAAATGTTGGCCGAGGAATTGGGGGTACCATTGGCAGCAGAGAAGACTGAAGGCCCGTCTTCCTGTTTGACCTATCTGGGTATTATGTTGGATTCGGTGGCTGGTTTATCCAAATTGCCTGAAGACAAGGTGTTGGCGTTGAGGGCTTTGCTAGGGCAGCTTTTGTCAAAGAGGAAGTGTACCTTAAAAGAAATGCAAAGTCTTTTGGGACACTTAAATTTTGCCTGTAAGGCTGTTTCACCTGGCAGGGCATTCTGTGCACGCCTGGCCAGAGCTACGGCGGGCATCAAGGCGCCACACCATCATATACGTTTATCACGGTCACTGAAAGAAGATCTATGTGTGTGGCATGACTTCCTAGCTAGTTTCAATGGGGTATCTATCTGGCAGACGCCAGTCTCCCCGGAAACATCTTTTCAAGTGCATTCCGATGCATCGGGTAGTTTGGGGTTTGGAGTTTTCTTTCGTAATCGTTGGTTCGCCGAGAGGTGGCCACAGGAATGGTCGGGGTCCCCTATCCTTCGGGATCTTACATTCTTAGAACTATTTCCAATTGTGGCGGCAGTTATCGTGTTGAAAGATTTATTTCAGGACAGCAAAGTTTTATTTTGGTGCGACAATCAAGCGGTTGTGCGCATTATAAATCGGCAATCGAGCAAATCCCCCCGGGTGATGGGTTTAGTGAGGAAACTAGTCAGGGTTTGCTTGGGGAGCAACATCTCCTTTGCGGCCCATCATGTCCCGGGCGCCACTAATGAAATCGCTGATGCTCTGTCTCGGTTCCAGGAGCAGAGGTTTCGCCAGTTGGCGCCAGAGGCGAACATGTGTCCAGACCGTTTCCCGGAGGAGTTGTGGAGGATTGGCCTGGAATGATCCTCGAGGCCGTGGAACATTCCCTCGCTCCGGCAACACGTCGGGCATATACAGAAGCGGTTCGGGGTTACATGGATTACATGGAGCAGGAAGAGGGCCTTAGGGCCTTACCTCCAACAGAGGAATTAGTGCTGCGCTACCTTGTCCATTTACGTTCCCGCAAAATGTCCCCGGGGTCCATGAACATCCAAGTGGCGGGGCTATCCTTTTTCTGCAAAACCAGGGATTGGTGGGATCCCTCATCATCCTTTCTGATCCGAAAAGCCATCGCAGGATGGAAGAGGATCAGCCCAGCTACAGCTGACCCCAGGCGGCCTATTTCGTTAGACATTTTGAGGAACATGGTGATTCAATTGCCTGCTGTATGCTCCGACGGTTACGAAGTTGCCCTTTTTGCGGCAGCGTTTACTCTTGGCACGGGCGATCAGGCAGTTGCGAGGGGAGATGTGCAACTCACTGACGAAGAGCTGCACATCACTCTTCGCCGTTCAAAAACTGATCAGCTGGGTAGAGGGTCCTATATAGTGTTAAGGAGGGGTCGGGGTGACGCTCCCTGCCCGGTCTCCATCGTGGGGGCCTTTTTAGCTGTGAGGCCAAAGATCGGCGGCCCTTTGTTGATTCACGAAAATGGCACTTGCTTGTCAAGGTATCAGTTTGGGGCCGTTTTGAGGAGCACGCTCCACCAGCTGGGCCTTCCGTCAAAACAATTCGGCACCCACTGATTTCGAATTGGGGCGGCAACCGAAGCAGCTGCTTCTGGAGTGCCTCCGGATGAGCTCAGGGCAGTGGGCCGGTGGCGTTCAGTGGCATATAAAAAATATGTGCGTCCAGATTTGTTGCTGTAACGTTTCTATACCGTATTCCATGTTGCAGGTTTGGTCCAGGTTGCCCCGAAAGTGCTGGTTATCGGGCACAGTATCGTCCATTGGGCTGCGCGTTATGCAGTAAGATCCGGTTGGAACAATGACCTGGGCCTGGTTGGTCGTTATCGTATCTCCTGGGCAGGCCGCCGAGGCATGCGCTGGGCATCCCTGAAAAGGGATCTGGATTCGGCTATTCATCGCACCGGGGTTCCTGACATTGTGGTGGTACATCTTGGAGAAAACGACCTCACCAGTGTAACAGCAGTGGGCTTAGCTGATGCCATCAGACGTGACTTCAAGCAACTTTCTTGTCGTTTTCCTGGGCTTCGTATCTGGTGGTCTGCCTTGTTAGAGCGGCGTATTTGGAGAGGGGCCGTTTCCCCAAAAAAGGTTGACGTGGCCTGCAAAAAGGTCAACAAAATGGTTGCCAAGTTCCTTATTCCTGAAGGTGGTGTGTGCATCCCACACCCTGACATTTGTCATCATTCATGGGCCCTGTACAGGGCGGATGGAGTCCATCTCTCCGAATGGGGGATGGACTTCTGGTTGGATGATTTGAGGCACGCCTTGTTGGGCGTTTCCGGTTCGTAAGAGCGTTGGCGGGAGCGCGGGGATGGAGGAACCCATCCCCTTGCTCTGTGGCGGGTTTTGGGCATGGGGGAGGAACCATTGGCAAGCAAGCCCAGCCTGCGTGCTGGCATGCTTTGGTGGGGGACCTCCGTAAGAGGTTGTGGGTAAGCGGTGCCGAGAGGCCATCACTCATGGAGGATGAGCTGGGGCGGCAGATCCGCATTTCCGGGTGGCCCGGAACCCGGCAGGGGTTCACGCCTCAACGGGTTCCCAAGAGGTGGTCACCTCCCCTTTTTCATCCATCAGGGCATTGGGGGCATGGGGAGCCCAATGGGGTGTTGGAGGGCCCCGTGCATACCTGATGATGTTGCGTGTGGCTGCCTTGTGGTCAGGGGACCACAAGAAGGCTGGTTCGATTCTCCCCCATGCTGGTCAACGCTCTATCGTTAATAAAAGTTGTGGCCTATTTACTGCCATTAAGTGTCTGTTGGTTCATTTGGCGAAAAGTATTCCCCTGCACGGCAAGTTTTACAGAGCCAGATCCCAAACTAGACCATGACACATGAAGTGTTACATTGACTTAGTAGAAATATATACCCAAGGAAACCCCAGCTCTACAGAACAAGTGATTTCACAATACTGAGGCAAACAACCAATAATTACATTGTATGTTATGTGCCATTCAAATCTTTCCGAGTTATGGTTATCTTGTGAATAAGATGTACTACAGTTAACAGACTTGCTCAGATCTTGCATACTGTGGAGCATGGCTTCACTTGATCGCATCCATCTGTTGCCTTCAACTTTTCCTAGCCTTATTACCTTTCCAGTGAGTTCTCATAATGTGCCTAAAGTACTGTAGCCTCAGTTTAGTCAATTTAGCTTGCAAGGAGAGAGCTCAGACTTGATTTGATCTAAAACCCACTGATTTGTATTTGGTGGTCCACAGTGTCCATGAAACTCTCTTCCAGCACTGGATTTCAAATGAATCAGCTTTCTTCATTGTCTAGTTTTCACACCCATGGGTTTGGAAAACATGGGTTCAGATCCTTCCTTAGCTAAGGAGGTCACTGGGTAACACTCTCACTGCCTAACAATGTTGTTGTAACAAAGAGTGGGATAAAAATATTTTTGACAGTGGAATTTATAGTGCTGGTGTCCAGAGGACCTCTGACAGCAGTTGCATCTTTCCTTTCAAATACAAACATGTGAAATGACTTATACCATTAATACGATTAGTTTGGGGATTTGGCTGGCATCAGCTTTCTGGTGTCTTAGGGAAATAAATGTTTCCCCCACCAAGGCCTTTTAATTGGAGGTGGTAAGGATCAAACCTAGGACCTTCTATATGTAACAGTATTGTTTATTGTATGGCATGTGGATTGTAACCAGGAGATCCAAGGATTATCTGGCAGCCAGGCAAGAATGTTTGGAGGTGGTTCACCATTCGCACATCATGACTCCTATTTCTTGGAGGAACTCCATCCAAATCCTTGAAGGTCTCTCATTCACATACTAAGCAGGGTTGACCTTGCTTAGCTTCCGCATTCTGACAAAATCAGGCTTGCCTTGGCCATCCAGGTCAGGACTATATAACACATATGCTCTACCACTGAGCCATAACCACACCCTGAATAACCCCTTCCTTTATATTACCTCATCAGGAAGGAGTCCACTTACAGGAAATCATATTCTGAAAATGTAAAACCATCAGCTATAGCAGCTTCATGTACCTCTTTTGCTTTCCAGAAAACAGATTAGCATAAAACAATTGTGCTACAGGACTAGATTACTCTAGAAACAGACCATAAAGCTCCCTAAAGAAAAATATTTACAAAACCAGTTCAAGTAACTTGGTCATTTATTACTGTCATTGCCATGAATGCCTTTATTTATCTTATTATTTTTTTTTAAATGCTCCAACATAGTCTAACATCTCCCACCAACTGAAGAAAAATGATTATTTCATGTAAGATTAATTGCATATTGACAACGCATCCTACAAAGGAAGAGATCATGGGCTATAGCCAAAAGCTGCATGCCAGCATAGATTTGGAGTTCAGAGTAGAGCAATAAGGTCAAAGGAGCCTTCTATGAACCTGGTTCCTTTGCATTTTACTACATTCCATGTCTAGTAACATTCCTTATATAAACAGGTTATGATGTGAATAATGGGATCATTGCATAAGGACTCTTACAAGAAAAATGCTCTCTAGTTGGAAGAGGAAAAAAGGTCCACTGTTTCCTTACTAGTAAATGGAGAGCAGCTGGTTTGAAATCCCAGCAAAAGAACTAACCTATGATTATCAATAGTTGCTCTATGTCCTAACTGTAGCCTTGAATTCTACCAAGACTGCAGTACAATATATTCAGGGCTTATAAAACATCATCACTATGGCATAGGAGGTATGCATTAGCAGTTAGCAAAACAAATTTAAAGTCCAGTGGCACCTTTTGTTGTACAAAGGGATAGCTGAAACTCATGGAACCTGGCCCTACTCATGATCTACCACACTGGCCCTATACTTCGCTTAGAGGCATTTGCACATAGTAGCAACACATAGGCAAAAGGGGACAAATGCACACTTTTACCTTCTATGAACCCTGCACACCAATGTGCCACGTGTATAGCACTAAGATGTTGGCATTTGGCTTTTACAGCAATGGCTTATTTAAAATGTTTATCTTTTGGAGTTGGGGAGTAGAGAGCACAGAGAGTTTCTACCAAAAGTCAATGGGAAAAATAAAATGGGAAAAAAAAATGCAAAGCAAGTGGATTTGGTCAATGGTGGCTGCTTTACACATTGATGAAAACTGCAAGGGATAGGCCCATAGACAACTGTACCCTTAAAAGAGCAACATTCTATGTAGGGAATGATCTGTTAAGAATGTTATTGTCAGTCTGTAAATGTAAATGCTAGGCAACAAAAGGCATTGTTAAACATTCTCCAGTTACATATGCAATAAACAGTACTCCATGGTGTTTTGCATAATGCTTCCAGCACCATTTCAAAAGTATATATATTTGTATGAATACAGCCTCCTTCCTCAAGTATCTGTTTCTTCACAGGATTTGTAAGTTTACCATACAGTTGTAATTTCAGTCAGGACAAGAAGAGAAAGGCAAGACAGCATTTACCTCTTTATGTGGACAGAATAAACAATAATGCAAGCTTCAAGACCACAGTGGAAAGTAGAACAATCATCTACATAATCTTAAATGTGGGGACGCATCTGGGTTTGGAAAACCCAAAGCCATGGGCATTCTCCAAGATCTCTTTCAGTCAATGAACATTATTTAAACATCGTTTGGATTTATTCTGTAGAATTATGAACAGAAAATAGGACCAAAACATGGTTGCTGCAATCATATGCTGAGCAAGGATTAATAGTCATGAAGACGTGATAAAATAAGTGCCATAGGTTTCTGTACTAGTGAGTGTATCCACTCTCCTAATTTACGTATTTTTAACAATGTTATTTTAGACCATCTTTCTCAAAAGGACTTAAGGCAGATTGTGAGCCAGAACTATCACAAAACACGGGATATTCAACAGCCAATGCATTAGGATTTTAGAAGTTTTGAAACCACCAGAAATAATTGAAACATAGCATAAATATTCACATGAAGCATTGATACAAAAATAACATAACCAGGATCCCATTTACAAAAAGCTAAATACAGCAGTATGGACCAGAGTCCTTAATCATTTATCTAAGCAAGTTCATAAAACCATTTTATGCAGTGCAGTCATATTATTAGGGGTGCACATTCAGTACATTCAAGCCAAAAAAAATAGACCAAAAATACCTTATCAGTATTTTCCAGCTATTCTTTCAGCCAGATTGGGGCTGAATTTTGGCTATCCCAAATGTACAAGCCCCTGTAAATGGTTTCCAGGTGAACTCACTGCTTGCAGAAGGCAATTAAAGGGACAGCAAGACCTCCAAGTATCTTGTTCATTAGGGGCTTTCAAAAGGCATTTAAGGAGACCACATTCCCCTTAAATCATTTTTCTCTCTTCCACTGAAAAAAATGGAGGATGGGGGTACCTCCTTTGGGGGCCCATAGAATTAGATCCCTGTAGTCCAATCTTTTTGAAGGGGGGGGGAGAGGCACCAGCGGATATGTTCAATTTTTGTCTCAACCTCAAAAAACAGCTCTCCCTCTCCCCAAGCTCCAGATACCCCCCAAGGTGATTCTCCTTTATATGTTATGGGAACCATTAACTATAATGGTCCCCATAAGTATAATGGAGCTGGGGGGGAAATCAGGATTAAACATTTCAGTTTTGCATAACTTGCAGAAGGCCAGGAGAGTGGGGCATTTCCTGACTTCCTCACACAAACTGCTCTACAAGGTGAGACCTACAATGGAGAAAGTATGTTTATTGGCAGTTGTTGCTCATGCCCATTTGAAGGTTTGTACCTGCAGAAGCCCCTGTTGGCTTCAAGTTGTCACAGTGGAGCATAGGGAGAGCGGCAATCCTGCAGATAAGAGGGCCCTGGGCTCTGAAGGGCTCTGTAGGTGATAGCCAATCCCTTATACTGAGCCTGGTGACAGGCAGCCAATGGAGTGTCTGCAGAATGGGGTAATATGCATGCTCCATCTAAGACCTGATAATAGCTAAGCTGCAGCATTCTGGACCAGCTGGGGTCCTGAACTACTGTGCTAACATAAATAGAAGTACTGTAAGAAATCTAAAAGCCAAAAGGTGCAATCTGTAGAATTTTTGATACCTTGTGATCTTTTGCCTGGAAGAAAAAAAGACACACCACCAATTCTTTCATCCAATAAAAAACACATTCTCAATGAAAGGATATAGTGACATCAGCAGCTAGATACACAGCTTTATGCACCATATTAGCATGTGGCAGTTATGGCATCAGCAGATGATTTATGAACCCTTGACTTTCCACTCTACAATGTAGCTGTCACAGAACAATCCCCCTCACACAAACACAGAACCTAGCTGGGATGACACTAGGTGGGTCTCACTGATGGCGCTACAGGATGGAAAGGATACAGGAAGGGCAGTACCAGCTCAAGGTTTGGGTGTGTAAAGGTAAGAAAGGTGGCAGGACAAAGTAAAGATGAACAAAACATAAGTAGATGCTGGCTGACTCAGATGTAGCCCACCTATATAGACACTTTCCATATCCACCCTCAAACAGCCTATTCATTTGTATCAGTTGCTAGTTATTTTATTTTTAAGATCCTATTCTAACATGTTCTAGTACTTTACTATTATCTAGCATCCATGTTTGAATTGATGTTTTTATTGTTTAATTTAATTTTATATAGTAAGCTGCCTCAGAGATGTCAGATACAATTATTCTAAATGAAAACCATTGATGAAACATAATTCCTTTCTGGAGAACTGTGTCATCACTACTCTCATAAGACATCGCAGTCCAGTACAGCTGCTACCTCCCTCTTAACCCCCCACCCCACCCCACTTCCCCTTTACCTGTTGAGAACCTGGCAGGTCTACAACAACACACATTTCCTGTACCTTAATCTTCTGTATTGGGGGCAGAAGAATCTGGGTTCTTAATATTCATGGGGAAGCAATGGGGCTATACTGAAAGGAATTCCCCAAGAATGTCTACTGAAATATATACTTTAGGAGAGGAAAAAAAGTAACAAAGTTCATAGCAAATGTGGGGAAGCACATTAAACACTACTTACTGTATTTAAAAAGTAAATAAAACAGTAAGATGTCTTTGATAGAGACATTAATTCCAAGTGCTCTACATTAACTTTGAACTTAGCAGGGGACCAAGGAAAAGATGGGGGGGGGGAGCAGAATTCCAAGATGCTGCATGGAAGACATCTAGCCCTTTGCTATCCTTTCACAATGGGGTGTGCAGTTGTGTAGGGTAAGTGGTGGGATTCATCTTCTTCCTCAAGACTAGCACAATCTTTCATTGTAAGGTAACATGCCTGGTTTGCTTAATTTGCATGCTTTATTGCTGTGAAATAGAAGATGAATGTTTTTGTTGCAGATTGAAATTGGAACTAAAGAATATCAGTCATTGGCAAGATGACCAACAGCTGGTGGGAGCCTGCTTATCCCTTCCTTTTGTTAAAAAAACCCTAATTGCTCAACTGTCACAGCAGATCCTGCCCATTGGCTGGACAAGGCAATGGAAAAGAGAACCTGGCCCCAGGCGCTAGCTAGAGAAAAATTTGTATACTGTCCCACATCCTCCTCTTACATGAAGCTTACATGAAGCTGCCTTGTACTGAATCAGACTTTTGATCCATCAAGGGCTGTATTGTCTACTCAGACTGGCAGCAGTTTTCCATGATCTCAGACTAAGTTCACATCACCTACTGCCAGCTCCTTTAACTTGCAATACTAGAGACTGAACCTAGGACTTTTTGCATGCCAATCAAAGGCTCTACCATTGAGCCATAGCCCCTTCTCTCTATGGTGCAGATCCATCCCTCCTTTTTAAATATCTGTGCAGTCTTTCTGCTCTAAACTTTGGAGCAGGATATAAATAGAATTTTGGGCCAGAATTGAGCCGGGACTGCTGTTGATGTGGCGGGTGGGGCAGGCGGTGAAAGATGCAGGAGAGGGGAAGGGAAATGGGTTCCTGGGCACACATGGCTACAAAGGTAGTATGGTGCCCTTGGGTTGGTGGAGGAGGGAGATCAGCGCAGGCGCAGTAGCGCGTCTTGTGCTGGTCTCCCTCTCTTTGTTGGACAGCACGGACGAGCATGGATATATTCACTAGTTCTCCATTCATTTTTAAAAAATGGGTTGGAGCACGGGAGTCAGAGCAGCCTTGGGACAGGAGTGAGGGTGATCAGTGGCTGGAGCATGGTGGGGCTGTGGGACTCCCGTGGAAATTGTTCCCCTCTCAGCAGCCTGCATGTTGCAGACTGTGAGGCACACAATGGCATCCAGCAAAGGGGTGGTAGGTCCCCCCCCTTTTGTCTCATTTCCTCTTGGAGGAGAGATGGGGCCCAAACAGGCAGGCAGGAAGGGAAGGCAGGCTGGGGGTTCTGGCACGGAGCCAGCGGTGCAGCGTGCAAGGGAGGGGCAGGTTGGACAGCGAGAGCCAATAAGGCAAGAGCCATTAAGGCAAGGGTGGCCTAGGTTGCAGCAGTCCCTGCCAGGCAAGGGCTGGGGGCATGGGCTGGATTAAGCCACAAAAGGGAGCTGGAGGGCCCACTGAGAGAGGCCGGGGCTCCTAGTTCGGGTACCACCCCCCGCCAAGGTCAGAACAGGAGATGGAGGCTGGGGTCAGGGAGCTCTGGGAGCACTCACACGAGAAGGTTGTCCAGTGGAGCCTCTGTAAGCCTCTGTAAGCTGAGGGTGTCCCAGGAGGGCACCAAGTGGTAGCTCCAGAAACACCTAAGAGGATCAGCGGCAGAAGACAGAGCCTGGAAAACGAGGGTACAGGCAGGCTGAGAGTAAGTCTTCCACTAGGCAGCAAAGGCTAGGTTATGCTAGCAGCAGCTCTTTGGGTATGGATCAGGAGGGCTCTCCACTTCATAAATGGAGGGCTGCCTTGAGGGTGGGGTGGGGTGGTTCAGGGTGGAGTCTGCACAGAGCTTTCATTCTAATCCCAGGTCGATTCAGTCCCTGCCATCTCCAGTGAATGTGATTACCATTTTGATTTTGTCTGATTTAAATTTTCCCTCTGCAATAAGCATGATTGATCCAGAGTGACACTACCTTTATCCTGCAATATCCTAGAGTGGTTTTAACCCTCAATATAAGAATCGGATTAAGAAAGCATGAGAAAGCAAGCAGATCTCTGGTTCTTCAGAGCTCCGTGTTAGAGAAGCCCTGATTGGCAAAGGCTGCCCAGGTGACTGGAACCCTTAAGTTTGCCTTAAAGGGGAAGTCCCTAATTTCACCCAGCAGAAGCCCTAACTTCTGTTGGTAGAGATTTGTGTCTCGGTGTCATGCCAAGCCAAAGGTTCGCCTGGGGTACAGTCATCTGCATTTCGGCATGGGTATTCCAGGGCTATGGTTCAGTTATCAAGGGCTGGTTCCTCGCAGAGCTCATTACATCGCTCCAGCATGTCAGGAGACAGCAGCTCTGGCAGTAGTGGCATGAGCAAGGATGTGGCAGAGGTGAGGGGGAAGAAGAAGGAGTGGCAAAAGAAGAGGATGAAGGGTTCCACCCATAAATGGTGGGGGCAAAGAAACCCAAGCACTGCATACGTATTAAGCGAGCCATCAAAGAAGACTTGGAGGTTTGGAGGTCCTTCCTGGAGTGTTACAATGGGGTAACCATTTGGCAAAACCCACTTATGTTGGGTGATTCCCTACAGGTTAATTTGGATGCAGTGGGAGACCCAGGTTTTAGGGTTTTCTATAGTAACCAATGGTGTGCAGGTAAGCGGCCTCCAGACTGGGGAAGTCTTGTTCTGAGACACCTAACATTTCTTGAGCTATTATCTATTGTAGCTGCAACAGTCATATGGAAGGATGTTTTTTCCAAAGGTGATGTTTTGGTGCAACAACCAGGCAATCATCACAGCTGTGAATAAGGAAACTTCCATGGCTAACAGGGTAATGAAGTTGGTACAATTCATGGTTTTGTCTTGTTTAAACTGTAGTATCTCCTTCTGTGCCAGGCACATTCTTGGGGTGCAGAATGAGATAGCAGATGCTTTGTCATGATGTAAGAGAGAAAGATTTCACCGTTTGGCTCCCCCAGGCACGACAGGAACCAGAGGAATTCCCAGATGGCTTGTGGAGACTTGGATGTGATTGATTTTCCAAGGTGTGATGAGATCACTGTTGGTTACCACTCAGAGAGCATATGAGGGAGTGGCATGCAGCTTCCTGGCATTTGTTCAGGGCAGAGGATGGCAAGGGCCCATGGAAGAAGCATTGGTCCTGGAATATCTGCTGATCAACAGGATGGTGGCTAGTCAACCAGGACTATGAGAGTCCATCTAGCCAGTCTCTCTTTTTGGAGCAGGATGCTGGGGAGCTGGGATCCAGGAGCATCCTTTTTAGCACACAGGGTGGTCAAAGGCTGGGGCAGGATGAACCCAAAAGGTTCAGATGCTAGGTGTCCAATCACCAAAGGTGTGCTGCTAAGCTTGATGTAGCAGACTAAAGGGGCATGTTATAACAGGTACGAAAGGATCATGGCTTACAGCCACCTTTATCTTGGCTTACGTGGGAGCCTTTAGAGCTTTGGAGCTACTGGCTGCCTCTAAGGTACCACATGAGAAAGAGCTTTTGGAGATGGAAGATGTGGTGATGGGGGGTAGACAGCTGCCGGTGTGGATCCAGAGGTCAAAAACAGACCAAAAAGGTAAAGGCCACATGATGTTATTGCATGGGTTTGAGGATTCCTTACTCTGCCTGGTGAAGCTTATTTGGCATTGAGACCTCAGGTGCCAGGCCATCTGTTCATACACAAGGATGGAAAATGTTTTTCCTGTTATCAATTTGTGGCTGTCATGAAATCGTGCTTACAGCAACCTGGGTTGCAGCTGGCATGCTATGGCACACACTCCTTTAAGATAGGAGCAGCCACCCAGGCCTTCCATGATGGGGCATCAGAGAAGCAAATTAAGCAGTTTTGTGGGTAGCAATCACACACTAATAAGAGTTATGTGCAGCCGCAGCTGGGATCTAACCTCTAAATTGTTGCAAGAGGTCGGTGCTGGTGGTCAGGCACAGCTCCATGTTTTGCGGAAGCAGATACTCTTCTGAGTCCAGATGAGGGAGGCATTTGGGCCTGCATGATCACGCCCATCTTTTGTGGCTGGGGCATCATGGCTTAAGGTGGATGGCTCTCCTGGATGTCATGGGTGAACTTGGCAGTTCGAAAAGTTAATAAGGCAGTCACCAGGCTGGTGGTGCAGCTGGGGAGGGGGGATGGCAATTAGTCGCCCTGATATGGAAGCCCTCTATCAATGAGACGGGGTCCATTTAATGGACTGGGGCCTGGACACTGGACTGCACAGGATACAGACCAAGTTGGTTGATTCGATTTGAGTAGGGATGGTGGAAGCAAAGTGGGATCATTTTGCTCTGGTGGTGGATTGGCAGGGGGATGGAGCCAGTTTGGTGGGGAGCACACCATGCATGGGTAACTCCCCAGAAATGGGGCCTCTTTAAGGAGGCAGCAGGCCTGTGAGTGGGTGCCAAGCCCGGCTGGGTGAGGCACAGGTTTTCACAGGGCCAGGTAGCCTGAGATGGGTCCAGAAGAGGTTTGCGCCTCATCTGGAATCCCAGGTGGACACCTCCCCAGATAGAGAGGGCAACGGCTTGGAGATCCGCATTTCCCACTGGAAATGTAGGGTTGGTAGCAAGTCGTTGCTTTGGGAATTTATGGCAGTCTGCTGACTGCACCGGCTCTTAACCTCCTGCCATGCCAACCCTCTCAGGGTTTGTTAATAAAGCTGTGGCCTATTTAACGCCAACACTGGTGTGAGCGTCTTTCCGGAGCCTGGGACTCCCTCCCGCAAGTCAATTTAATAAATTAATGAGTAAAATGTGTGTGTTGGGGGGGGGGGGGGAAGAGATGGAGAAGAGGCAAGATAAGAAGACTTAGTCATAGAGGAGCAGCCCAGCAGTTTAAAAAATGCACAAGCAACAGACTCACACAGCTGCAATAGCCACAAGTTGTTGAAGATCCTTCAAAATGTATGAGAATCTCTGATCTGTTGCTACACATGAAGATTGCTACATTATGCATTATATATCATTTCCTACATACAAGGAGATTCTTAACATTCCTTTCCCTGATTTTATTACTCCTACTCCTATACAAATAGAATTATTGCATTGCCTATGCTGTATTTCACCTCTATTAAGGGTTCTCTGCTTTCTTTTCCACCAGAATCCAGAATTATTGTCTGGACTTCAAAGAGAATTGTTTCACAATGGCCTAGTCACATACATATCATTTGTTTTGTACATTATATCCTGGCTCTTCCTCCAAAGAGCCCAGAGTAGCATATACAGGTCACTCCATTTCCATTTATCCTCAAGGGTGGGACCAGAGTAACTTGTCCAAGTTCATGCACCATAGGAATTTGAACCTAGTTTTCTCAGACCCTAGTTTAGCACCTTCAATACACCAGACTCAGTCTCTTAACTGACTTGGCCAGTGTCACACAAGTTATTTCATAGTTGAGACACCACTTGCTCTGTGTTACAGATTTGACAGATTTGCCCTAACATTTCTATAGGGCATGAATAGGTATCCATCTAATCCTGTCTACTAAGGTAAGACTGCCTGAAGTATGCTTGAATATGCTTTTAGTATTATAGGGGGCTAGCTTCACAAATGTCATAAGCATCTGTAGAAATGCCAACAGCATTAGTACTCTTTTCCTTTAACAGGCTGGATTAGAGTTGCCAGCTATGGAGACTTTACAGGTGGAGCTGGGAGTGGGCGGGATTTGGGGTGAGAAAGGACCTTAGTAGCGTGTTATGGAGTGCTATGGAGTCCACCTTCCAAAATAGCCATTTTCTCCAGGGGAACTGATCTCTGTCATTTGGAAATGAGTCAAGCTGTCAAGAAAGTTTCCAGGGGATTCCCAGGTCCCAACAGGAGACTGGTATCTGTAGGCTGGATCTACTCCTACCCTACTACTCAACCAAGGGAAGTGTGAAGCCTTCCTTCATCCTCCAGCTTAAGTGCCTCTTCTGTTGGAGGAGGATGGTTGACTAACAGTCATTATATGCCACGGAATTAAAAGGACTATTATGTTAGGAAAAGCTAAACAATACACTTTATAAATAAAGAAACACATTTTTCTGTGGGGAAGAATACAATTACTCTGTTCTTCAGCTCTTAAATACAATTTTCTGTTAAACTGATGCAGAACAAGCTACAAAGCCAATACTTCCTTTCTAGGGGTGGGGGAGATGTTCTATAACAAACAGCGATGTTCTTTGCAGATTTTATTTAGAGTAGTGTCCATTATGCACACGTTAGATAACACACTTCCAAAGCATTTTAGAAGTAGATTTTTCTGGTCTGCAAAGGAAAATCCAACTGTAGAAGCACCCTGAAAGTGCAATATCCAATGTGTGCAGAAAGGGCCCAGGTTTCTCAAGGGTTAACTTGATCTTACCGGACTTCCCCACCAAGAATATCAACATATCTGTGCTTTAAGAGTTACTGGGTTTCCATCAGCCACTTGTCACAGAAATGACCAAAGCATTACTTGCAAACAGACAAAAAAATTAAATACATGCATTTTAAACTGTTCTGAGGTTTTCATAACAGCTCTTTTGGAAACAAATGGTTAATACCTGTGTGCACAAAGTGAAGGCTCTGTTGGACAGTTAGCAAACCAAATTGTTTTATTGAGGATTCCGCATCTAGCTTATCACATATTTGTCTGACACATTAAGTGCTAAATCTGCTTGTCATTGTGTATGGAAACTGGTTCTTTGCGTCAGAGGTTATGAAAGCAGTGACTACGTCAAGAAGCGTTTGCTACTTTTGCAAACTGGTGGGGAACAAATGTGTTGCAATTCTTCCTCAGCATTTAGTCCAGTATCCTGTGAAGACAGTAACACCACAGGGAGACCACAAAGCTACAAAACCTCACATACTTATTGTATCAATGTATGCCAGGAAGTGCCTTCACTCCCTGAGGCACTTCCCTATGAATCTGCATTTGAATGGCTGCACTCATGCTGTAAAATGAAGCGGTGCTTTCTTCCCAGATTACAAGTGAAAAAAACTGACCTGATAAGCGCTTTTCTCTTGCGCTCTTCCAGAACACATCCCATGCTTTGTTGGTGGAGACCCTGATATGTTCACTGAAAGACCTCCGCAACTTTCCAGGATATGCCATCCTTCTGTATAATCCACGAAGACACAGCTAGCCCATTACAATCCAGAGGTTTGAGCTAATCCACAGCAAAAGCGTACCATTCTTGACAATTCAGGGTCCTTCAGCTTCCTTCTTTGAGACCAGTCTGGGGGGAAAGTTGCTGTATAAGAAAATCTGAGTGCAATTTGTTAACACCCCTCAGAGGCTGGGATGGAAAGAGGAGGGGGAAGAATCGGGAGGAGAAAGAGTGGGAAACTCCTTCCAAACAATCTGGGGTCAGGCTGAAGAGGAAATAGCAGTCCAGTGGAGTCCCCCCTGACTTGCAGCAGAGACGAGTTTTGCATCTCAGCTGACACTTTTTATAAACATGTTCATTGTTCTGCTTTGCCTAAAATAAAGAATTTGGCCACTCCACAACAGCATGTCAAGTAGTTCTCCCGACCACTTCCAAGTGTATCCAGTTTAACAGAACAATTAACCTGTCTGTGATCAGATACAAACTCCTGTCTCATATAGGATGGCACTTTTTGCTCTGGCTGCCAGGAAGGTCTGAGCTAAAGGTACTTTTAACAACAGCCACCTATCTGGAATGCTGGTCTTATATATCCTACTCCGAGATATTCTGTTTCATTCCACTGATTTTATATATTATGCTGAGAAATACTCTGTTTTACTCTTATACTTTTATTGATCAGTTTTTGTTTTGTAAATACCTTTGGCTATATACAATTAATATAATACTAATACTAACTACACAACCAGGGCTGGTTTATCCTTGTAACACGTGCTATGAGCCCCACACTTCCAGAGGCCCCACAAGATGCCTCCCCCTCATGGATCAGGGCTGTAGCCTCTCCCCCCCCCTTCTCTCTTTAAGAGCACTTCGAAGGATACCTCCTTCCACGGTTGGGGGCCCTTCTACCCCCCCAGTCTGGCTGCGCCTGCCTCAATTGTACTCTGCTAGGACCTTGTAAATCCTTAAACTGGCTCTGGTGCGACAAGTCCCCCCAAATCCTTAAACCAGTCCTGTACATAACAGCATGTCAAGCTGTTCTCCCTACTTCTTCCAACTGTATCCAATTTAACAGAACAACTAACACAACTTCCTTATTTTCTAGTTCCTGTTATTTAATTATCATATGCATGGACATAGCAATAGATGTGATCCTATTACTGCCATTACCCAGTGTTAGTTTTACCTTGAGGGGTCACCAGATTGTCACTTGGTCTTCTATCCCAGCTAAATAATATTCTATGGCTTTGAAAGCATATTCTTCATAACTTGTCTTTCAGTCCATAGAGAGTCCCCAGATTGGTGACATAGGAGAGGAATGGGTTGTGCTTTTACTTTCCAGCTCTAGGTAGATAATATTTGTTATTTCATTATGATAATCAATAGCTTAGAGCAGTCATTCCCAACTGGGGTCCCTGGAACCTCATGGGTCTGCAGGTCTCCCCTTCCTGCCTTCTTAGCGCAAGGGATCTTGCGACTTGTAAATCCTGCCTTGTTCCCACTTGCAGTTTATTCTTTGTAGCCGTTGTAGCACCTGCTAGGGGCACACACAGGGATCTTGTTCACTAACATTGTTTGTTCACTTGTTCACTAACGTTGTTCTGAAACGTTGTTTCAAAACGGTTGCCCAAACTCCTCAAATCTACGGATCGCTACCCATTTGTGATGGTCCATGTGGGAACGAATGACATGTCCCTGAATACCATCGCTCCTATTAAAAAAGACTATCAAGATCTGGGGAGGAAGCTCAAGCAAATGGGGGCACAAGTGGTATTCTCTTCAATCTTGCCTGTCAAGGAAAGAGGAATGCGTCGGGAGAGGAAGATAATGGAGGTGAATCACTGGCTGCGTAGTTGGTGCCGGCAGGAGAGATTTGGTTTCTGGGACCATGGGATAGGCTTTCTTGAGGAAGGCCTACTAGCACCTGATGGACTGCACTTATCGAAGCAGGGGAAGAATGTGTTTGGCAGGAACCTGGGGAGATTCATCAGGAGAGCTTTAAACTAAAGCCACTAGGGGAAGGAGACGATCAACATAGGGAGTGTATGGAAGGAAAACGATCGGAGTCAGCCCAACCGGCAAGGCCAGCTCATAGGGAACCAAAAGTAAAAGGATTCAGATGTCTTTATACTAACGCCCGAAGCATGGGCAATAAAAAGGAAGAGCTGGAACTTCTCATGCTGATGGAAATGTATGATCTAGTAAGGCATCACAGAAACTTGGTGGAATGATTCTCATGACTGGAATGTAATGGTGAATGGATATGAACTGTTCAGAAAAAACAGAATAGATCGAAGAGGTGGAGGAGTGGCACTGTATGTGAGGAAAGGGCTTACCTGTCAGGAAATTCTAGTGAAGGAGAGCATATCTACAGTGGAAAGCATCTGGGTGAAAATAAGCGAGGGGAAAACAAACAGTGTGGTGGTTGGTGTCTGCTACCGACCGCCTGACCAATGAGAGTATGTGGATGCTGCACTTTGTGAGCAGCTTGAGAAAATATCCAAGCGGCAGGACCTTGTCATCATGGGTGACTTCAATTTCCCAGATGTGTGCTGGGAAACAAACTCTGCGAAGCGTCCTCAGTCATTCAAGTTTCTGACCTGCCTGGCTGACAATTTCATTTATCAAATGGTAGATGAACCCACAAGAGGTTCAGCCATACTGGACTTAATACTGACCAACAGGCAAGAGTTGGTGGATGAGGTGAAGGAGGTGGGGACCCTAGGGGGAAGTGACCATGTCCTCATAGAATTCCTTTTGAGATGGGGAGCCAAGGAAGCTTGTAGCCAGACGCGGATGTTGGATTTTCGTAGGGCAAACTTTAATAAACTCAGAGACATGATGAGTGTCATACCATGGATGAGAATGCTGGAAGGGAAAGGAGCATGTGAAGGGTGGGCGCTACTCAAACAGGAGCTATTGTATGCTCAATCAATGACTATCCCAGAAAGACGAAAACACTGCAGGAGCTCTAAGAAGCCTATTTGGATGAACAGAGAACTTCAAGAGGAACTAAGAAAGAAAAGGAAAATGTTCAGGAAATGGAGGGAAGGACAGAGCTCTAAAGAAGAGTACCTACAGGTTACTAGGCACTGTAGATCAATCATAAGAAAGGCCAAAGCTGAGAGTGAGATAAGATTAGCCAGGGAAGCGCATTGTAACAAGAAAAGATTTTTCAGTTATGTGAGGAGCAAACGTAAAGTAAAGGAGGCAACAGGCCCACTATTGGGTGCGGATGGACAAACTCTAACGGAAGATGCAGAGAAAGCAGAAAGGCTTAGTGCCTATTTTACATCTGTTTTTTCCCACAGGTCAAAGTGTTTAGGCACAACTAGAGATGGCCATAGCCAAAGGACAGTGTCTGGGTGGCAGGTTAACATGGATAGAGAGGTTGTCGAGAGGCATTTAGCTGCACTGGATGAGTTCAAATCCCCTGGTCCAGATGAAATGCACCCGAGAGTACTCAAAGAACTTTCCAGAGAACTTGCACAGCCATTGTCCATCATCTTCGGAACCTCTTTAAGGACTAGAGATATCCCAGAGGACTGGAAGAGAGCAAATGTTATTCCGATCTTCAAAAAAGGGAGGAAGGATGACCCGGGAAACTACAGACCAGTGAGTCTGACCTCTGTTGTGGGGAAGATAATGGAGCAGATATTAAAGGGAGCGATCTGTAAACATCTGGAGGACAATTTGGTGATCCAAGGAAGTCAGCATGGATTTGTCTCCAACAGGTCCTGCCAGACCAACCTGGTTTCCTTTTTTGACCAAGTAACAGGTTTGCTGGATCGGGGAAATTCGGTTGATGTCATTTACTTGGATTTTAGTAAAGCTTTTGACAAGGTTCCCCATGATGTTCTGATGGATAAATTGAAAGACTGCAATCTGGATTTTCAGATAGTCAGATGGATAGGGAATTGGTTAGAGAACCACACTCAAAGAGTTGTTGTCAATGGTGTTTCATCAGACTGGAGAGAGGTGAGTAGCGGGGTACCTCAGGGCTCGGTGCTTGGCCCGGTACTTTTTAACATATTTATTAATGATCTAGATGAGGGGGTGGAGGGACTACTCATCAAGTTTGCAGATGACACCAAATTGGGAGGACTGGCAAATACTCCAGAAGATAGAGACAGAGTTCAACGAGATCTGAACACAATGGAAAAATGGGCAAATGAGAACAAGATGCAATTTAATAAAGATAAGTGTAAAGTTCTGCATCTGGGTCAGAAAAATGAAAAGCATGCCTACTGGATGGGGGATACGCTTCTAGGTAACACTGTGTGTGAACGAGACCTTGGGGTACTTGTGGATTGTAAACTAAACATGAGCAGCAGTGTGATGCAGCGGTAAAAAAGGCAAATGCCATTTTGGGCTGTATCAACAGAGGCATCACATCAAAATCACAAGATGTCATAGTCCCATAGTATACGGCACTGGTCAGACCACACTTGGAGTACTGTGTGCAGTTCTGGAGGCCTCACTTCAAGAAGGACGTAGACAAAATTGAAAGGGTACAGAGGAGAGCGACGAGGATGATCTGGGGCCAAGGGACCAAGCCCTATGAATATAGGTTGAGGGACTTGGGAATGTTCAGCCTGGAGAAAAGGAGGTTGAGAGGGGACATGATAGCCCTCTTTAAGTATTTGAAAGGTTGTAACTTGGAGGAGGGCAGGATGCTGTTTCTGTTGGCTGCAGAGGAGAGGACACGCAGTAATGGGTTTAAACTTCAAGTACAACGATATAGGCTAGATATCAGGAAAAAAATTTTCACAGTCAGAGTAGTTCAGCAGTGGTATAGGCTGCCTAAGGAGGTGGTGAGCTCCCCCTCACTGGCAGTCTTCAAGCAAAGGTTGGATACACACTTTTCTTGGATGCTTTAGGATGCTTAGGGCTAGTCCTGCGTTGAGCAGGGGGTTGGACTAGATGGCCTGTATGGCCCCTTCCAACTCTATGATTCTATGATTCTATGATTCTAATGTCTGGTGCTGAAAGGACCTGGACACAGCAGCATGCTCTATGTCACCGGCTTCGACTGAGGCAAGGAGCCACGCTGCCTGGTCAAGCTGCAAAAGAGGAGACTGATTGTGAGAGAGGAGGCAGAGGCAGAGTGAGTGAGAGTCTGATGGCCAGATCCGAGGCAGAGAGGTGGGGATGGGGGTGTCTGAGTGAGAAAGAGAGTCCGAAGAGCAGATCCCAGGTGAAGGGGAGGAATGTTTGTGTGTTTGGGGGGGTGACCTTTTCAGGGTTGCACATTCTTTGCCACTCACAGGCCTGAAGCCACCAACCTTTCCTGGCGGGCAGTCCCCTCTGTCTTTTCATCTCTCTCGCACACAGAGACCCGATCTCTGCCAGAAATTGACAAACAGGAGGTCCCCAGATGCCCCAAGTCCCCCCTTTACCCTGGCACCTTTGAGCTTTGCTGGAGGTGGTATAAGCCAAGTGTCCCAGGGCCCATTCAGTCCAACATAGTCACACAGAGGCCCAAACCCAGATACCATCAGGAGGTCCACCAGCAGGGCCAGAACTTCAGAAGCCCTTCCACTACCCCATATGTAAGAACATAAGAGAAGTCATGTTGGATCAGGACAGTGGCTCACCCAGTCCAACTCTCTGTTATGTATGGCAGGACCCTGCCTTATGGTATGGCATTCTGTCCCCAACAACCAGTGGCACCCCTTGTCAAGGTTTGTGTCCAAGCTAGGCACTGTTAAAAGTCTGTCAAGACCCTGCTGGGCCAGACTCCATCTTCTTCTCAGCTGCAGATTAGATATGACAGTTGCACCCTAAGACATGTATCACTCTCCTCTGTCTCCCCCTCCCCACCCGATTGTATTGCTGATTAAGTGACTGGCAGAACTGTGTTTGCCTAGGGACTTCTAGGCAATCTCCTTTGTCTAACTCCTGTGATGCACTCATGGCCAATCTGCTAGGGGAAATCACTTCCCCCACCTCCATAGATAGACCCATTGACATGATGGTTCCTTTTGTATAGACCCATTAACATCCATCTCTGGACCTGGCTAGCCCATTCCCCAACTTCCTACACATGGAAAATTCCATCATGTGCTCACCATGCCCCCATCACGAACTCACCATGACTCCCTCCCCCCTCCCCCCAACCTATAAAAACTCTGGCTTTGCCAAACCAAATCGTGCTTCTGATTCGGGCCGCACTCAGATCACCCTATGCACTGGCTGTGTTGACTCATTCTCTGACCTCTCTGCTCTACAGGACCAGTAAATATACTGACTGAACTCCTCTTTCTCACTTTATTTTCCTACCCGCTTGAATGCTAGTGTGCTAGATATATTTTTGTTATTTTCCTTCCAATAAAGATTGTTATTGTTTTAGTATAACTATCTGTTGTCTGCCTTGAGTTCTAAAGAGTGTAATCACCTCATAAACATTGGCAAATTATCCAGTCGCTACGTTCGCTGGCAACTTATCTAGTGAATATTCCCAGTCAGTAGCAGGGCTGGATTCTGCCAGACTACACTGCAGGGAGGCAAGGAGGAAGAAGCTGCAACTGGGCTCAAGGCTTCTGGCAGTGGGAAGACACCTTATTCTGCCCCAGAAAGGTCCAGCTCCTTCACTCAGGCTTCAGCCACAACCTTTTGAATCCACCTTAGATCTGGTGATATCAAATGCGGTGAGAGGGTCTGGAATATGTTCCTTCTGTTGACATGTGACTTCTGGAGGTGTGGCCAGCTGATAGCATTTCTGGGGGTCCTCAAAGTTTGAAGAATATTTTGGGGGTCCTTCATGGTCAAAAGGTTGAAAAACACTGGTTTAGAGAAAAGCTGTAGAATGTTGGAAATCGTTTTACAAATGACAAGTGAAAAGCAGGAACAAGTTCTCTAACTAGATGCTTGGCTAAATAGTGTATTGATAACTCCTTTGGCAGTATGCTTGAAAATATTCTTGTCTTCCTAAAATTAGAAAGATCTTCCCCTCTGGGTGTTGCTACTCTATGCTCCACACATCACTACAAATTGTGTTATTGTGATACTATGATAATTTGCAACTGGTTTGGCTTGTCCAGTTATGAATGATGACAACAACAGCACAATATCCAAATATGTGTGGATGCTGTCAAATAGAACTTCCCACATGTGGCATCCATTTACAGTTACATTTATTTCTAGGTCTCCTCTGAGTGCATCCCTTAATAACTGCCCTAGTTTCCAGAGTGGACCATCACACCAGGGGAAGGGGGGAGGGAGAGACTTCCTAGCAGGTATCTAGGACATTCTTTTTTATTTGCATCTCAGCTTTTAGCTCCCCATACATACAATATTAAAACATAAAGCTTGGTTCAGTTTGCCAGCAAAAGACAAGACAGTAGGAAAGTACAAGTGGGAAGGACTTCCAAATGGACTTGTGGGACAACTACAGAGATTAGTTCCCCATTAGTTCCCCATTAGTTTCTCAGCTCCAAGTTGGGAAATTCTGGGAGATGCAGATAGTTGGGAGTGAAGGCACCTCAGTAGGGGATAATGCCATATAGTCCCACCCTCTAAAGCAGTCATTTTCACTGGAGGAACTGATGTCTGTCACCTGGAGATCAGTTGTAACCATCCCCCACCTGGAGATTGGCAACCCTAGAAACTGCTTGAGAATATGGCTGCTTTGGAGGGTGGTGTCTATGGCATTACACCCTTTGGAAGTCTCTCCACTCCTCAAATCCCACCCCACAAATCTCTAGGAATTTCCTATCTTGTAGTTGGTAACCTTAATCCCTTCCCACTAAAAAGCCAAAATACCTTTATCTGCCCCTGTGTCTTAGGGTTTCTCTCTCCCTCCATCCTGGCAGTCTCTACCAAAGAAAACCATGGTCCAGTTGTGTGGCAGCAGCCACTGGGCCAGGCCCACCTCCATGGTAGGGAGTCCTTAAGGACTTGTGATTTACTCTCCTCTGTATTCTCCCTCTGCATACTATTTCCTTTCCCCTTCCCACAAGCAACCCCCATATCCTCTCCCCTTTACCCTCCACATTCTCTCCTCCTCAGCCATTCGTCAACCTATACTTTTACATGCCTCCCATCTTCAGCTATATATTTTATTTATTTACTTCCTTTATACCACGCCTTTCTCTCAGTGGAGACCAAAGCAATTCAGATTGCTGCCAAGCCTTGAGTTGCCTACCTCCAAGGGGGCCCAAGTTGTAAGTAAACTCCAGACAACAGAGATCTACCCCCTAAGAAAATGCCAGCTATAGAGAGTGGAATCTATGGCATTATATTTGGACTGGCCCTTCTGCGAACCCTAGCCTCCCAGGGTTTTGTAGATTCCACTACAAAAATCTCCAGGAATTTCCCAGCCTGCTGCTGGCAATCCTAGCCAAGCCTGGCCCAAATGATCCCTCTCTCTAAGGCCAAATAGCCCTGGAAAGGGACTGTCCCTCCTCCTACCTTTAACTTATAGAAACCAAGATTTGAAATGCTGTGGTTGCCTAGCAATGACCACTGAAGGAATCTGTTAAAGCTACAGATGATCCTTTTATCACATTTTGTTAAATGTGTGGAAAGATTTGTCTTGCCTGTTCATAGATCCAGTAATCAGATTTAAGTATTCAAAAATTTGGCTGACTCTACTATTAGTATATAGATCACAGATGAAAACCCTAGGCATGCTTGCATAGAAATGACAAGTAACAC
The DNA here is from genome assembly GCF_049243985.1 of Paroedura picta. Lineage (NCBI taxonomy): Eukaryota > Metazoa > Chordata > Lepidosauria > Squamata > Gekkonidae > Paroedura > Paroedura picta. Next base: position 109,278,206 of record NC_135371.1, on the reverse strand, counting down.
ATTCTCTGGAATTCTTAGCCATCGACAAGGGGAGGGATAAAAGGAGACATAACAGCTAATAGAATTTCTATAAGCAGTATCTCAGTTTTCTGTGCTAATAGCCAGTTGGGTTTGGGAGGCCAGAATAGATACCAATTAAATGTATACCTATTCAGTAGTAGTAGTAGTAGTAGTAGCAGCAGCAGCAGCAGCAGCAGCAGCAGCAGCAGCAGCAGCAGCAGCAGCAGCAGTAGTAGTAGTAGTAGTATTTATATGCTACCTTTCCCCGATGGCTCACGGTGGTTCTCTAAAATACAGCATGATAAATCACACTTCTGTCCTCAATAGGGACCCAAAGTAGCTTACATGGTCCTCCTTTCTTCCTTCTCATTCTCACAACCATACTGCGAAGTAGGTTAGGCTGAGAATGTTTGACTAGCTGAAGATCACCCAGCAAATTTCCATGGCAGAATGGGGATTTGAACCTGGGTTTCCCAGACCCTAGTCCAACACTTTAACCACCACTACACCAAACTGGCTAGAACTGATACTGTCTAAATGCTTCCTGCTCTATCCCATGACATCCAGTTCATTCACACATTTCTACGCACACCACCACACAAGGTGCTATAACTTGGAAGATCTCTCCACTACTTTAAGTTGTGTTCCTTCATTCTCAAGGGTCACCCCATGCACATGACCAGTGGGAGATATAAAACTAAATTATGTTAATGGATAAGATGAAGACTCACCACATCCATCAGTGTTTAATTCTATGGCAAGCCAAATCCCTGTGAAAACTTGCAAGCTAGTATTTGGAAGGGAGACCTCCAAGGATTTGGCTGGTATTTCCTCCAAGGAGTCATGATTCCCTCCAAGAGGGCGGCTGGAGCAGTCATGAAATCAGACTGCTCCTGAAACTAAACAGGCCCAGCCCAAAAATAGCCGCCAAAAAGCACCCAGAATTGATCACTCTAAAAAAAAGAAACAAAAACAAAAAGAACCCCACCAATTTAACTACAGATATCTGAAGAAACGCAAAAGAATCGAAACAACAAAACCACTACAAATAGAAACAAGAACAGATAAGAAGAACCAAAGAAAGAAAAACAGAAACGGTAAGAAAACCAACCAAAACAAAACAAACGAAAACAACAACGGCTGGCTAACAACAAAGCCCTCCGGGATTGCCATCAAGGACTGTGCTGGGGCTGCCTACTGACCATCTACCGAGCCTGAACAGCCCCACGGCCGGAGGAACCTGGAGCTTGCTGAGAACAGCCAGGGAGAGCCGACCAGCAGATCCACTGGAGCGGCCTGTCAGCGTCGCTGCGGGAAACGGCCTGCTGCAGAGGGACCCTCCTGCAGCCGCCCAAGCGGAGCCGGACTTCAGCCACAGCTGACCGCTGCTACTGTGCCACGCCCACCATCAGCACCGCGGCCACCACGTGAACGGGGCCGGACCCTCTGCTGCGGCTGTTCCACCGTCGAAGGTCGACAGGACGCCATTACCACGCTTCGCCTTCCATTCAAGCCCACAGCTGCCGCCCGATCAGAGCCAGGACCCCGCAGGAACGGAGCCTGGACCTCTACTGATTCCGCCTCGCCATAGCTGCGCCGTGTCCACCACCCGTGCCCAACCACCACCAAACAAAGCCTGACCCTCTGCTGCTGCTGCCTGCCCATCGCCGACCCTGCACTACAGCCGAGCGACAAGGAAAAGAAGCAAACAGAAAAGAAAGAAGAAGGAAAGGAAAAGGAACACTCACCTGCAGAACAATAAAGAAAGAGAAGTACCAAGCCCTGGGGGGGGGGGGGAACGGGACTTGCCATAACTATCCCATCTGTAGGGGGGAGGGAAGAAGGTACAAACGGACCATTTATTTATTCTCAGAAGGGGGAAGGGAAATCAAACGGACTAACGAACTGAATAAGATTAATACCAAATCCTGGGGGGGGGGGATTGCCATAAATATCCCATCTGCAGGGGGGAGGGAAGAAGGCACAAACAGACATTCTCAGAAGGGGGAAGGGAAATCAAACGGACTAACCGAGCTGACTAAGGTTGATGCCTATTTCAAAGGGGAGGGAAATTAGAAATTAAGCAGGAAAAATTTAGGCGGGAAGAAAAAAAGCGGGAAGAATTTAGGCGGGAAAAACTGTACAGACAGAAAACGGAGGGGAGGGGGAGAATAAGGGGAAAACTTCAAACAAACTAAGAGAAGAATCAAGTGGAAACATTGTGGTGTGCACAGAAAAGGGGAGGGGAAAAAAGAGGGGGGGAGGGAAAGAGCAGGGGTGGTGGGGGGGAATAGAAAAAGGAGAAAAATTTTTAAAAGGGAGGGAAAGAGACAACAATCTATGCACAGGAATTATAAAAAAAGGGAGAAGAATTAACCCCCAACCCTCAACCTAACGACAACCCATCTGACCACTGACTGACCCCAAATTAAATTAACACCTTACCCATCTACCCATCCGAACAATTATCATCAACTGATCTACCACAACCCCACCATCAATTTAACTATCCCAAACCCACCCAAAACAATTAATTCCACCAATTAATCAACTAAATCCTAAAATTGAACTACCCAAACCCACCCCAAAACAATCAATTCTACCAAACAATCAATTCTATCAACTAATTGAACTACCCAACTATCGCCTGAACTACCCAAGCCACCCCAAATCAATCAACTCCACCAACCAATTGAACTACCCAACTACCAACTGAACCACCCAAACCCACCCCAATCAACCAATTCTAACAACTAATTAATTCAGACCATACCTAACAACCCACCCTCCACTTGCCAAACAACGCTAACTGTCCAACCCAATTCCACCCAACCCACAAACATCCAGTCCCAAATCACAACATGAAATAACACAGAGGCCACACATACACCACACACCCTGGACTGGGCAACCCTGAGGTGCCGCAACAGGCGATCGGGGCTACCCCTCCAGATACACATCCTACACATAGCACATAACTGTCACAATTGGAACTGGGAAGTCCTGAGAGGCTATAAATAGCGATCGGGACCAACCTTCCACAGATACACAAAACCCTACACTTACATTAGAAACCAGCAATAAGCACAGAACCAGGGTGGGCAACAACCCTAGCTAAACCGCAAAACCAAGAACTAAAACCAACAGTGTCCATGGAGCCCATCATATTTGAAAGAACGGAGGAAGGGGAGAAAGCGGGGGCCCTGAAAGGGTCAGGGATCCCAACAATAAGGGGCAGAGGCAGAGACAGCGGATGGCGGCGACCAAGGGGCCCGGAAATCAACCATACACGGGCCCCCTCCAGACTCCGCCCCATCCCTCGCGACACTAGGGTGGAGGCAAAGGTGAATAACCCGCCTCTGACACTGGTGCTGTGCAACGCCAGGTCAATAAACAACAAAACCTCTACCCTGCAAAACTATTTTGCAGAGCAAAGAGTGGACCTGGCGTTCGTGACAGAAACCTGGACCAGGAAAGGCGAAACAGTCGCCCTCAAAGATCTAGCCCCTGCCGGGTTTTCTGTCCTCCACCAGTCCCGGACAGCGGGGCGGGGAGGAGGGGTGGCAATCCTGATCCGAGAGGCTTTCTCCTTCAGGGCCCTTCCTGCGCCATCAATACCAGGCATTGAATGTGTTGGCCTCGGATGGGGATCAACCGAGAGCGTGGCCATTTGGTTAGTGTACCGCGCGCCCAATGCACCACCAGATGCCCTGCCTGCCCTGCTAGAGGCGGTGGCGGCCTGGACGCTACAGTTTCCCAGTCTATTAGTCCTGGGGGACTTTAACGTCCATGCTGAGCTGCCGTCTTCTAGAACTGGGCAGGACCTAGTGTCAACCATGGCGACACTAGGGCTCTCGCAGTTTGTTGTTGGCCCCACCCACCAAGCAGGTCACACCCTGGATCTTATTTTCGGCGTAGGTCTGAATGTGGATCTGGTCACGGCAACTGCCGTGCCATGGTCAGACCACTATGCCCTGAAGGCTCGGCTATGGCTACCACTCCCACCTCAGTTGGGCGCCGAGCAAATTTTAGCTCGCCCGCGGAGACTTATGGATCCAATTGGATTCCTGAATGCTCTGCGGGAGCCAATGCCTCCTGGCACTTCTCTCAATGGCCTGGTCAGCGACTGGCATGACAGGCTGCTGGCTGCCATTGATGAGATAGCCCCCCGACGCCGTCTCCGGCCCCGTCTCAAACGGGCCCCTTGGTACACCGAGGAGCTTCGCAACAAGAAACGGGAACTGAGATGGCTAGAGCGAGTTTGGAGGAAGACTCGTGACGAAGCCTCGAGAACATCTTATAGAATGCAGATGAAGGCCTATGAGATGGCGGTGAAGTCAGTGAAACGCAATTTTTACTCGGCTACCATCGCATCCGCAGACTCACGCCCGGCTCAATTGTTTAAGGTAGTTCGGTCTCTTACTGCCCTGGCTGAAGGGCAACAAAACAGTAGCAAATTGGATATCAGCTGTGAGGCATTTGCGAGTCATTTTGCGGATAAAATCTCGACACTCCGCCATGACCTCCCTCCAACCTTAGATACAGAAAGTGAACTAGAGGCCCCTTGGCCGTCTTTGGAGAATACCTTGAGTAACTTCAGACGACTCACGCTGACCGAAGTGGACAGGATACTAGCAACAGCGAGGCCAACCACATGCCCACTAGACCCTTGCCCATCCTGGCTCCTAAGAACAGCGGACATAAGGATAAAGGGCCCCCTCCGGGAGATAATCAATCTATCTCTCACAACGGGAGAATTCCCGGAGGGACTGAAAGAGGCTGTGGTACGCCCACTGCTGAAAAAAACATCCTTAGACCCGCGAGAGCCCAACAACTATCGACCCGTCTCGCATTTAGCGTTTCTGGGGAAGATGATTGAAAGGGCTGTCGCAAACCAACTAACAGAGTACCTGGAAGAAGCTTCGGTCCTAGACCCATCCCAGTCAGGCTTCCGGCCTGGCCATGGGGTAGAGACAGCGCTAGTCGCCCTGACGGATGACCTCCGTCGCCAGTTGGACCGAGGCGGGTCGGCACTGCTGATATTACTAGACCTCTCAGCAGCGTTCGACACAGTCGATCATGAGCTTCTAGCTCGCCGCCTCACCGATGCCGGAATACAAGAGACAGCCCTCCAATGGCTGATCTCCTTCCTCCGGGATCGTGGACAGAGGGTTGCAATTGGAGACAAAACATCAGACCGTCGTCAACTTACTTGTGGAGTCCCACAAGGAGCGGTCCTCTCTCCTATCCTATTCAATATCTTTATGCGCCCTCTCGCACAACTGGTACGGAGGTTTGGGCTGGGTTGTCATCAATATGCCGATGACACCCAGCTCTTCCTCCTGATGGATGGCCGCCCTGACTCCCCCCCAGAAGCATTAGCCAGCTGCCTGGAAGCAGTGACGAGATGGCTGAAGCAGAGTCGTCTGAAGCTCAATCCTTCAAAGACGGAGGTCCTGTGGCTGGGTAGGAAGGGCCCATGCGAGGAAGCGTGCCTGCCTGCCCTGGATGGAGTACAGCTCTCTACGGCTCACTCCGCCAGGAACCTAGGCGTGATTCTGGATACTTCCCTTACAATGGAAGCCCAGATCACAAAGGTAGCGCGGCTGGCATTTTACCATCTCCGCCAAGCCAAACTACTAGCGCCCTACCTGGCCCCGGAACACCTAGCCACAGTGATCCATGCGACGGTCACCTCTAGACTGGACTTCTGTAACTCGCTCTACGCAGGCCTGCCCTTAGCCTTGACCCGGAAACTACAGCTGGTCCAAAACGCAGCGGCCAGGATCCTCACAGCAACACCGTGGAGGTCCCACATCCGGCCCATTCTCCACCAACTGCAGTGGTTGCCAGTTGAATTCCGGATCAGACTAAAGGTACTGGTAATTACCTTCAAGGCCATTCACGGTCAGGGCCCAGTGTACCTGAGGGACCGCCTCCCTGCCTATGCCCCTAAAAGAGCTCTGCGCTCCACCGCCACCAACCGGCTAATGGTCCCTGGCCCTAAAGAAGTCCGCCTGGTCTCGACCAGGGCCAGAGCATTCTCTGTCCTGGCCCCCACCTGGTGGAATGAGCTCCCGGAGGAGATCAGGGCCCTGACGGAGCTTAAACAGTTCCGCAGGGCCTGCAAAAAGGAGCTCCTCCGCCAGGCATTTGGTTGAGACCAGGCACAACCAACAGCGAATGAAGGGCCCCCGCTCCCCCCCTCCCCCTATCTCCCCCCTTCCTCCCAGAACTCCACCAGAGCGCTCTGGACCTGTTGTGGTATTGCACCGTTCCATCGTTATATTATTTTATTATACTGTTATACTGTTACATTATTCTGTTATATGGTTACAACCACTGTTATTATTTACTGTATGTTTTAACGAAGACTGTTTCATGTATCGTTGATTAGTTTTAATGTAAACCGCCCTGAGCCTTCGGGGAGGGCGGTATATAAATCTAAATAAATAAATAAATAAATAAATAAATAAATAAATGATGCAGAGGCAGGCAACATCCCTTGTCTGAATGTCCCTTGCCTGGTGGCCTGACAATGCTCGGATCTTCTGGCTATACTACACATGCCAGACAATAAATAAATAATAAATATTTGCAAGCATTGCTTGGAAGCCATTGCTAATTCATTTAGGTAATGCTGTTTATTTACCTAACTGGCTTATATGTCAATAACCTTCTGTCAAAATATCTATAAAGCTGTTCTTCCTTGTATGACTTTTTAATATGTCTGTAAAAAACTACAATGGACCAGGATGTATATTCAACATACAGGTCAATCAGAATGGTCAGAAATTAAAATAAAAAATCCAAGAACAGCTCAAAAACAATGAGGTATTCCTTCAGGAGCGTATTCTATGATTAGAACTCAGGAGCAAATAAGAGTTAGAACACTGCATGGCCATGCCTTCCAACTCTGTAAAGGCTTCAGTGCTTCCACTGTACTAATAGCCATCTCCATGCACACCTGAGCATGCCGGTCCCAAGCTCAGGTAAATGGGGATGGTTAAGGAAACACCTGGCAACTTATCTTGTACAAAGAATTTGCCAAGAAAATTTGATGGTACAGCTCTCAAACTATTTCGATATGGTGACAAATGGGGAACCCCTAAGGCTGGAAGGTAATGACTGGGGAAGTCACTGGCAAACTACCCCATATTGAGTCTGCCATGAATACGCTAGAGGGTATCACCCCAAGGGTCAGACATGACCCGGTGCTTGCACAGGGGATACCTTTACCTTTAAGGCTGGAAGGTACGCAACAAGCAACTGGGGAGGAGCAAGGACCTGCAGCAAGTAGCCCTGGATTTTCTGACATGCCTGGGCAAATCCAGCAGAAACCCCAGGTGCTGTTGCTGCCAATGGTAAAAGAAAGGGTCTGCACTTTACAAAGATGCACCGAATAGCAACTCGGAATGTTAGAGGACTGACTGAATTGGAAATTGCCAAAAGAGAAATGGTCAGGTTAAACATTGACCTCCTTGGCATCAGTGAATTATATTGGACAGATAATGGTTTCTTTCAATCAGAGGATTTTTACCATCTACTATTTGGGACACAACTCCATAAGAAGGAATGGTGTGGCTTTCATTGCAAGCCAAAACATTTCTCAAGCAATGGAAAGTTTTTCAGTTATCAATTATCAAATCATAACACTTTGAATTTGTGCCTAGCCAATAAATACCACAGCTGTCCGAGTACATGCTCCAACAACTGATGCAACAGAGGCAGAAATTGAAGATTTTTCAAGACACTAAAGTAAGTACCCAAGAAGGATGTCATTTACAAAATGGGTGACTTTAATGCAAAAGTTGGCACACAGACAGATACATAACTGGCAACTTCAGACTTGGAGAAGGGACTGAGGCAGGTGATTGTCTAGCACAATTCTGTCATTAAAATTGGTTCCGTATTATGAACACTTGGTTCAAACAGCGTATACATCACCTATACACTTGAACATCACCAAATGGACTACACAGGAACCAAATTGACTACTATACTATATGCAACTGACAATGAACCAGTTCAATCCTTGCTGTCAAAACATATCCAGGTGCTGATTGTGGGTCAGATAATGAACTGTTACTGGCTAAAAACAAAACTCCACAACAACAAGAGAACATCAGGGTCAAAGGAAGTTCTATGTAAATAAAACTCTGCTTTCATAAACTGCCCTGAGCCTTCGGGGAGGGCGGTATATAAATGCAGTAAATGCAATAAATAAATAAATATGCAGCAAAGGTGAAAAATTGATTTCAGCTATTGGACACAGCAGAGAAGATGCCTGAAGAATTGTGGTACAAAATTCAATCAATTGCTGTTGAAATAGCAGTTAAACACATACTTCACAAGAATCCAGAAAAAAGTTTAAAATAGCTCTCAGATGAAACTATAAGAATAGCTGAATATAGAAAAGCGGCAAAAGCTGGAGGCAAAAGGGAGGAAGCAAGAAAATTAAATGTAGATTTTCAAAGGGCAGCAAGAAGAGACACTGAAGTTTACTGGAATCAGAAATGCAAGCAGTTAGAAGATTATACACCCCTCACCATGGGTGTGCCGATGCTCATGGGTTGATTTGTTTATGTGTTAATAAAGCAGTGTCCCTGTTGCCAAAGTTAAGTTTCATGCCTGCTCTTTTGGACAACAAAAATGCCCACCTGCCACCGCAATAGACAGCGAAGCTTACTGGAATTAGAAATGCAAGCAGTTAGAAGAAGATTATATAAAGGGACACACAAGAAATTATTTTGCAAAAGTAAAGAGCTTCTGAATGTTGTCTGCTGCTCGCAAAAGCATTCTCAATAATAAACAAGGGAAGGAACTGACTGGCAAACAGACAATCAAGAACAGGTGGTGGGAATACATGAAAGAACTGTACACATGCAGAACAGAAGTTCACTCTATTCAAAATGAAAAAGAAATAGAAATAGAACTTGAACCGGCCATTCTTGAGGATGAAGTTGAATGAGCCTTGAGTCAATTGCCAAACAACAAGAACCCAGACATTGACATCATAATACAGTAGAACTGCTAATATGTGTACCAGTCAAAACCATTGCAGCCTTTTCAAGCTGGCGTTCATTGGGGTATAGCACTCATGATCACTTAGCAAACCTGCACTGGATTCTCTCTGAAGTGCTGATTTGTGTCCGTTCCTTGTAACTGACTAGTTTTGATAGCTTCCATGCCAAAGAAAGATAGGTAATTTACAGAATAATGATGTCTGGAGCAATGGGTCACCAACGGAGCCTGCATGATACCATTATGAATGATGGACAGGTGTTCCACGATGTGTGTTTTTAAAGCCTCATTGAGATATCCATGTATAAAAGTCTACATGTATATTTAACCGCATAGATGACATTTTTACATAAAACAATTAATTTCTATTTTAAAGTTATTCATATTAGTATATTCAGAAATTTCTGATATCAGTTTGCACACTGAATAATTACCACACTTATCGTTACTCCTGGGTAAATTTCTTAATGCTATATTCCTATCCTCACCCCCAGGAATAATTAAATCACTAATATTGTCGCCCTTATGCTACACCAGTAAAGGTACACATTCACACGTTGGAATGTCCAAGACCAGATGCCAGTGTCAATAAATGATGGATGTTAAATGATTCGCAAAATCAGAAGATTAAGAAGAGCACGTGAGTCTGTTAGAAGGGACCTGTTCTCTATATGTTAATAGGGTCTCCCAGTCCATCAGATCTGCACAATTACATGCTCAATCAATAGACCAAGCTGGGTAGCCTCTCTCCGCTAATGCCACATGAAATGAATCACAAGCACTTTTGTAAGTTTCACCTGAAGCATTGTCACCTTTCATATGTAAAAACTGGCCAACAGGTAAGTCATAGAATCATAGAATCATAGAATAATAGAGTTGGAAGGGACCTCATGGGTCATCTAGTCCAGGGGTAGTCAACCTGTGGTCCTCCAGATATTCATAGACTACAATTCCCATGAGCCCCTGCCAGCAAATGCTGGCAGAGGCTCTTGGGAATTGTAGTCCATGGACATCTGGAGGACCACAGGTTGACTACCCCTGATATAGTCCAACCCCCCGCACTATGCAGGACACTCACATCCCTATTGCTCATCTACTGTAACCTTCCACCCTTTTGCCTTTAAGTGCTGAGGATGAAATGACTCAAAATGTAGCAAAGTGTTTCTGTCAGTGTCCTTCTGGTGTCATGAAATGCTGTTTTTTTCTCTTGTTGCTGTACAGAAAATTTTATAGTGTGATGCTGTGAATTAAACCATAAACTGAACTCTGCAATATAGCCTTGATTAGCAAAAATGATTAAAATGTCATCAAGAAGCCTTGCAAATAATAAAATCAAAAAGGGATTCACCTGAGAGTCGCACAACTAAGTTTGTTCAATAAATAACAAACATAAATTGGTGAGGGCAGGAGTTAGGGCTGCTCCCATTGTCTAAACCACTAATTTTCCTTTATATGTTATAGAGAAAATAATTTCTAACAAAATATCAAATAAATCCATTAGAAGATGGGTGGATAGGTGTGGACTTTGGTGTTCATTAAGGTTGTTCTCTATCACTTTGTATGACTCCTCATGACAAATGTTTGTATATAAGATGTTGATGTCTAAGGTCATTAAAAAAGCCCCATGGGGAACAATAACCAATTTAATAGAATTTATAAAATGTGTAGTATCACATAACACTGAATTTGATATCAACTATCTTTTCTGTAGATGTAAATCTAAATATTTGGACAATGGTTCTAGAAAAGAGTCCCAATGGACTACCCGGCACTGACTAAACATTTTTTTGTCTTTTTGTAAAATGTACAGACGGGCAATTTTTGGATATTTATTTTCAAGTAATTGTGCCTCTACTTTAGATATATAAAGACCCAGTCCTTTGTGTACTATAATACTAATCATCCTTCTGATGGTATTTCATTTATTAATTTATATATTTATTTTACAATTTATATACAGCTACTCATGAGGGTTTGTTTCATGGCGATTCACAAAGTCTAATAAAATACAATCAAATCTCCATAAAACCCCAACAACAAACGACAGACGGCGGCTCTTAAAAAATAATTAGCCTCAGATACTTCCAGTCCCACTGTGCAGCCAATGGGCCCCACCAATGGTCATTAAGTGTGATTACCACGGAGATGTAGCTGTTAATATAAATTAAACTAAATTAAAATTAGGCGGGAATCCACTGTTCACAACTCCGGTCGCCACCCTGCCTCAACCAAATGCATGGTGGAAGAGCTCCATCTTACAGGCTCTGTGGAACTCAGAGAGCTTTGTCAGGTCCCTTAGGGCTTTGTCAGGGCTTGTAAGGCCACTACTGCTGCGACCACGACTGGAATCTGCAAAAAACATTCCGCGTAGTCAGGAAGCGCATACAACTTTTTAGCATGAGATGGGAATTGTTTATTTGCCATAGTTTGACCCATTTTTTCTTTCTTTCAAAATAATCAGGAAAGGGAAATATTCTGAGTATCCTCTGGTGGAAAAAACTCTGAATTCCCTAATGGACTTTTTGGTCTGCTAAGCCTTTCCTCTGGGTCCTCCAGAGGGTTTGGCTTTAAATCAAGGGCAGCTAGTGTCTTATGTAACAGGGAAGAATAATCTTCCAACTTAAAGAAACGTTTTGAAGGTTCTGGGAGTTCAATATCAACCTCCAATTCTTCAACAGTAAGAAAGGTCGTGTCCTGTCTAGGATTAGCATTAGCATCTGAATCAGAGGAGACCATGTCTTGTGGCTAGCTCCTCTTCCTTGCTGCCTTAGTGGGCCATGAGCACCTGGGGTGAGATCTATCCGAGTCATCACCCCTGAAATGAGGGGGAGAGGGAGAAGAATCCAAATGCTCCTTATTCCTATTTCCCAGAGTCCTCCATATGGGACGGAGTTGACTGGAAATGGATTGGTTAATGGCCTCTAGCAAGGCATTTGGTAAAAAGGTTTTGCCCATTGGGCCGTACTGTGTCCTGCGCCACTGCACCAGAGCCAGTAGGGGTCATTCTGGCTGCCTGGGAGGCATGCTGAGCTGTTTCTTTTTAGGCGGGAAAATGGCCGCCGCCATTTCCAGCCGCGTTTGGGGGGTGTGCTCTGCTGCAGCCACGGCCAATTTTCCAGTGCCTTCCCAGGCGCGCCCGCCGGCCTGGGAGCTGAACGGTCGCAGTGTATCCCTCATTTCCTTCCAGCACATGTGCTGCGACATCCTCTTCAGAAAGAAATTTCTCCTCCCTTCTGGTTGCCATTCCTTCTTCTTAAAACGGTACAGCCGTCCAGGCACAGTCAGGGTGGGTGGGTTGTAAAAAGCTGTTGCCTCACCTAAAGCCTCTGATGGCTTAAAGGCTCCCAACCACCCAAAATGCAAGAAGAAGGCAAGAAGGAAGTATTTAGAGAGATTTAGGTGAAGAACTAGAAGAAATAAGTAAACATTAAGTAAGAATCAAGTAAGAAAAGCTTTTTATAAGAAGGCCTGCTAGCAGAGCTAGAAGAACGTGCTCTCCCTGATCAAGAGGCAGGAAAGAACTGAAGCAGAGAGGCACACCCACTCAGGAAGAAGGAGTGGGGGAGTGAACCTGCCTCCCTGAACCGGAGAATGGAACAACCCAAAATGTCTTCTGCCTCTGGGGGAGAATGAGTTTCCTGATCCTGCCCTCTTCTGCCCAACCGTTTTGGAGGGGTTGCGTTTCAGGTGGCTCTGCCTGAGCCATCCAGCCACCACTTCCAAACAACTGGCAAATGTATCCAGGGGGGATTCCAGCTGGCTGTCCATCAGGAGGTAGAGCTGTGTGTCATCCATATATTGGTGACAACCCAGTCCAAAGCCCTTTACCAGCTGGGCTAGAGGGCGCATAAAGATCTTGAGAAGTGTGGGGGAGAATATCGCCCCCTGTGAAACTCCACAGTTTGTTAAAGTCAATTTTTAAATAATGTCTTTGATCAGGAAGTTGTGGTCTGAATCATTGACCCCCTCATAGCACCTATTAACCTTTAAAAATATAGAGAATATTCACATCCCAGTTGTTTTTAGTCCCCAGTTTAGTTAATGGCTCATTCACCCTGTCCAGTGTAACAAAATATGATTGTATACCTACTTAAAAGACTGGGTATTTCAGAAAGCTCATTACACTTCAACCATTCACAGTAGTCAACCAAGAATTCAGCCCTTACTGCTAGACAGAGGGCCCATTTCCATATCCCTATAACCCCCCCCCTGCATTTGCATTAATATAAAATGGTGCCAATTTTTGTATTCTTTTAGAACCTTCAAGTCTACAGTTTTCATCAGCGAACAGCATTTTAGCATGTCAAAACAAAGCATATTGCTGTGACAATTTTTACACACACTTAACAAATATCTAGGCAATAAAAGTGAAACTAAATCTCTTGTTCACCTGGAGATTTGAAGGTTGGAGCCCTGAGAGGGCTGTGCTTGAGGAGGGGAGGGCCTTCAGCAGGGTATAACGCCATGAAGTCCCCCTTCCAAAGCAGCCATTTTCTTCAGGGGAACTATCGTGGTTGTCTGGAGATCAACTGTAATATTAAGGGATCCCAGATGCCACCTGGAGGTTGGCCACCCTATGAAGAACTGCTATATAGGAACACTTTTGACCTACAGTAGCTTAATTTAAGGATACTGAAGGTGCCCAAACATTCCCCCAGCATGGAAAACATGCAACCTACATTTGGAGAAGTTGAACATGGAAGAGTTACCCCCAACAGTACTGCAGTTCCAAGCCAGTTCAGCGCTCTTCCCTCATAACTTTTTAAAAAAGAGAGAGTAGAAATGATCTAGCAAGTAGCTTTCTTGAGGACAAACTCTTCAACCTATTCAGGGTTAAAATAAGTGAAAGACAACTCTAACCTAATTGCCTGTGCACTTGGGCTGTTAAACTGTAATTTTAATCTGCAGTAAATACTACATACCAGTATGCTTAAAATCTCTCAAAAGAACACATACACACACAAACACAGTTACACACACACAATCACATTTCATTTCTTGACACATTTATTGCTAGTATATGAATCATGTTGTTTATTATTTTCTGTGCATTTAAACCCCTACATTCTCTCCTTCTACTATGTAAAGCTAAGCATAAGAATGAGTGAGTGCAAGCATGTATAGATGCTTAAGAATGGAAGTAAAAAGCAAATAGTACCAAAGGGGCATACTGAATGATCACTCAGTTCTGGTGTCTGAATTCAATGAGTAATTTGCTCATCATAACTGAGCGTATACACCCACAAAATGACCATGAGCAAAATGGTCTTGAAAATGTGCCCATAATTCTTCCTTTAATCTCTATGGATCCTTGAATCCCAAGTACAAGTCAATTTGGTTAAAGCCATATTACACATGACAAATGGCTATTGATAAAAAATTCTGATTTGGGGAATATACATATTGAAATTTTATTTATACATGTCATCTTACAATTCATGGGGGAAATAAGTATACTCGTTTCTACAAAGAAGGAAGATAATTGTTGTAGTAGAGTTGAAGAATATATGAAAGAAGCATAATTTCCCATGTGCACACATACATTCTATTTTAGTTTTAATAACACACAAATAGGATTTTGAAAGAACAGTTGAGATGAATAGATTACAAGCAACCACAACTCTGATAACATAACCTTCAGTTCCCTAGAAAAGCTAATGTTTGTCACCAGTCTACAGGGAAATGAAATACTGTTAATATACTTTGCCCTTCTTTTATATCTTAAGAACTTGAACCAAAAGTGTTGGAGACAGGAAAATATCCTGCTTATGCAAGACGCTTCAGGACTTGGTCTGGATCTAATGTCAGCCATAGAGCAAACTATGGCTCTCGTAATTTGTTGCTGGTCAGTACCAATTACCTTGAACTTGATCCAGAGGCAGACTGAATCAAGTTGTTTCTGGTCCCACCCATCAGGCTGGCCATACCCTTGATTTGATCTTTGGCGCAGGTTGTTGGACCCCTTTGGGCTCCCATGTGGGGTGCCACAAGTGACGATACTCTCCCCCACACCTTTCAACATTTATATGCGCTCTCTAGCCCAGTTGGTTCAAGATTATGGGCTGGGTTGTTTCCAATATGCAGATGACACCCAGCTCTACCTCCTAATGGATGGACGGATGGACTCCCCCGGATACATTTGCCAGTTGTTTGGAAGCAGTGGCTGGATGGCTCAGGCAGAGTCATCTGAAACTCACCCCCTCCAAAACAGAGGTCCTTTGATTGTGTAGGAAGGGGGCAGGAGCAGGCAGTGCATCTCCCATGCCTGGATGGGGTGCAATTAACACCTGCACCGGTTGCCAGGAATTTGGGTGTAATCGTTGATGCCTCCCTTTCCATGTAGATTCAGGTCACCCAAGTAGCCCGAACGGCATTCTTCCATCTTTGCCAAGTGGGGTTACTAGCATCCTACCTGTCCTCTGACCACTTGGCTACAGTGATCCATGCAATGGTCACTCCCACATTAGACTTCTGTAACTCACTCTATGCAGGCCTGCCCTTGGCTTTGACCTGGAATATGCAACGTACAAAATGTGGCTGCAAGAGTCCTCACTAGAACATCATGGAAGGCCCATATTCAGCCAGTGCTGCGACATCTGCACTAGTTACCAGTCTGCTTTTGGATCAAGTTCAAGGTGTTGGTACTGACTTTTAAGGCTATATGTGGCCTGGGTCCCACTTATCTGTGGAACCTCTTAGTTGCTTATGTCCCCTGCAGGGCTCCTTGCTCTGTGGGTATGAATCTACTGGTTGTCCCAGGCCCCTGGGATATCCATCTGGCCTTGACCAGGGCCAGGTCCTTTTCAATCCTGGCCCCAGCCTGATGGAATGAGCTCCCAGAAGAGCTAAGGGCCCTGTCGGTGTTATCAGCTTTCCATAGGACCTGCAAGATGGAGCTCTTCCGCCAGACATATGACTGAGGCCAGGGTGGAGTCTTGGTGTTACCATCAGAGGATCCCCCCAATGTAGGATTATATCTAGTCCCTAGCTCCCAGTGGAAGAGAGCTTCACCTATGGGCTGAAGGGGGGGTGGAGTGGGAGATTAGAACTCTTTATAGGAACTAGATTGCTAGAATGTAAGAGGTGGTTTAGGAGAGGGTTATGGTATTTTATTGTATTTTATCATTGCTGTGAACTGTCACGAGACTTTTTTGAGAGCAGCAGTATAAAAATTAAAAAAATAAATAAATGACACGTTACCAAGCAATATGAACACTTAGTACTAGCTAAATAGGAACAAACTACAAGGATTTATCTGAGACTGCTTACAAGCTTAGTTTACACTGGTTTCCTTTGCACATAATGAAAATGTTGGCACTACAACTGCTGGGAGAATTGGCGTATGTGAATTGAAGAGCCTTAAGCAATGCAACTTCCATCAGAAAGCCTTGCTTAAGGATCTTGTACTAACTTCAGGGACTCAATGCACATTTTGAACATTGCCCACAGTCATGGTTTAGAACTAGAAAGACATCATTCTGAACAACACAAAGGTGTGAGGAAAACAAAAACCCTCTTCACATAAAGAACATTTTTCCAGACATTCCAGATCCTTAGCTGTAAGTGAAGGGCAATGTTCTTAAGATTATATTAAAAACTCTGATGTATCCGGGCACAAAAACCATACAAACGCTGAATAAACCTGTAAGGATCTTCATTAGGCCAAAAAGTAAACTATTATTTTAGTAAGTTTCATTTATTGAACCAAGCAAGTACTCTCATACAAGCCATTGACAGATTTTAGGTACAGATCTTTGCATATATTTACCTTGGTGTTCCTCCTCCTATGGGAAGTCCCTATAAAGGTGGGTTTTTATAGCTACAACATTCTGATAAGGACCCAGACTCCAAGACACCAAGGAGAGACAGGAGATGGAAGGAGAGGAGGGCTGGAATGTAGGAAAAGCACCATAAACCAAACATCAGAGGCAAGCTACTATTACAAGGCCATCTCAAGCACCTAGCTACAAACTTCATAAATCATAGCAGAACCATGAGGATTCTGACAAAACCAAGCAATGTATAGTACTGATGGAAGATTCTCCTTCTTTGGAAGTTTGTCATCTGACAAAAATGCTGATTTTATGTACTTAGGCAGATTGTGAGTGGGTGGGCAGGAAGGGATATGCCAGCATTTGCCTCTTGTGGCCCTTCCTTGCATACCCAGGGAATTGCTGATCACCACTGGGTTTAGGAGCCTCTTGTGGCGCAGAGTGGTAAGGCAGCTGTCTGAAAGCTTTGCCCATGAGGCTGGGAGTTCAATCCCAGCAGCCGGTTCAAGGTTGACTCAGCCTTCCATCCTTCTGAGGTTGGTAAAATGAGTACCCACCTTGCTTGCTGGGGGGTAAACGGTAATGACTGGGGAAGGCACTGGAAAACCACCCCGTATTGAGTCTGCCATGAAAACGCTGGAGGGCGTCACCCCAAGGGTCAGACATGACCCGGTGCTTGCACAGGGGATACCTTTACCTTTACCTTTTTACTGGGTTTATAGATGAATTCCCTCCAGGCCAGGCTGAATTCTGGGGATTTTGGACGGGGGAGGGGATAACTTGGGCATGAAATTGGAGTCACTGTGGGTAGGCAGGTAGTTGTGAGTTCCTACGTTGTGCAGGGAGTTGGACTAGATGACTCTGGAGATTCCTTCCAACTGTATGATTCTATGTTTCTACATTGTAATCTAGAACTATACACCCCACAGAATACATCTTGCCATGGAATGCTTAGAACATCTAAAGCCTGGGGGAGGGGGGGAGTAAAGTCTTTTGAATACTAAACATTCTAGGACCTGAAGTGGTTTCCATAGCAGTACATTTAAAGATACATCCACAGATTTTCAGGAGGCTGACAGATGTGTTGAAGCATGATGAGAGCTGTTTGTAAAAAGAGGTAAGCAAAGAAGTTTGTCATTAGAGTTTTATAAGAATCAGGTAGAAGTATATGGAAGACCCCAGAGAGCACTTAAGAATATTTGATATGAGGCACACTCAAAAACAAAACCTCCGAGAATAAACTCAGGATATGAATGTGACAAAAATGTCTCAGGACTGCCTGGAGAAAAAAAATGACCTATCCCTTTACTAGAGGCTTAATGGAATGTTATTTACTAGGTGGTATTATTTACATCCAAGTCGTAAAAGGCCTCGGGTTTTCCAATTCCACACATTAAACCTTTATTAAAGGAGCAGGGCATTTCCTTTAGGCTGTTGGCACCCCTAGCAGGATTTTCAGTAGAGTGATTCTTTGTGGAATTCACAGCAAACAAGTTGCTATCAATTGTTATCTATAATTCCTTAAGACACTGGGTGAATAAATCTGAAACAACCCTCCTGCCCACCACACACAAAGGTACATTTTATTCTGTCAAACTGAACATTCCTTCTAATGTAGCCTCTTCCTTTACCTTCCTCTAGTGTGTACTTGTTCTATATGCAATACAAAACAAGGTCAATGCTATTTGAAGATGAGAAGACAATCCACCCTTCTGCATTATTTTTAAAGGACTGCTAACCATCTGGGATATATTGTATAATGTCATGTACTCAGACAAATTTCTATCTTTTCAGATGATAATTAGTGTGCTTTTACCAGTTAGGAGTTACAGAGATTGTTAACTCCTTGACAGAAAGTAAGATAGAATCAGTTCTCAGCAGTTCTTGAAGGGCTTATTTGTTCTAATTTCAGCATTTGTATGCACACAGTCTTAAGGTTTAGTTCCAAGTATTGATAATTGCAGTTGCAAACTGCCAGAGAATTATTTTAGAAATTTCTTATATTACTGTACTCTCAGGTATTAGCTATTTTTGTCAACATGAGCACTTGCATGAGTTTCCATCATATAAATAAGACTTTTGTCAACAAGGTGATGCTTCCAGGAGAAAACCTGTGCCAATGCAGTCCAAGAAGAACTAGAGATAAATCAGGTACTATAATATCCCATACTTGGACCACAGGCTACCTGCCAGATGTTTACCAAATACTCATATTGGTGTTCCTGTGATGTGATCACTTCAGATTATTTTTCTTCCAAAAAAGAGCACTGAATAATTCCCCCCATTGAATACTAAATATTTATAAAGCCTGCAAAGCAGGGCGGAGCTGTTTGTAAACAAGAGCAGTTCCAGAAAAACAATAATAGATTTTCCTTTCCTTTGCCCTCTGTCTGTGTCATATTACCAGCTCTTCAAATGGAAAGGCTATACGCAGTCTGGGCCCAGTGTACCTGAGAGATCGTCTCTCCGCCTGTACCACCAAAAGAGCATTACGCTCTGCCACTGCCAACTGGCTAGTGATCCCTGGCCCCAGAGAAGCACGTTGGTCCTCAACGAGGGCCATAGTTTTTTCTGTCCTGGCCCCCATCTGGTGGAATGAGCTCCCTGAAGAGATCAGGGCCCTGTCCAAACTTCCAAACTTCCACAGGGCCTACAAAAGGGAGCTTCTCCACCAGGCATTTGCCTGAGAGCAACAACAGGTCCCCCCTCCATGGCCTGAATCAGTCTGTCCTCCCTAGGGGCCTTAGCTAAGTTCCGTTCCTGTTATATTGTTGTTTAAGATCACTGAAATGGTGTAGATTATTGTTGTTGTTGTATTGGTTTATGTTATATATCAGTCTGTTCCATGTACCCCCCATGTTGTATGTAAATTGCCCTGAGCCATATGGAAGGGCGGTATAAAAATCAAATAAATAAATAACTCTATATCTCATTATTCCACATTTTTCCAAATGGGTAGGCAGACAGTTTGCACAACAGCAGTTTACTCAGCCTTTTCCTTTTGCAAGAAGCATTTCATAAATCCCTCCTCCTCCACATATACACTTTCTCCACCAGCACAACTCCAGGCTGCCTATGTATAAGAAGAAATGGCCACTGTCCAAAAGTTTACAATTTAGAAATAGGCAGTATATTAAGGCAGGAACGTTTGGAGGGGATTTTTGAAAATGCAAGCTACAACAGAAGAGAGAGACAAAGGGAGAAGTGAACAGCTGACCAAACTGAAAGAATGGAAAGCAAGCAAGAAGGGGGGGGGGATTCTAGCAGTTTTCTCACTCATGTCAGTAAACTTGGGAGAACATAAGCTAAGATCAGAAGAACCATGAAGGTAATTCTGGGGGCCCAAGAGGACTGTGCCTTTCAATCCTAAACATGTTTACTCAAAAGTGAATCCCATTAACTTTAATAGGATATGCTCCTTAGCAAGCACATTCAGGACTGAAGCCAGTTTTTCTTTTAAAAAAGTGGTGCATACCGCCACTGGTGGCCAGGCCAAGTGATTTAGAAAAAGATGTCAGCTTGAGACATCTTGGGTATGTGGGTCAGTAAGGCTAGTCACAGAAAGTAAAAGAAACCTCCCTTTTGTCCCTGTATTAATGCAAGCCTTGAATGGATCTAAGCAGCTCTTCAGATCCAGCCAGTTTAAATTTGTCACTGTTTTCCATGAAGTGTCTCAGGAGCAAGTGAAACCCTGAAACAATACAAGGGCTGCCCAGTTTGACACCTGGTCCTGTTAAACTGAACCAGTCTTTTATTGTTTCAAGATTTTGTATCACTTGAAGGTTGACCCCTGAAAAAGTACACATTTGGTATACTTGGTTAAAATGGTTTCCAGGTCCTCCCTGGCCACCAGTGGGAGCTGAGAGGGTATGGTTGCCAGCTCCAAGTTGAGAAGCTTCTGGACATTTGAGTGTGGAGGACAGGGGAGGGCAGAGACTCCAGTGGGGTACAGTGCCATAGCATTCACCCTCCAAAGCATCCATTTTCTCTGGAGGGCCTGATTTCTGCAGCCTGGAGATGACCTGTAATTCTGGGGGATCCCCAGATACCAGCTGGAGGCTAGCATCCCTATTGGTTAAACAAACAATGATTCCTTTTAAAACCACAACAGCAGTGAACTACACTGTTGCTTTTGACAAAAAGAGGAACCTTCAAATAAACCCTAACTTTTCAGTGCCTGCTGCCCCTCTCTACTGATTCTTTCCTCCTAAACATGTTGGCATTGCATTATGAAAGTCACACTGCAGCTTCCGCAGGCCAGAAAGATATGTAACATGAAAGCCCCTAATCTATACAGCAAGCTGATTGGTCACAGTCAGTAAAGTAGTGAAAAACAGAATCTACCTGTTTACTTATTAGTAGCCATCCATCTTTCATTTGTTTAATATAAGCCTCCATGGTATTCTGAAGTCTGCAGAACCTCAAGATTTGGCAAGGAAACTAACCCCCATCCATTCCTGCCAGAATAAGCAGCATCAAGTAAGGGTTGTGACTCCGTTCTTAACCAGAACCTGCTGCCTGTCAAGATGGGAAAGAACAGTCCTCCTGCCTTAAGTCAAAGTCAGAGATGCTAAAAAGCCTAATTCTGATGCTTCATTTGTCCCTGTATTTTCCAGCAACCTCTTATGAAGTCTAAAGGTAAAGGTAAAGGTATCCCCTGTGCAAGCACTGAGTCATGTCTGACCCTTGGGGTGACGCCCTGTGGCGTTTTCATGGCAGACTCAATACGGAGTGGTTTGCCAGTGCCTTCCCCAGTCATGACCGTTTACCCCCCAGCAAGCTGGGTACTCATTTTACCGACCTCGGAAGGATGGAAGGCTGAGTCAACCTTGAGCCGGCTGCTGGGATTGAACTCCCAGCCTTATGGGCAAAGCTTTCAGACGGCTGCCTTACCACTCTGCACCACAAGAGGCTCTTCTTATGAAGTCTAGAAGCAGGCAATCTGCCTTCTCAAAATACTGCTCATCTTCAGAAGCATACATTTGGAAATAGGACAATATTGATTTGATCAGTCATATCATGGCCAAAGTTGACATTGCTGGAAAATCTTCTAAGCACTAGAAGCAATCTATAGCTCCAGAGAGTAGTTATACCAGATAGCATCTTGAAATTGTAAAGATGTAGCACATTTCAGTCCAAAAACTAACAAAAAGAATACATTGAATGGATATTTTGTAGAAATGTTGTCAGTAGCTTTTCTACATATTGGTGGAGAAGTCTAGTGACTAGCTCTTTTTTCTAGCTAAATTGTAATGAATGTTTAAGACTCAAGTACATTTACTATTTTCAGATTCCAAGAGCTAATTCTCACATTATCATTTTGCAGGTGTGAGTGACAATTTCTGTACACATCAAATATATAATCCATGACTGAAAATGCAATATAGAAAAGTTGCTGTCACTTTTCCACCAAATACAACATTTCAAGACCACACAAATATCTTCAAGGTTCATTTACAGTTCCTATTTGTAAGAATTCAATACATGCATCTGGATTATATTTCTGCTAAAAATAAATTGCAGGTAAGTGATTCTTCAGCTTTTTAGGTTTCACTAACATCCAGTTTTCCAGCACTGCTGTTTTGTGTTATTTGCTAGAAAGAGTTGTCATGAGGATAGTGCTTGAAAATTAAGAATCTTTATAGCTAAGTATGTGAGACATCTTCATTAGTTTATATATACAAATGTTTGGGAGAAATGGAAGTTAGTATAAATATAGAGCAACATTTCAAGTTTCCAGGAGATATAGTTCCTGTTGTAGAACAGCGACAAAGCTTGAAAAGCTAGTTTTTAATTATATTAAAATATTCAAATATTCAGATTCCTGTCTTTTCCTATTATTATTATTATTATTATTATTATTATTATTATTATTATTATTATTATTATTATTATTATTAGATTTATTTCCCACCACTCCCTAGATAGGCTCATAGCGGGTAACAGCAGTCTTAAAAACTCCAATTAAACCCCCCTAAAATACATTGAAAATTCCCAACATGGCGGCAACAAATCCCACCCCCCCCCCACCTACTAAGGCAATAGAGAATGGAGGGAGTGATGTCTACTTCGGACCCTCTCCCCAATGGGGCCCGCTTTACCTTGCAGACTCCAGCCTCGGCCATAGACCTGGTGAAAGAGCTCCATTTTTCAGGCCCTGCCGAATGCTGACAGCCCCCGCAGGGCTCGTAACTCACCCGGAAGCTCATTCTACCAGGTGGGAGCCAGGACAGAAAAAGCCCTGGCCATGGTTGAGGCTAGGCGTGCTTCTCTAGGACCAGGAACGACCAACAGGACCGGGAACAACCAGTAGGACCGGGAATGACCAGTAGGACCGGGAACGACTAGTGCCTTACTTGACCCCAGAACACCTAAGACACAATCATCCATATGCAATAGTCACCTATAGGATGGACTTCTGTAACTCACTCTATGCAGGCCTACCCTTATCCTTGCTTTGAAAACAACAACTGATCCAGAATGCAGTAGCCAGAGTTCTCATGTGGACACCCTGGAGAGCACATATTCAACCAGTACTCCCGCAATTGCACTGGCTTCCAGTTCTGGATCAAGTTTAAGGCACCGGTTTTTATCTGTTAGGCCATTTGCAGTCCAGGTCCTACATAACTGAGAGACCACCTTTCTATCTTTATCTCCCAAAGAGTGCTGTGCTCTGCTAATACCAATCAGCTGGTAAGCCCTGGTGGCAAGGAGATATGTCTGGCCTCCCATTCATTTTCTGTCCTGTCCCATCCGGTGAAATAAGCTCCTGGAACATATCCAGGCCTATCACATCTCTTCCATCAGCCTTTGGTTTGGGCCAGTGATACACTAACACCTAACACAATTAATGAGTCCCCATCTATCAACTTATCCACCTTCCACTATCAATTGCAGGACAGTTAGACCACAATCTGAGACCATAAAAGGTTCTAGAAACTAGACTGCTGATGCTGACTGAATGCTGCTACTTGTTTTAATTGTTTTAACTAATTCATCTTTTAACTCTTAAATCATTGTATATTAAATATGATATTGTACTCTGCCCTGAGCTGGTTCACTGGGCAAGTGGTATAAAAATCATATAAATTAATTAATGAAATGAAAAGTATCTTCATCCCTTGCACAGCTTCCATTTCCAGGTTTCCTCTAACCATTGGCTGCTCAATTGAGATAAGAGGGTTAACTATCAGGGCTTGCTGTGATAGATCAGAAGCTTCTGTTTACTCTGAGCCACTGACAAAGAAAAGAGCTGGATTTTTTACACCTCATTTTTCACTACCTGAAGGAGTCCCAAAGCAGCTTACAAGCACCTTTCCCTTACAAACACTATAGAACCCATCACAAGGCAGACCATTAAATATCAGTTGTTTTGAGATGCTACTTTATATAGCAAAGGTGAGTCTTTTCAAGGGCATTTCTGTCTACTTTGTTCTGTTAGTGAAGGACCATGTAGGCAGGAAGATGGCTTCAGTTCCATAAGAAAAGACTGGATGTAAGGAGCAGACACTGCATGAAAGACTATAGCTTACCATATAATATCGCAAACTTAGCTGTTCTTAGTATTAGTAAGATCACATACTAGTCTATAGTGAATTCTGAAATATGATCTACCTCTTAATTTCATGGGCTATTCACAGGGCATTTCTGCACATTAGTAAAAATAGCATCATGCTCAAGGAATGGCAAAGTGCGACATTATATCACACACACACACACACCGGCCTTCCTCTCACCTTTGTCTGCCTTCTTTTTGCATGTCTTACCCTCCTCACCTGCTGCTGGAAGAGGCAGAAGACAGCAAAGTACCTTATACACATCACGCTTCTGCCTGTCAATCAATTCAGGCAACCAATACCCTTCTTCCATATTCTGATGCAGTTTAAAGGTCCCACAATGCCCACTATTTTTTTAAATACTTCTCTGTTGCAATGCCTATGCATAGAATCATAGATGCACAGTGCTCTTGAATGCCACCCCTTATGGGATCTAGAGTAGGCTTGTGCACGAAGGGCCTGATTCGGCCGCTTTGGTTTCAGCGCCCATGGAAGTCTATGGTACCATAGACTATAATGGGAATGTCAGCATTCTCACTTTTTCCAGGGCCTGGGGGAATGGGGGTTTGAGGGCACAGCCTTCAAACTTTCAAGGTAGCTCCAGGAGACTCTTCCCTGGCTTCCCTTTGATGTATAGGAGAGTGAAATAATATTTTTCTTAATTATTGTATAGTATACCAGACTGTTTGGTAGAAGAAAGCCCAGAAACTTATTTTTATTCTTGACTGTATTTTGAAATGTTACCAAGGCTGATATGTTCTATTCTCAAGGCCAGGGACAATTGTTTATATCATGCCATTGTTTATGTTACCAGAGGATTGAGAAAGAATGAGAAATTGCCTTTTGTAACCTTTTTTTGTTGACAACATAATGGCAATGGGGTGGTCCCGTGGGATGTGCAAGGGGATGGAGACCCCAGGTTATTGGCTTGACCTCAAAAGCATCATCTTTCCCGGCCTTCAATGGAATATTATAAAGTCTCATGTAATCCTTTGTTCAACATACAGGTTTTTCTGGGACAATCCCCCTGTGTCATTTTGTTCTTCTGCAGTTGAATAAAATTATAAAAGGTTTTCCAGTCTAGTGGTCACTCTGTTTGGGTGCTGCACACTAGGCAAATGATCCCAAAATGTCCAGACCAGGCCCTGGGCTATCACCTCCAATTTGCAAAATGATTGGTCCAAGGGGTCCATGTCTAGGGGCTCCCAAAGAGGGTGCCCCCATCCCTCCATTATATCCAATGTGCATTTAAAGTGGATTGAGAGAGCAGTAGTCAGTATGTTTGAAAACACCAAAAGTGACCCAACAATGAACCACCATCCTACTAAGCGCACTTAATTTCAAGTTTAATATCAAATTGTACTGGGGGGGGGGAACAACTTGGAAGCAGGTAAAAAGTCATACACTATTTGACTTTAAACTACATCATCAATTAAAACAAAACTGATTTAAGACATCCCTTTTGCAGAGTAGTATTGCAGTGGTTTCTCAGATGTTTGCTTGAAACATTTTCTCTTTCTCAAGCCAGACTTTGTTTCAAGGGCTAGAACAATAGTAGAGGCTTCAGGGAGGGAGAAAGAAGCATTCTGGCTGCATCAACGACATTTCCTCTTTTCTATTAAGACCGTTACAAAGATTTCACACCACAATTGCCTCAGATTTACATCTCCTATAACTGATTATTTTAGTAATTGGTACATTTTAATTAAGCATCTTTTCCCTAGCACGACCCCCTGCCTCATTAACTTCTTTGGATGTTTTTTTTGGGGGGTGGTGGTTAATGTATAATCTGATATTTGTTTGCAAGTGTTCTTTTAAAAAGAGATTTTATCACAACTCCCCCCTTATTGTGCCAGGAGATATCTTCCCCTGATGGGCCTCTCTGTATGAAATTCCTTCAAGATAGTGGAAAGCCTGCTTATTTCCTCACTTTCACATGTGAGAAGGCAAAGGGGCAATCTCCAGACTCAGGGATACACAGCTCAATCAATCAATAGCTTTATTATGATCCAAGATCAGCATACAGATACATCCAAAAATAAAAAAGCTGTCATTCACATAACAAATGATAAAACTATTAATATCTTAAACATAAATGTGTACATAAAAACAACAGTAGGTTTACTGGGAATCATTCGGTTATTCTGCCTTATTGAGCAAGCTGCTGGGCCGTATTTTGCTACATCAAAAGTAATTTTGGTAGAGCTGTCAGCCAGGAGAAGACAAGTATAGAAGTGGTCTGTTCTGCTTGGGAATTTAGACAATACTGGCAAAATATATTTGGTGCGAATAAAATTGGCAATATAGGCACACGTGATCAATGGAATCTACCATTCCCGACTGACATGGACATACACAAAAAGCATAAGAAATACGTGCATACCTCCCTTCTATCAGAGCAGACGGTAGGGCATTGAACCAAGCTAGAGTAAATGCTCTATGATGTTTACGGTACTCTAAGGTATATACATACCTTAATGGAAAAAATTTATCACTGTTCCCTGCTAGAGGACTAGAATGTGCTTGTGCTCTATCATTTTGAAAAATGATGTCCCATAATCTTTGCCTAACAATTATCCTGGCTTGTTGATACCAAATGTATCAATGCAGTATTAGAGAGGCCAAGTTGATAGAGTTCATCCTCTATCTTTGTCATCCATCTGAATTGGTAAGTATTTGAAAAAATTAAGCAAAAAATATAAAACCTGAAGCTAAGAACATGTTTCTAGTGATACTAGTCCTGCTTCTGACCTAACTAAGACATTAGATATACAGTGAGACACTCCAAACAGGGATCTAAGGAATTTAGACTGAATTGCTTCCAATTTTTGATAATCATTATATATGCAAACCTCTGTGCCATACATAAGATGTGATATTACCTTTCCTTGGAATACTTTCAAGGCATAAGGAATATGTGAGCTCCCTTTTCTGAAAAAAAAGAAAAGAAAAAAAGAAAAGAAAAGAAAACCTTAAGGTTGCTGCAGACATTCTTTGAGCCAGGTCAGTTAGTTGTGTTAAGTGTGATATCCATATGCCAGTTGCTTGAAATACTACTCTTAAATATCATAATGCTTTCACATGTTCAATTTCATAAATGCCTATCTGCTATCTGTGCTTTGTGTACTTTTTGGAGAAGACAAAGATTTTGGTATTGTTGAAATTAATTGTTAAATATTCCTTGATACAATATTCCATGAGTTCTCGAGGAGCTCTTCTGAGTCCTACTTTGGTGTATGAAAGTACAGCTGTGTCATCAACATACATAGAAATTGTTCTTCCTACTATTTTTGGTGGATGAAAATCAGGGTTCATAAGGAGTTGATGTAAAAGTTAAATAATAAAGGATCAAGGATGCATCCTTGTTTAACTCCTCATTTAGCTGGTATAATTGGCCTTGTGGGGTATATCTCACAGTTATAAAGTTACTATCATATAACATACATAGTAGTAGAAATCGTCTATGGTCTATAGTAGATGCTTCTAATTTCTGTCAGAGTTTATTTCATGAAAGTGTTTTAATTTCTATGACTGAAACTGGAAGCCAGGGGGATACGTTTTCAAGATCAGAGAAAGGGGGAAGATTCCTAGTAGCTCTCTACAGCAGTGGTCCCCAACCTTTCTGAGGTTGGGGACCGGAAGGGCATCGGGGCGCGGCCCGCGGCCCACGCGGGCCACGGCCACGCATCGGGCTGCACCCGCGGGCCGCACTCACAGGCCGCGCCCACGCATCGGCCCGCGCCCGCACATCGGGCCCTGATTCCCTCTCCCCGCCCTCCCGCAGTAAGAAGCTTCCTGGGCCGCAAGCTTGCGGCCTAGGAAGTTTTTTACTGCGGGGGGGGGCGGGGAGAGGGAGCTGCGGCCCGGCGCCATGGCCTTCGCGGCCTGGCAATGGGCCGCGGCCCGCAGGTTGGGGACCACTGCTCTACAGCATAAAGCGTTGTAAAATAAATTTCCCATATTTTAGGAGATATCACACAAAGTGGACTATTATAAACAGTTTGAAATGCATTAGAAACAATTTTCCAGAAAAGTGAGAAATCTTTAAGTCTAGCAACCTGATTGAGTTGGTGCAAACTCTTTATTAGTGCCTCTCTCTTTATCTTTTGGTTAATTTATTGGCTAATTGAAAACCTTTCCAATTTACTATCACATCTTTAGAGTATCTATGTGGTAAAAAAGATGCTTCCCCATCAGATGGAAGGATAGAGTTATTAGCTGAATATAACAGCTCATCTAAGTGACCAAGCCTAGCATTAAAGTCACCAGCTACTATAACATAAACATCACAAAACATCAGCATCAGATTACTGGTTAATGACTAACAAGGAAGAATTATCAATTAGCCTAGAGAGGAGATGACTGAGAGGGGATCTGATAACCATCTTCAAGTATTCAAAAGGGTGCCATATGGAAGATGGAGCAGAATTGTTCTCTCTTGTCCCAAAGGGACAGACCAGAATGAATGGGATGAAATTAATTCAAAAGAAATTCCATCTAAACATCCAGAAGAAGTTCCTGACAGAGCGGTTTCTCAGGCTTCCTCGGGAGGTGGTGGGTTCTCCATCTTTGGAAATTTTTAAACAGAGGCTAGATAGCCATCTAATGGAGAGGCTGATTCTGTGAAGGCAAAGAGGTGGCAGGTTACAGTAGATGAGCGATTGGGATGTGAGTGTCCTGCATAGTGCAGAGGGTTGGACTAGATCAGGGGTAGTCAACCTGTAATCCTCCAGATGTCCATGGACTACAATTCCCATGAACTCCTGCCAGCGTTTGCTGGGGTGTAGTTTCCCTAATTGCATTGATGTTTTATTATTAGCACCTTTTGGTACTGTAGACGCTTTAGGCTCTGATTCATCCAATTTAGATACTGCAGATGAATGTTGTCCTAAAAGTGAGTAGATTTTTCCATTTACAAAGACTCTACTTGTAGAGATTGAAAATGAAGTTTCTCAGATTTGGTAAGGTCGATATGCAGTATTTTGCCCAAATAATGGAAAATGCCTCTTTTATTTGTCCAGCATCTTCAATTTAAATGGTTGGGAATAATGCACAGTACAATCTGATTTGTAAACAGAGTGTGAAATCTGCATTTTCCTTTTCTTTATAGTTGTTTCCTTCTAAAATT
This sequence comes from Paroedura picta, assembly GCF_049243985.1. Classification (NCBI taxonomy): domain Eukaryota; kingdom Metazoa; phylum Chordata; class Lepidosauria; order Squamata; family Gekkonidae; genus Paroedura; species Paroedura picta. The sequence continues at coordinate 109,248,726 of NC_135371.1, read as the reverse complement.
GAAGATATAAGTGCATAGGTCTTCAAGCATGATGACTGTGGGCTTACTCTGTTTCTATTTGGACAGTACTTCTCTTGTGAGGAATGCTGTGATTTCTCATAGAAGGTTTTAAACCCATTAGTAACTGAATCCAATTTTTTAGAAATATATAGTTAAATTTCTGAAAAATTGCTACCATAGTCTTGCCTGTTAACAGACAGTGGTCACCTATAAATTTCAGGACAAAACTGTTTGAAGACAATATACCTGGCTCCTCTCCTTCAGGTGATATTTCTCCCTCCCTGGTGGGGGGGGGGGCATGCTGGCAAAAGGTCTGACTTCTCCACTGTATTAGCTAATTCATCTCCATTTAATGAGGGTTGTTCTAGTTATAACTGCATTAAAGGATCCTTTTCTACAGTCAGTATATTGAATTTACTTGTAGAGTACTTATATTGCACTTTTATATACTATTAAACGCTTGTTGTACTTGTAGAGTAAAAGGTAGAGGTGTCACTTACTGGTTCTTTTGTTAATAAATAATTGATGCCCAATTGTTTAGCTGCCTTCAGAGGTGAATTGGAGTCTGAATGCCTTGGTCTCTCTTTCTTTCCCATCTCTTATACCTTCTGATGGAATTAAGCTCTGTATAAAGCACTATAGAGACTTCCTCCCTTCTCTCCATCTCCCAGTTTATCAGAATTTTCAGAAACTACTTTGATAGAAGACAGCCTTGTTGGTAGAAATTAGTAAGCAGTGTACTAAGGCCAGAAGTGGTAAGAACAAGAGAAACTCAAATAAAAATTACTTGGAGAGCAAATCACAGCCGCAGCATCTGCGTTGTTGCCATCCTGAATCTCTGAACAGGACCATCGGTGCACCGCTAAAATTTACTTTGGGGTAGATATAATGTAAGAAGAAATGGATTGCTATACTTATTTCTAAAATGCTAAGTGGCCATCATGCCATTTGGTCATGAACTCATGCATCCCTTTACTCCTTTCTTTTCATGCAAAACATGGTTCAGAATTTTGTAAATCTCAGGCTGTGATTCAGCATAATCATGGAGCTTCTTTGGGAGGAGTAAATACCAGGCTTTTTTGCATAATTATTTTCCTTACTTGTAAATTCCTCTTGGTGGGGGGAAGTCTGTTCTGTGTGTGTTTTTCTCCATCTAGCAGATGGTTCACTATTACACCAGTTTATGTTTGGCATGAATCTGAAGGGAGATATGCTGGCAATAAATTGATGAAATACTGAATCAGCCACTAGAGGGAGTGACTCAAGGGAAGAAAAAAATCAATTGTGAGGATCCAATTCTCACGTAAAATAGGAAGGAAGAGAGAAAGGCAACCTTGTATTTGAACTGTGTCTGTGGCTCAGTGGTATAACATCTGGGTTGCATTCAGGTCACACTTTCAGTCTCCAGCATTTCCATTGAAAAGAAATCAGTTAAGAGGTAATATGAAAGGCTTTAATATGAGACCCTGGACAGCAACTGCCAGTCAGAGTAGACAACACTGACCTTACATTGATGTATAGTCTTATCTGAAAAAGAGGAGTTGGTTTTTATGCCCCACTTTTCACTACCTGAAGGAGTCTCAAAGGGGCTTACAATCATCTTCCCTTCCTCTCCCCACAACAGACACCCTGGGGCTGAGAGAGCTCTGAGAGAACTTGGTATGATCCAAATCACCCAGCCAATTTTATGTGGAGGAGAGGGGAAGCAAACCCTATTCTCTAGATTAGAGCCCTCCATTCTTTAACCATTACACAAGCTGGTGTGAATACAGCTTCATGAGAACGCACTATTAAAACAGTATGTCTTCCTTGAAGAGGAGCTAGGCACAAAAGTGACAGCCTACAAATGCCACTTGTGTGGCTGCTATAAGACACCACAAAATGCTTTTTAGAAAATAGAATCCCAAGCTCAGCAGAGCAAAAACAATAGATGCAACCAATGCCACATCAGAAAAAGGGGATGTGGCCATAGGGACCCTTCCCCATGTCTTCCAACCCAGCCACCTACACGTTCCCATGAGGCTGCCTCTGGGAAGTGGCCTCGCTCTCCTAGGAGGCTTTGCCACATAGATGATAGTGAGGGGCAGTCCCAGAGTGGCTGCTTGCAGGAGGCGATGAGTGATGAGAGGAAGCAACAGAAGGCAGAGGAGAAGCAAGGCAGCCAGAGCCAGTCCACGTGGAAGGAGCTAGCGGCCTGCTTGCCTGCCACCGCCCTAATTGTCCCTTCCACCAAGTCAGACACCCACAGCACCCAGTGGAGGGGGGTGGAGAGGGGGCCGGTGTGAGAGGCCTGCCCAGTGGGGCCATCACTTTGCCTGGCCTCTCAGCTGCCTGCACCCACTATGGCCCTCCTCCCTCCACAGCCTGCCCACTCACTCCGTTCCAGCCCAGCACCATTGTGGTAGTGGCAGCAGCTGAGGCAAGCAAAAATGGCAGCAGTGGCCAATACGAGCAGGTGAGGGAAAGTGCACAGACCTCACAGGTCAGATCACGCAAGCACCTTGGCTCTTTAGGCGGCACTCAGACTGGGGTGTGCATGTGTTTGTGTGTGTGTTTGGGGGGGCTAGTTTTGCTGGGAAGACATTTTGTGTGTATGTATGTGAAATGCACATTCAGGACAAGAAGGCTCTGCCGTTCCTCCCTCTAGGTCTAATCATACCCTCCTGTGTGTCCTCTTGCTGAGGTGTGGGTAAGCCCTTTCCATAGTCCACATCCTTTGTATAGGTTCACTGTACATGTGCTTAAGGATGCCTTCACAAAAAAAAAAAAAATCCCTGAAGAAACAGGAACTTACAAAAAAGGAAACTGAGAGCCATTCCACACAACTTAAATGTAGCCGAAGTCTTACCTTTTGTAAATGCTATTAATTTAACGTTCCGCATGACATCGTAAACAAACTGCAAAACATCCGCCAAATTCCAGCAACAATCGAAATTTTATAGCGCTTAGGGGAAAATCCAGAAAAATGGTTCCTCCTCGAAAAACCACTACACTTTTGAGCACGAGCTGCAACACATCAGCGAAAGACAGGTGCATTCTCAAAATAGCGGTACAAAGAATTCCCTCCCTAGCTCTCACCCCCAGAAACAGGATCGCCATTTTTTCCCCTTAAACCAGCGAAAGCAACAAATAAGTGAGGCTTCTTCAGCTGAAGTCCCTCCAAAGCTCCCTTCTGCAATTGTCTTTAAAGTTTCCAAGCACAATACAGCCCCCTGTTCGACACAGCCCGTAATATCGGCCAGAAATTGCACCCATCGGGGGGGGGATTTTTTGAGGAGCGTGTAAACGATTAAGTGCCAGCTCCTACGCCAGCGAAAATGGTCTTTCTGAGACATTGAATGAACAAATATTCATTGCTCCTGGTGTTTTCAGGAGCAGTTTTTAAAGGGAAAAGGGCTTTTCAAGAGCACAAATGCAACAGTTCATTGGTTGTTCTGTTGGATTGACAGCCAGGGGCGGGAAGAAGCGTGGAAAAATATCGCCTCATTTGTTGCGATTCTGGCGAGACCGGAAACCTGTGGGGAATGAATAGACCGCTACTGGGACTTCAATATTCCACTAGAATTGAAGGTGTGTGGAATGACGAAATTCCACTATTAAATATAATGTTTCTGCATACTGCAAACATTTAGCAATATTGGTCATTGTGCAGAATAACCCTGAGAATGTGGAAAGGCCTTGAGACTTGTCAAGATTTCATGGCAAGCTGGAGATTGATCAAGTCAGAGACAAGTCTCTACATGTGAAATGAGCAGGCAAAGGGAAAGCAAATGGTCCATGACATGTTTTCATGTTTCATCAGACTGGAGAGAGGTGAGTAGCGGGGTACCTCAGGGTTCGGTGCTCGGCCCGGTACTTTTTAACATATTTATTAATGATCTAGATGAGGGGGTGGAGGGACTACTCATCAAGTTTGCAGATGACACCAAATTGGGAGGACTGGCAAATACTCCGGAAGATAGGGACAGAGTTCAACGAGATCTGAACACAATGGAAAAATGGGCAAATGAGAACAAGATGCAATTTAATAAAGATAAGTGTAAAGTTCTGCATCTGGGTCAGAAAAATGAAAAGCATGCCTACTGGATGGGGGATACGCTTCTAGGTAGCACTGTGTGTGAACGAGACCTTGGGGTACTTGTGGATTGTAAACTAAACATGAGCAGGCAGTGTGATGCAGCGGTAAAAAAGGCAAATGCCATTTTGGGCTGTATCAACAGAGGCATCACATCAAAATCACAAGATGTCACAGTCCCATTGTATACGGCACTGGTCAGACCACACCTGGAGTACTGTGTGCAGTTCTGGAGGCCTCACTTCAAGAAGGACATCGATAAAATTGAAAGGGTACAGAGGAGAGCGACGAAGATGATCTGGGGACAAGGGACCAAGCCCTATGAAGACAGGTTGAGGGACTTGGGAATGTTCAGCCTGGAGAAAAGGAGGTTGAGAGGGGACATGATAGCCCTCTTTAAGTATTTGAAAGGTTGTCACTTGGAGGAGGGCAGGATGCTGTTTCTGCTGGCTGCAGAGGAGAGGACACGCAGTAATGGGTTTAAACTTCAAGTACAACGATATAGGCTAGATATCAGGAAAAAGTTTTTCACAGTCAGAGTAGTTCAGCAGTGGAATAGGCTGCCTAAGGAGGTGGTGAGCGCCCCCTCACTGGAAGTCTTCAAGCAAAGGTTGGATACACACTTTTCTTGGATGCTTTAGGATGCTTAGGGCTAATCCTGCGTTGAGCAGGGGGTTGGACTAGATGGCCTGTATGGCCCCTTCCAACTCTATGATTCTATGATTCTATGATTCTATGATTCTATGTTCAATCTTAGTATCAGTTTGTCATGATACCTGATGTAGTCTATGAAGAATACAATCATGTTTTCAAAGTTCATGTAATTTAGCTGACATCATGCTACTTTATCTACAGTGGAATATCTACAGTGGAAAGCATCTGGGTGAAAATAAGCGAGGGGAAAACAAACAGTGTGGTGGTTGGTGTCTGCTACCGACCGCCTGACCAATGAGAGGATGTGGATGCTGCACTTTGTGAGCAGCTTGAGAAAATATCCAAGCGGCAGGACCTTGTCATCATGGGTGACTTCAATTTCCCAGATGTGTGCTGGGAAACAAACTCTGCAAAGCGTCCTCAGTCATGCAACTTTCTGACCTGCCTGGCTGACAATTTCATTTATCAAATGGTAGATGAACCCATAAGAGGTTCAGCCATACTGGACTTAATACTGACCAACAGGCAAGAGTTGGTGGATGAGGTGAAGGAGGTGGGAACCCTAGGGGGAAGTGACCATGTCCTCATAGAATTCCTTTTGAGATGGGGAGCCAAGGAAGCTTGTAGCCAGACGTGGATGTTGGATTTTCATAGGGCAAACTTTAATAAACTCAGAGACATGATGAGTGTCATACCATGGACGAGAATGCTGGAAGGGAAGGGAGCATGTGAAGGGTGGGCGCTACTCAAACAAGAGCTATTGCATGCTCAATCAATGGCTATCCCAGAAAGATGAAAACACTGCAGGAGCTCTAAGAAGCCTATTTGGATGAACAGAGAACTTCAAGAGGAACTAAGAAAGAAAAGGAAAATGTTCAGGAAATGGAGGGAAGGACAGAGCTCTAAAAAAGAGTACCTACAGGTTACTAGGCACTGTAGATCAATCATCAGAAAGGCCAAAGCTGAGAGTGAGATAAGATTGGCCAGGGAAGCCCATTGTAACAAGAAAAGATTTTGCAGTTATGTGAGGAGCAAACGTAAAGTAAAGGAGGCAATAGGCCCACTGTTGGGTGCTGATGGACAAACTCTAACGAAAGATGCAGAGAAAGCAGAAAGGCTTAGTGCCTATTTTACATCTGTTTTTTCCCACAGGTCAAAGTGTTTAGGCATATCTAGAGATGGCCGTAGCCAAAGGATAGTGTCTGGGTGGCAGGTTAACATGGATAGAGAGGTTGTCGAGAGGCATTTAGCTGCACTGGATGAGTTCAAATCCCCTGGTCCGGATGAAATGCACCCGAGAGTACTCAAAGAACTTTCCAGAGAACTTGCATAGCCCTTGTCCATCATCTTCGGAACCTCTTTAAGGACTGGAGATGTCCCGGAGGACTGGAAAAGAGCAAACGAGGACAATTTGGTGATCCAAGGAAGTCAGCATGGATTTGTCTCCAACAGGTCCTGCCAGACCAACCTAGTTTCCTTTTTTGACCAAGTAACAGGTTTGCTGGATCGGGGAAATTCGGTTGATGTCATTTACTTGGATTTTAGTAAAGCTTTTGACAAGGTTCCCCATGATGGTCTGATGGATAAGTTGAAGGACTGCAATCTGGATTTTCAGATAGTTAGGTGGATAGGGAATTGATTAGAGAACCGCACTCAAAGAGTTGTTGTCAATGGTGTTTCATCAGACTGGAGAGAGGTGAGTAGCGGGGTACCTCAGGGCTCGGTGCTCGGCCCGGTACTTTTTAACTTATTTATTAATGATCTAGATGAGGGGGTGGAGGGACTATTCATCAAGTTTGCAGATGACACCAAATTGGGAGGACTGGCAAATACTCCGGAAGATAGAGACAGAGTTCAACGAGATCTGAACACGATGGAAAAATGGGCAAATGAGAACAAGATGCAATTTAATAAAGATAAGTGTAAAGTTCTGCATCTGGGTCAGAAAAATGAAAAGCATGCCTACTGGATGGGGGATACGCTTCTAGGTAGCACTGTGTGTGAACGAGACCTTGGGGTACTTGTGGATTGTAAACTAAACATGAGCAGGCAGTGTGATACAGCGGTAAAAAAGGCAAATGCCATTTTGGGCTGTATCAACAGGGGCATCACATAAAAATCACAAGCTGTCATAGTCCCATTGTATACGGCACTGGTCAGACCACACCTGGAGTACTGTGTGCAGTTCTGGAGGCCTCACTTCAAGAAGGACGTCGATAAAATTGAAAGGGTACAGAGGAGAGCGACAAAGATGATCTGGGGCCAAGGGACCAAGCCCTATGAAGATAGGTTGAGGGACTTGGGAATGTTCAGCCTGGAGAAAAGGAGGTTGAGAGGGGACATGATAGCCCTCTTTAAGTATTTGAAAGGTTGTCACTTGGAGGAGGGCAGGATGCTGTTTCTGCTGGCTGCAGAGGAGAGGACACACAGTAATGGGTTTAAACTTCAAGTACAATGATATAGGCTAGATATCAGGAAAAAGTTTTTCACAGTCAGAGTAGTTCAGCAGTGGAATAGGCTGCCTAAGGAGGTGGTGAGCTCCCTCTCACTGGCAGTCTTCAAGCAAAGGTTGGATACACACTTTTCTTGGATGCTTAGGGCTAATCCTGCGTTGAGCAGGGGGTTGGACTAGATGGCCTGTATGGCCCCTTCCAACTCTATGATTCTATGATTCTATGATTTTATGATTTTATAGCAAACTAGGGGCAAAACCCATTGTATCCAGGAATACAATGGGCACTAGAGCTTGGCAGTGGGAAGAGGAAGGGGAGGAGTTGTCCAGTCTGTAAGGGCATGGGGTTGAATGTGTGTATTGTGTGGGAGGTTGTGGTGGCATGGTGGCAAATGCGGGCATGGGTGTAGAGATATGGGTGTCTAGAACCTGTGGTTTGGAATGTTCGTTGAGTGTGGGAGAGGACTTTGGGAATTTTGGAATAGTGGTTACCGATAAGCCTTGCAGAGCCATGTCTTCAGATATGTGAAGGGAAAATCAGACTGGAAACTCTTCTTAGGGAAAGATTACATGGCAACCAATTCACCTAATTTCCCTTCTTGTGTGAATTAGGCCACAGACACCGAAATGCCCCTCTGCCCTAATACACATGGGGTAATCACAGTACACAGGCATCCACTCTGTTCCTTCTTCTCCATTTTTTCACTGTTGATAAAATGTTATATGCCCACCTTCTTCTTTCATGGTTGTTCCTTAGAAGAACGGATTTTGTACCCTGTTGTTTACTACCCAAAGGAGTCTCAAGGCGGTTTTCAAACACCTTTTCCCTTTGTCTCCCCACAATAGTCAACCTATGAGGGATGTGGGGCTGTTAGAGGTCTGAGAGAACTGGGAATGGGCCGCAGTGACCCAGCAGGCCTCATGTGTCTCAAAGCATTTTCTAATTGTCTTCCCCTTCTCTCCCCATAGCAGACTCCCCATGAGGGACGTGGGGTAGAGGGCCTCACATGGAAGCTAGCAACCCTAAGAGGAAGACTCTATGTGCACAGCAGTCTTGACCTTAGTAAGGTTTTTTTATATATATATTCAGGTTTTTCTGCAAGCCTGGGGCTTTTCCTAGGTTTGTAGAAATATCTGTTTTGTCTATCCATGGTCCCACTACCCAAATTCAAATACGCATAGAGGGGGCCATGTTGAAAATTAGATACATGGCTATTTGGACTATATACGTACCAGCTATGTTTAAAGATATGCCCTCCACTTGTTATGAATAAAGTCCGCACTATTCCACTTACATCTTCAAAATTGGGGCAGTTGACTGATTCAAAGTAATGCATAAATGGCTACCCAATCTTCTCACCCACAAAAACTTCTAGGGCTTCAATTCCTCTCTTTGGACAATGTTTGTTTTCTTCAAATACCAATTTTACTGCAAGGCTGCTATAAACAAGATGTCAAATCAAGCTTGGCTGTTCTGTAAATAATCTTTGCTTAAGTAGTAAAATTGTGAAAAGTTAGCATATTGTTTAATGCATCACATATGTTACTGCAAGGAAACAGTCAGAGCCCTCCTATCAGTGCATATGTTTCAGAGTTCATAAACAACATTGACTCTGTTTTAGCCCTTTGGAATTTAGCCGCAAATTTCAGCTGCCCATGTGTTTGCTGGGGGGGGGGGCAGTGTCAATCTCTGAAATAGCTTGACAAACTGGAACTGGGTGAAAATGTTGAAGACTGTGTATGTACTCAACTAAAAGTAGCTCTACTGCTTCAGCATAATCAAGTACAGTAATGAAAGCCAGGAAGGGAAGGCAGTACAGCAAAGCCTAATCGCATCAGATCTTGGATGCTAAGGTTTGATATTTGGACAGGGGACCACCAAGGAAGACTCTGCAGAGGAAGGCAATGGCAACAACTGCTGCTCTCACTTGCCTTATATGCCTCTTGGCTGTGACTTGATGACATTTTACATGCACACACAACCCCCTAAAAAACCTCCACCTCTGCATGCAGTAAAGCCAGACTTATACAAGCCAAGGAGCGATCTCACATACAACTGATGAACTCTGTGCAGTAAAGAAGAGAAATTCTTTACCAGTTTTTCTGGCATAACAGGCCATCTAACTTTTAACATGGTACCTGCAAGATGTCTACCAGAGCAAGAGATGGAGTTATAGCATCAAGTAAACTAATTTAAGTCCAAGCTCAGCCTTTCTCAACAATAGGTGGATGGTAAGAAAGCCAGTGGGGGAGGTGGCTGGCAGGAGTCATTGAAAGGCGAGTGGTCTGGTCGTGCACAGGATGGCTAAATATAGTTTTGGCTTAGATCTATGCAAGGGTCGGACACAATGGGTCGGACACGACTTCGCACCTAACAACAATAACAACATAGTATTGTTCACTGTATACATGGATTCCAAGATATCAGATTTTGTGTCATTCCTCTGTCTTCCTTTAGCAATCCTTCGCCATATAGTTGTTCAACTGGTTTTCTGGGTGCTTTCCTGTTTCCAGTGTATTAAATAAGTAATTAGGAGTCATTGGTTTGTTACTTATATGCTCAACTTGTTTCAGTTCCCCTAATATTGACTGACATTGTTTGCCAGAATCCTGCTCTGTTTTCCTTACTTGAGCAAGACTTGAAAAAAAAAGTCTTTTTGCCTTCTGTGGACTCCTCAACTTTTCGGATTAATCCCATTTGATATCTTCTTGGTTTTGATGGTAGTTTTTTCTTCTATGGTATATGTGTTTCATTCATACATTCAAATAGTTTCCGAGCATCCTGAAGAGATATGATCCTCTGATCTCTGAAGAGAAAACTTCTAAAAATGGGGGCACTGGCCAGAAAGAACTTGAAAGGAAGATCAAAGATCTTGTCTGTATGGGGCTGGTGTTTATTTGGAGCATGGGGTTAGTTTAGTAAGGCTACTTCATGAAATGCCCCATTTTTCAGAGTCGGTATGAACAAGATAGGAAGTCAGGTAAGCACCATGAGGGATCACTTAGGAGGGTGGGAAAGGGCTTCCCTAGGACAACCCAAGAGCTACTTGATTCAGGAGGACCATCCACTTGAGGCTTGCTCACTTCTTGTCCACAGATAGCAGGTTTGTGAATCTATATAGACTCAGCCACTTTAGCCTTGGCACATTTTGAGATTCCTTTGGATAGTAAAAAGCAGGATGAAAAAAACCAGCTTTTCTTCTTCTTGTCTCATGGTTCTGTTATCTGCATGCAATCAAACTCACTGTAGGACAAAAGAAATAAAGGCAGTGTGTAAAGGCTACTTCTTGGGATGCAATGGAGTAGAAAGGACAAATTAAAGAGTTGGGTCTTGGTTCCTAAAGATTCACATAAGATGGCAGTCATGTCAAAAAATGGTATGGAAGCGGGTGGAGGGGAAGGCAGGAGCCCTTCCTCCTCTCATGGTGCTGTTCCAACCCCCAATAGTCTCTGCTTTATTCCCTGCTTCTGTAGGGCTGCAAGGAACCCAGGTCCAATTCTTTACAAAAGCAAATGTCTTGTTTGGCTCTCAGATGGCCTCCTCTTCCTTTTCTTGTAACATGTGAATGAGTTCAAGTCACTAGTGTTAACTTGCTTGACGAGACAACAGTACATTGTGTATAGCCCCAAACATCCGTGATGGAGCATGAAGGAAACCTTTGACTAAAATACACAAGTGGCTAATTGGCTGCACTGATATTTAGTTACAGAGATTCAAAGGGACTGACTGATGTCAGCACTACTCAAACACTGTCAGTCTCACCTTTTTGACAAATAAAACAGGGGTGGATGGGGAAATCCTGTTGAAATAAACTAAAATTCAGCTTTGAAACACTGCATATCACCACCACAGGAAAAGTGACCCCCCCCCCAAACTGGGGAGTTTGCATCTGGCCCTTTGTTTACATTCTCATCACGTTCACAGCTGCTTCTCATGACCCTGCCCCCCCTCCCCTGAAGCTGCATTCTGTTACTGCTTACAAGGTCAGGGCCCTTAGGAGGCCAAGTACTTGCACACAAACAGACTGCTTTTCTAAGGGCTGAATTCATTTTGGCAGCTCGATAAAGCCTTGCTTTGCTGTAATTTACTGCTCACTAGAAATTTACAGACATTTAAGATTTCTTTCCATAATGAAGCCAGGCTGCAGTTTGCACAGAAGAAATGCAAACGTCCCTGTGGATTCTATGTTACCACAGCGAGGAGAGTATACAGGGCCTTGAGGCCCAACTGCCAATATATTGCCATCTGTCTACTGTAAGCTCCCTCAGTGTGCACACAGAATGAAGTGAATACTTCATAGGTGAAATCCCTACTGCCCTGGTAAGGATTTTGTATCACTGCAAACTATTTACATAGATGTGTAAGAGCCACATATCCATACTGCAAGGATGCAATGGGGCCAAGCTCTTAAAGTGAATTAAGGCATTCTAGCAGTCATAAAGCCAAGCACAAGGAGCAGGCACTCCTGCAGCAAGAGGATGGTTGAACAAATAGCTGGCTAAAAAAGAAGATACAGACACAATTTGTAGTCTTGAACCAGGAAGGCAGCTGGCAGAGATTCACATCCCACTGAGTATTACTCTGCAGGGATACTGAGACAGGATGAACGCTGACAGCACCTTTTTTGTTCTCTCCATGACATCTACATGTCTAAGCAATTGCTTGAGGCATCAGAGGCTTTAGGGGAACCAGTGAAACAGCATGTGATCTAACCAACCTGCATAGCCCAGGCAAATCTGTTCCTGTCAGATCTTGGAAGCTATGCAGGGTCACCCCTGGCTAGAGCTTGAAAGGACAACCTCCAAGGAATAGCAGGGTTGTGACAGGGAGACAGGCAATGGCAAATCACCTCCAAACCTCTGTTTGGCAGCCAGACAATTTTAGGATCAAATTTATTTTAATACTAGGGGCAAAGCCCGTTGTATCCAAGAATACAACGGGCACAAGAGCTTGGCAGTGGGAAGAGGAAGGGGAGGAGTTGTCCAGTCTGTAAGGGCATGGGGTTGAATGTGTGGTGTGGGAGGTTGTGGTGGCATGGTGGCAAATGAGGGCATAGGTGTGGAGATATGAGTGTCAAGAACCTGTGGTGTGGAATGTGGGAGAGGACTGACCTTTGGGAATTTTGGCATAGTGGTTACAGATGAGCTTTCCAGAGCCATGTCCTGAGATATGTGAAGGGAAAATCAGACTGGAGACTCTTCTTAGGGGAAGATTACATGGCAACCAATTCCTCCCAGTTCTGCGTCATTTCCCTTCTTGTGTGAATTAGGCCACATTCACCGAAATGCCCCTCTGCCCTAATACACATGGGGTAGTCACAGTACACAGGTGTCCCCCCTGTTCTTTCTTTTCCATTTTTTCACTGTTGACAAAATGTTATGTGCCCACATGCTTCTTTCATGGTTGCTCCTTAGAAGAACATATTTTTGTACCCTATTGCTTACTACCCAAAGGAGTCTCAAAGTGGTTTACAAACACCTTTTCCATATGTCTCTCCACAATAATCAACCTGTGAGGTATGTGGGGTTGTGAGAGGTCTGAGAGAACTGGGAATGGGCCGCAGTGACTCAGCAGGCCTCAGGTATCTCAAAGCATTTTCCAATCGTCTTCCTTTTCTCTCCCCATAGCAGACTCCCCATGAGGGAGGTGGGGTAGCGAGCCTCACAGGGAAGCTGGCAACCCTAAGAGGAAGACTCTATGTGCACAGCAGTCTTGACCTTAGTAAGGTTTTTTATACTGTTTTTTATTTGCCAGGCCAAGGTTATTTGCCAGGCCAATAAGTCATTTCAGTTACCGTGTGACTCCAGCCATTTACTTGTTCTCTATTTACAGTTTCAGGCTGTAAATATTTATTTAGATCTTCCTGCACTTTCCAGACTCACAGGACTGATGCTGGTCTACCTGTCTGCGCATCAGAATACAAACAGTTGCTGGTAAGGGCTGGCCATAACCCATAGGCCAGGAGGGACACTCCTGCACCACTCCCTCCCAACTGCAGGCAAAAATGGTTCCTTTAAAGGCTGGACTCTGAGGCGTTGTACAATTTTGAAGTCCCACCTGCAAACCTCCAGGAATATTTCCAACTCAGGGGTAGCCAATATCCAGGTGGGGCCTGGAGAGGTCCTGGAATTACAGCTCATCTGCAGAGTATAAAGATCAGCTCCCCAGGCAGAAAGGGCTACTTTGTACAGGGTTGTGGTAGAGAAGAAACATTTAAGGCCTCCCATACAGGTTGTTGTTGAATTGAAAGACTTGAGGCCTACTGCACAGGGTTGTTGTGCAAATGAAACAGGAGACAAAAGAGCCAGTTTCTTCTGCAGGATAACGCTGTGCAGTGCCCTCAAATCTGCAGAGAGTTGCAAAGAAGAAAGACACATGGCTTGGCTGTGTCTAACCCCCGGCCAGAGCAGTATTTTAAGTGAGAAGGGGCTTTTCTGTGGCCTCCCTGTCAACCAACCCCCCCCCCCAAAAGGAAGGCCCTCAGGCTCCCCTGCATTGCTCTCTGAAGGAAAATGCCTCCCTCCCCTCAGTCAGGGCCTGTCAGAGGCTCCTTCGCAGCAGGCCTGAAGGGAGGGAAGGGGAGGGAGCGCACTCTCCAGCCTCCTGCCAGCTCTGGCAAGGATCTGAGGCAATTTGCAGTTGGACATGACAGTTAGGACAGCCTTGGGGCCAAAAAGGGCTGGCACAGCCTGTGTTCTCATCCCCCTTGGCAGTCCTACTGACCTCCTCTCCCTGCGGTGGTCAGGAGCAGACTGACAGCCAGACTGGGCTGGGTGAATGGAAATTTGGTCAGTCCTGGTAAAGGGGGCCAATCGGAAGGCGCTTTGAGCCTTCCGACTGGCCCCTCCACTTGTTAATCCGGGGCCAAGGGGCCAATTGTTGCCCCCCCATCATGGACTGAGGCCACCCCAACACCTCTTACTGTTTTATTAAGAGGGAAAAGATAGCACTGCGGCCAGATAAAACAGATAGCAAATGTTAGGATCTCCTGGCTATAGATTAAATCAGAATACCTTTATTGGCATAATTGCTGGATTCTATAGTAAAACAGTGGAATATATAGAAATAGCAATATACAGAGTACCAGCTTTTAAATCAACTATATTCCTATATTATTTGGTCACTACTTGATTCATATACAAAATGCCCCCCCCCCACACACACACAAAGGAAGATCACTACATTTTTGCTCCATCAGTGGTGGCCAGCAGATGCTGCCCTGTTGCCCCAGCAGGGGAAGGTGGGTTTTGCCACCATGCTTGCTATTATCATTTGTAATTTTAACCGGGCTTTTAAGGGGAATTATTGTATTGTGGGTTTTTTATTCTGGGGGTTATTTATTCTGGGGAATAAATAATAATAATAATAATAATAATAATAAACATTTTATCTAGAAACTTCTAACACTGTGCTGCTTAAGGGGGTGGTGGTTTGCCTTCTACTTAAGAAACCATTGCTGGACCTGTGGGACCCATCCAGCTACTACTTGGTCTCACATCTTGCTTTTCAAAGTAGTTGAAAGGGCTGTGATGGACTAGCTCCTGACCTTCTTGGAAGAAACTTTGGCTTCCGATCCATATCAGTCAGGCTTTCATCCTGACCACAGGGTGGAGATGGCATTGGTTGCCCTAACGGATGATCTCTGGTGCCAGCTGGACTGGAGCGGGTCAGCCATTCTTGTGATGTTATACCTGTCAGCCACCTTTGACAAGGTCAACCATGACCTATTGGCCCACCGCCTTGCCGGGATGGGGATACAGGGTACAGCCTTAGGCTGGTTCTGCTCCTTTCTCCAGTAATGGACCCAGAGTGTGGCAGTGTGGGATGAGCTGTCGTATTCCTGTCAGCTCCCATATGTGGAGTTCCTCAGGGGGCAATGCTCTCCCCCACTCTCTTTAAATCTTTATGCACCCACTGGCTCAGCTGGTGCAGAACTTTGGGCTGGGCTGTCATCAATACGCAGATGACACCCAGCTCTGCCTCCTTATGGACAGCTGCCCAGACTGCCCTTTGGAACCATTCGCCAGATGTTTGGAAGTTGTGACTGGATGGCTTGAGCAAAGTTGCCTGAAACTCAACCCCTCCAAGACAGAGGTCCTATGGCTTAGTAGAAAGAGATGGTAGAACAGGAACCGCATTTACCCATCCTGGCTTGGCCACAACTGACCACTGCTCCCCAGACCCGGAATTTGGGAGTGACCTTGGATGCCTTATTGACCATGGAGGTGTAGGTCCAAAAAGGTAGCCCACCAGGCATTTTTCCATCTTCATCAGGCAAGGCTACTAGCACCCTATCTGTATTCTGAACACTTGGCCATGGTGATCTATATGATGGTTGCCTCCAGAATTGCTCTATGCGGGCCTGCTCTTTTCTCTGACCCAAAACTTGCAGCTGCTAGGGTCCTCGCAGGAGCACCTTGGAGGGCCCACATCCAGCCTGTGCTGGAACAAATGCACTGGTTGCTGGTTGCAGCCTGGATCTGGTAGAAGGTTTTGGTTTTGACCTTTAAGGCCCTATGCCGTCTGGGATCCACGTATCTGAAGGACCACCTGTTGCCCTATACCCCCTGCAGGGCCTTATGCTCTGTAGGTACCAACTTATGGGTCATTCCCAGCCCTAGAGAAGTTTGCCTGGCCTTGACCAGGGCCAAGGCCTTTTCAGTCCTGGCCCCTAACCTGATGGAATGAGCTCCCAGAAGACCTACGGGCCCTGCTTTTGGAGCTTTTGGCATCCTGTACAGCCTACAAAATGGAGCTCTTCCAACAGGTCTATGGTTGAGGCCAGTGCAGGGATTGGCCCCCTAAGGAAGACACCCCACCATACTCTGTTCCATCAGTGGTGGTCAACAGATGTTCCCCTCTCGCCCTGCTGGGAGGAGTTGTCCTGTGGTGTGAGTGGGTTTGTTTTATCGCCATGTGTGTATATATTTGTTAATGTTAATCTCTAATTTGTTTTAATGGGAGTTTTATTGTATTACAGCGTTTTATTCTGTAACCCACCACAACCTGGCATGCCGAGAGTTGTGGTGAACAAAGATGATGATGATGATGATGATGATTGACAACGGCAACGACATTGACGTTGTGGGTGGAAATGTATCCAAAGCCAGTATCCAAAAGTGAGCAGCCATGCTCTTGTTTCAAGCTTATGTTGTCCAAGTTCTGCTATAAGAATCCTATTTAATACACAACTGGGAACCTCTAATAATTGCCTAATGAAGGAAAATTGTAGATTTTCCAATTAATTGGTAAAAGCTTCAATCCACACTGGGATTCTAGAAAGGAACTCAGGGATTAATTTAGTTTTAAATACTTTAAATACTGCTAGCAAGCTTTTATCCCCCTTCTGATGGAAGAATTTGGCCAATACACCCATTTTTTCCATTTGCAGTTCTTATAACTTCCCTTCTCTGTCTTGCCCATCTGTTATTGTAAGATATATTTATGCCTAAGTATTTAAAATTATTCACTTGCTCAATCTGATTTCATTTCATCTGCCAAAAATATTTTTCTCTTGTCTTCACAAAGACCATTATTTTGTTTTTTAATAATTTATTCCAAGTTGATGTTCAGTACAATAGTCACTAAATTCTTTAAAATAACAAATTAATCCTACCCTTGTTCTTCAGAGGATAACAGTGTCATCTGCATAGGGTAATAATGGGTTGGTCTTTTATTTATTTGGGGAGGTGCCTACTAAGGAAGAGATTGAACAGATGTGGAGCAAGAACACATCCCTGTTTCACTCCAATATCAAAGGGGGATTTTAGATGTTAGATTCTCTTCAATAGTGTTTTAACTTGGCATGTGTTCTCACCATGTAATTGTTTTAAAAGATACTGAAGACGTTGATCAGTTCACAGATTTACTAATTTGTACCAGAGCCTCTCTCTTGGAATAATGTCAAATGCCATCTTTAAATCCATGAATGTGGCAAATAATTTGCCCCTCTTAGGTATTATACATTTCTTAATAAGAAAGGATAACACCATATAGTGGTCTAATGTTAAACACCGCTTCCTAAAACCAGCTTGTTCAGGCCCTATGATGTTATTTTCTACAGTCCATTTTATACGTTTAGTAGCAAATATTTGGCATAGAGTTCGCCTACAATAAAAAGTATACTGATTGGGCAGCAATTTGTTGATAGGTTAATATTGCTTTTTTAATAAACTGGGGTAAAGATGAAATTCAGCCAGGATTCTGAAATCTGCCCTGAGTCATTGATCCATGAAAATAAATTTGCAAGCAGTTTAGCCCACCAGTCCACGTGATGGATAAATAGTTCTGGGGAAAATTCATCTTGGCCTGGTGCTTTACCAGGCATCAGAGTTTTAATCAGCTCATAATCTCAAATGGCTTCACCTCTGACCATTCCAAATTAGATCTCAGGGGTGCCAGAACAGACTTTTTGTCACTTGATCCTGAGGTTGTAAACCACTTTGGAAAATGGTCTACCCATTTGGGGGCCTCGATTGAATGTGCTGGATTATTATTGTTGCTCAGGGCTTTGTAAACTGTTTTCCAGAATATTCGGCTATTAGATGATTTAAGTGCCTTATTTAGTGCCTCCCAATTTTTAAAATAAAAAGTTGGCTTGTTTTGTGAAACCAGGGCAGAGTATTCAGATTTTATTCTATCATAAAAGCCCTGGTTGTCCTGTAACCCTGTTTTGATAGTAAGCTTAAAGGTTTGTCTCAGTGCCTTCTTTTTATTTAGGCATTCATCATAAAATCAAGTGGTAGCTTTAGTTATTTTCTTTGGGGCTGTTGCTCCTGGCTATATTATACACATGACATACAATCAATATAAATAACCAAAATAAATAGTATGCAGTCTTATTAGGTACACCCCAGCTACCTCACACCATCACAGAGAATTCCAGAGTTCAATCCCTGGCTGACCGCCCATGGCAAATTGTGATGCTGTGGTATCCTATGTGACACTACAAATATCTTTAGGGTTGTGTTTTAGCCTATTCCACTCAGAAGAAAAGTATAGCAAGCTACCCTGAGCTGGTCATAAATGGATGCAGCCCATAATATTGCCCAAAGCAGCAGTCAGGGAACGAATCACAGAATTCAGATTTAAATATGTAGAAGCCCATGCAGCTTTACATTTGCAGTGAATTTGCAGCTGACTCATGACTATCTTAAATTACTTCTGACTTGGAGCAAAGAGTGTTAAAACATTTGGGGAAGTAGAGAAGTAGCCTGCCCTAGAGTTCAGTTAAACAGTTGCCACCCTATAGTAACTTGGCAGTAAATGTGTGCTTATAAATACAAGTAAGGGGTGAGCCTTCCCTAGAAGGAATGGAATTACCTCCAGACAGGATTGAAAGAAAACAGATTCAAGGGAATAATAGCGACAATATAAAATGCAGAAGACCTCAGGAGGTTTTGTTCAAAGGCCTCCAAGGAGTTAAGAGTTGTTAACTGGCTATTCTTGCAGTAGAGATGTATTTCAGCTTGAAATAACCAACGGCATGCATTGGTTACAGTGGATAGGACAGAAATTCTTCCACAGTTACTGAACCACCACAATATTGTTAGATGGTTTTCGACTTTGTAATATCACCAGCTAGCATTGTTTTTATGTTACCATTTAATTTAGTGGTACTCTTTATTCTTAAAAGTACATTGGTCTAGATCTCATGTGAATGCTTCACTGATCAAAATAATTTCCATAAAGGGTACTGGAAACCTCAAGCACAGCATAAAGAGGGAGTGGAGATCTTCAGTAGCAGAGAAAAAACAACCTTCTTGCTCCCAGTTGAAATTTCTACTTGATCCAACCCATGTACACTCTGTAGGAATGCTGACATTTCATGGTTATACACCTAACATGTGTTTTAAAAAGTATTTTATTACTTAAGAATAAATTTCTGGAAATTCTCATATGCAGTACAGATGACACAATCCTCAAATGAGTTTAGTACCAATTCCATTTCACATCACTCCCCATGAGGAAAAGTTCTATCCTGATAAGGCATGAAAGTTTGCCTCCCAATGAAATTTAAGTACTGGAATATTGTTAGCAAAAAGAATAATAAATTTGTCCATGTACTGCAATGGTAGAACTGGGACTGTCCATCTTTTTATTCAGTATAATGATATGAAACCCAGAGATTAAACTGCAATCTCTGTGATTTGGCTTTAAATTCTCAAAGGAAATGCAATGTTATCTTGCCATTCCTTAAGTCACTTATCAAAATATATAAGTTTGTCCTTTGAGGCTGAACTCACAATTTAAAACAGAAAACACATTTTTAAACAGTTACTGACATACCCTCATAGATGTACAATATTGCTTCCTTTCCCACATGTGCATCTAGTTAGAAATCAGAGTGGCTATCGAGCTGCTGAGAAAACACATGAATTATCATCAAAGGCTATTTACATAGTCTTCTTTGTTAATAGCATCCCTTCATCATATATATAAAAGGCTAAAGTCTAGGCCTATTGTAGGTTTTTCTGACAGAAATTTTTGTAAACATACTTCAAGTAAATTAGATTGCAGACAATTGAGGGCCAGAACCCAACAGCAACCTTAAAAAGGGAAGAAGGGAATAATAGTCCCTTTAATAGGGATAATCCCTTAAATAGGGATGCAGCCAGACCTCTGACACCAGTCTCTAAGGCTCCACCCCTACTGACCAGCTCCCTGCAGGCCACCATGGTCAGACTGCCACCAGGGTCAGGCCCTTCCCTGCCAACCATGCAGCCCGCTGATCCTTTTCCTTGTGTGCCGTGCCACTCCCCCCCACCCTGCCAAGGCTGATAATGGTGGCTGGTTGTTAATTCAGTGCTGGGGCTTCAGAAATCAAAGAGATATCCTGTGATCACAGCATGACCAATCAACATTTTCAATCAAGGAAACTCTTTTACGTAGCTTTAAGCCACACCATTTATTTCACTTTTTCCATCAGAATAATAAATCCTTTGCAATGTACAATCATAGGACTGCTTTAACTCACATTGCTTTGCCAATAGCTCTGGAGTCCAAAACAGCCACAGCTGCGAAATAAAATGTCACATTCCAAGACATAAACAGACCTCAAATTAAATAGAGATAGGAAGAAACATCTCAGCAAATAGATTT
This sequence comes from Paroedura picta, assembly GCF_049243985.1. NCBI lineage: Eukaryota > Metazoa > Chordata > Lepidosauria > Squamata > Gekkonidae > Paroedura > Paroedura picta. Next base: position 109,228,443 of record NC_135371.1, on the reverse strand, counting down.
GTTCCAATGGAAATCTTTAAAAGGTAAACATTAAGTGGAAAGCTTTAATGCCGGCTAACCTTTTCATATTTTGCCTTTTACATGTATACTCTGGGTAGATCTCCCCACAAATGAAATGAGCTCTATCAACTGCCATGTGGCACACAGTTAGGGAAATACCTGGATACTCTGGGGGTAGAGCTAGGACTGGGTGGAATTTGGTGCAGGGAGGAACCTCAGTGGAGTATAATGCTATGGAGTCCATCCTCCAAAGAAGCAATTTTCTCCAGGGGAATTGATCTCTGTTCCCTGGAGCTGAGCTACAATTCCAGGGGATCCTGATATCCCACCTGGAGGGTGGCAACCTAACAACCTAAAGTATTAACTGCATGATATCATTCTATGCTGGTAAAAACCTGTCAGTCAGCCATTTTGATAGGAAGGGAAAAACAGGAATATAACATTGTGCAGTTGTCTTCCCAAACAGCATGTGTTTATACAAAAAGCCTTCCTGATGCAGCTTGTTTCAAGCATGTATCAGCAATTTATTGTTCAAGTCATCTTCAGCATAATGTTCCCTGTTATCTAGCTGATCTGACCAAGAATTCTGAGTCCTCAAAACCGACTCTTGAAAGCAGTTGAGTTTTATCAATAAGTACTTCTATCGCTTCTCGGCCTTTTGGCTAAGATCAAGTGTAATAAGTACTTTTCTCATGGCTATGGGGAAAATATGTGCCTGATGGAGGAAGGATGCATTTTCAGTACCTATATATACATTTAATTTTTCTGTTTATAAAATGTATACCATGCCTTTCTGCCCTCATCAGGGCGACAGGACTAGGAATTATGCAAGAACACTATGGGTGGCCTTAAAATGACATACAGTCTAAAAGTTCTGAATTCCATCAGCCTACAGTTCCTAGAGCAAGCAATGGCTAATACTAAAAATAGTTTTGTAAGCAGCTTTGATGGGTTCTAGGGGAGCAAAAGAAAAGAAAAGGAGCATTATTTTAGACTGCTCCAATATATAGTCAGAACAGATAACAGTAAATGCTGTTCTTCTCTTTTTGTACAATAATAGGGCCACAATAACATCTGTAATAACCAGGTAACAGAATCTTTAAAAAAATCCTAAAGACTGAGGCCCATTTTGGCAATTAACCATGGGATGGAAGTCAGCAGAATTGCCAGTGAAAAATTCTAGGCTTGTACCCATGAAGGCACATTTTGCCCTATGCTCATCTGTACATTCCAAACTGATTCCCAGGATAGCTCATTGACCAATAGCTGAAGCTAGTATCTGAATCTCAATAGCGGGACACTCTGCGAACTTAAGAAGCAAAGTCAGACAACATATGGTATTCATTTCACTCCCTCCTTCCTGCCTCCCACATCCCAGGATCACAACACCCCACCCACTGGGAATAAGATTGGCCCCTGTTGTTTTATCATCAGGAAATGCTTAGCACTAAGAATTATTGAATGGGAAAAAATCCCCACCACCCAGAGTCACTAGGCTTAAAAAAATACATTATAGCGATTAGATGAGTTTATACAGAGAAACAAATGATCAGCTAGCCTTAAGTCCACCTCAATTCTTCTATTTTTGCCTGCTCAGATCTCCACTTTCAGTGTTTTTATGACTTGCAAATTTTGTATAAATTGACTCAGCCTCACACCAGTATAAACACAATCAAGAAGCACACCAAGGAAGATCAAGAGTGAATTAAGAGAAAGTGCATGTCTTAATGCAAACACATGCAAATTACTTCTGAAACCAAAGTTGTTTTACTAACGAATTTCTGAGTTGGTCCATGTTCCTTCAAGTCTCACACTGACTCAGTCACAAGTGCAAGCCAGCAATGCACATAGATATTTACCATAACTCAAGAACAAACAAGGTATGTGTGTGTGATTGGCATGCAAATTTAAGTTGTGTGTGCATGTAAAAGGAGTAGAGCTTATCCATGTAATATACAGGGGAAAGTGTCAGGTAACAAGAAATACAGACGCTAACAAAAAGGAAGACTTTTTTTTTACTGTGCAGCTTTCTATTTTTTTAATAGGAGCTGCATGAATTCTGTGGGACTTACCTCTTCTCTGAAGGTGGTTGTGATCTCAGCTGTTATCTAAAATTTCACAATGCCAGAGCTGTGTTTTCCCAGCATTTTAATCCTCATTTCATATATTTTACTAAAAGCACACACCTTCTTACACAGAAAGCAATTTCCATATAGTGAGAAGGTAAGAGAGGACTCTCACTGTCTACCTTTAAGAGCAATAACCAAGCAAGTCAACTATAAGAACACCAACAAAATACAGAAAAGACTACCATCTAGCAATAACTTGCAGAGAATACAATGATTTTTAAAAAGTGCTTACATCAGTCACTCAGAATTTTGTGTTTGGTTAAAGACCAAACACTCCACATCTAAGATAAGGAAAAACAACAGTACAATCCCACCCCATTACATAAACCAACATTGGGGAGGAACAATAGATTACATGTGGTTCCATAATCTTCCCCTGCATCCATCTTCTTTTTCTTTCACACTGTGTAATTGCAGGAGCTATTATTTCAGTAAAGAATGTACATGGGAGAGACCAGGCATATTGTTTAACTCTTTCACTTTACTCCAATCCCCCTCCCCCTCAATGTCTTAATACCTACAAGAGAGAACTTACCTTTGAGCTCCCTTAAAAGTTTACACTTTGCAAGCCCTTCTCTCAAACTGCCTCTTCCTTTCTTCATAACTCCACTGGGACATTATGTGAAATACGCCTGCTCCTCTACTTTGGCACCTGGTCTTTTAACAAGGTTCACCTGTCTCTGCACCAGCCTCTATGACCAAATCACACCACCATTACTCAGCTACATATTCAGCTATAGACTCAGCATTAAATAATCCCTTCAGAATAAACTGAAGGCCAGTCCAAACCAAGTGTCACACTATATTCTAGACACAAAATGAACAAAACAGAAATAAGGAGTGTGTCCTAGCACAAAACCCACTCTGTCAATTGCTCAGCTACTTACCATTTGATCAATGCTGTATCTACCATAATTTACTTCAGGAGGGCTCACATCTAAGTAAATGTGGATACAACCTCACTCTTAAGAAATTTACTCTTGATAATAGTTTTAATGTTGAAGCCATAGGCCATAACAACCATAAGAACAAACATTTTAAATATTAACACTCAACAACTCATACAAAGTATAAAAATGACAATTTCTGCAAGGAAAATGGTGGCCCATAGAAGAAAGTGTGCAAAAAACTCCTATGTGGACTCTTTGTTGGTAGTGTAAATGTTTTCATAATAATATTTCAAAGGAAAATCAAAGTTTTTAATGCTAATTCCCAATGTTCTGCAAGTACCCAGAGAAAAGAGAGTAGATTCTCTAGATTGTGATAAAACACCATCCTTTCTTCTGTGAACCTCTGAATAGGTGTTTCTACAAATACATATATATATTTCTCATTCTTTCATATATAGGCACGCTGTGTATGGTGGGATATTGCAGTTTTGTTTTTTCACTTACTTTCAATATGTGCATTTTTGCGATGAGAAGGAATTCAACTTCTTGGAAACCTTGTTTGAAGTAATAGTATGCTAACAATAACAATATTTTTTAAATGTCAGAATCCAAGGAAGTTGCATTATAAGCATTCAGTTATTATATTTTTGAATGTCACCTTACTAAATCTTGAGGATACATTTTCCTATTCATAGTCTACTTGTCTCTCTGAATTCTGTATAGTATGTCATTTTACCTGTATTTGTTTATGTTTTGCCTGATTTGCTGTGACTTTGTAAAAAAAAAAAACCTGCCATATGCTTTGATGGAGTTATATGAATGGATAAATACTTAAAAGGTACCTGCCATACATTCTGAAAGCAACAGATGGGAAGAAAGTATCCAGTTTCATAGACAATACTTCTGTTTTGAGTTACCTATCTCCTATTACCTAAATAGTTACCTATTTCGCATCTTCGGGCGCCCTGAAGGGGAAAAGAGTCTGAGCAATGTCAGGCCATCCGTTTAACTGACGCCTAGCTCAGCCACGCCCCCTGTTGCTATGCCAACACACACACACACACACACACACGCTGCCCAGAGAATGCCCGGGCTGGGAGTTCTCTCCCACCAGCGAGGTCACTGCTGGCATTCCTCCTCTGCAGCGGCAATGGCCCCCTTTAGATCAGTCCAGGGGTCTTTTTATAGTGGCTACAAGGGGGGGGGGAAGGTATGAAACTTGCAGGAGAGGAAATCTCATCTCCCCCCCCCTCCCCCACTGATGAGTCAGCAAGTCCTTGGTTCTTGGTGGCAATAAATGCATTGTCTGTGCATGTGCAGACAACACTTCTTAATTTTTTAAAGAATTTTTGGGGAAATTTAAACATTTCAGATTTTTCTGCAAACTTGCATGCGCAGCGGCTTCGCGCATGCACACATGTACAGCAGGTCCACACAGCTGCATTTGCAGCCACGCATGGCACAAATGTGCACACTTGGCCATGCCGTGCACGCACGTTGCGCATGCACGGCCCTGCTTCCCTCTCCCCCCCGCCCGCAAAACAAAGTTTGCCAGGCCGCAAGCTAATCGGCCGCTTTTGCAGCCAATTTGCTTGCGGCCTGGGAAGTTTCTTACTGCGGGGGGGGGGCGGGGAGAGGGAGCTGTGGGGACCGCCAGCTTATATGACTATGTCCAACCTTCTCACAAGTTGAGCAGGCAAAAACAACCCCGTTTCTGTTTTCTGGAGGTGGGAAATGAGCCCTGGCCCTGGTTGAGGCATTATGTCCTGGGGCCCCAGAATGACCAGCAAATTCTCAAGTCGAGGAAATTTGACTTGTTTGGAATAAACTAACAAAGCTAAAAGCTTGACGATACACCCTGCCACGCATGCGTGGCTGCGCGTGCACAGCATGCATGGTCGCACGATCCCCACCACCACCGGTCCGCAGCCTTTGGAAGGTTGCGGACCACTGATATAAGCGTAAGGGGTGGGTGGGAAGGAAAGGGAAGGGCTGCACGGCTTGCCCATGTGGTGGTGGTGGCAATGTCTGCTGCCAGCCAGTGTTCTCCAAACCTGCACTTGAATACAGCACACGGGCCCCTCAACAAAGCATGTTAGCATCTCCCTCTGCAACCATTTGCCTATAGGGGCACTGGCTTTATCATTAGGACCAACCCCACTCTGCACCTGAGCTCTTGGGGGAAGAAGGCTTCCCTCCCCCCCCCATAGACTTTTCTGTCTTTTTAGGGATGTACCGGGGGGGGGGGGAAGGATCTACCAGTTTCCTGCATCATCATCATTTTAATATGACAGAAAAGTCTGGGGGGGGGGGTGAGGGACGGGAAGCCTCCCTCCAACCCCCCTGCTGGCTCCAGGCTTCCCGGGCCAACGGGAATGGAGGCCCCCCCAGGGCACTTACTTGTGTCCTGGGGAGCATCCAGGGGCAAACTGCCCACAATGCTAGCAGAGAGACCCTGGCTGGCTGGGTGGGAGTGGGCATGGCCTGACCAAGGCAAGGCCAATTAGAGGGAGGTCTTATTTTCAGGGGACGACATATACTAGCAGTGCATGAAAAAGTATTGCTAGGTCTTACTTTTGGAGTAGGTCTTATTTTTGGGGAAGCATGGTATATTAAAAGATGTATAGTGTCCAGATCATGCAAGGTGATGTTAACACTTCACACCACTCTGGTAACTTGGAGTACTATGTTCAGTTTTGGGCACCACAACTGAAGAAAGATGTGGAGAAACTGAAGCGTGTCCAGTGGAGGGCTACAAAGATGGTGAGGATGGGTTTGGAAAGGTTTATGTTGTAACAGCAAAAAGGTTCTAATGGGGTCTTATTACGGTGAAGTGCATCATTCAGGCCTCCATGATTGTGATGAGCCTGTGGCTGAGGTGATACTAAGAGGTATTGTATATGAAATTTTCCAATAGTAAAGATTTTTTTCAATAGTTTATGTATAATTGATTGTTGGTTCTTTTCCCCAGAGGAATATTTTGTAAGAAATTGAATGTATGAGCATTTGAACATTACTTCTAAAAGGTAAGAGGATCATCTTATAGTTATTGTATTAATTAGTAATATTATATAATGATTAAGCATATTTCTGCTTAGGTAACACCACTGAGTGTTTGATAATGAGCAATTTGCAACTCCGGAAACTCGTTTTGTCATTTAGTCCAATAAACAACAGACTTTTTTCAAAGACTTTATTGCACAGCAATCATTGGTTCCTTTTTCCCCCTTCCTTTCTACTTTGTTGGACTGCCAGGAATTATTTTGGGATATTATGAATTTAGGCAGATTGTGAATGGGCAGGCAGGAAGGTATATGTCAGGGGACTGCTAATTGCCTCCGTGGCATGCTAGGTGAATTTCCTCCAGGCCTGGCTGGATTCTGGAGATTTTTGGTGGAGGGAGCACTTGGGCACAAAATTGGGGTCACAGTGGGTGGGCAGGTAGTTTTAAATTCCTGCATTATGCAGAGCATATGACTAGATGATCCCGGAGGTCCCTTCCAACTCTATGATTCAGGTCATTTTCTGTCCTGACCCACATGTGGTAGAATGAGCTCTCAGAGATCAGGGCCCTGATGGAACTAGCACAGTTCCACAGGGCCTGCAAAATGGAGCTCTTTTGCCAAGCATTTCATTGAGGCCAGTGAACTGACAACATCTATTGGACCCTCCAAAAAACCCCTCCCAAATTGAATAATCTGCAGGGTTATGGTCAAAATTTTAATAGTAAGAAATTGAATATTAAATGTTCTGTGTTGTTGCTGTGATTGATGCAGTTAATAAATTAATGTTGTATATGTCTTATTGGATTTCATGTTCCTTCCTCCCTGAGCCACAAGGGGGGGCAGTATAAAAATGTAACTAATCTTTAACCGCTCCTATTAAATAAAAGGGTAAGGCCACCTGGGGAGGAGTTAGGGAGGGCCCTGTCCAGGATAAAAACTCAGAGGGCCCATCCAGGGCCAAGCAGCCAATGGGGAGGCGCGCAAAGCGCCTTCCTATTGGCCCCTCACCAGGACAGACCAAAATTCCATTCACCAAGCCCAGTCTGGCTGCCAGTCTGCTCCTGACCACCGCAGGGAGAGGTCAGTAGGGCTGCCAAGGGGGATGAGAACAGAGGCTTGGACAGGCTGCGCCAGCCCTTTTTGCCCCAAGGCATGTCCAAATGTAAATTGCCTCAGAACCCTGACAGAGCTGGCAGGAGGCTGCAGAGTGCTCCCCCTCCCCCCTTCAGGCCTGCTGCGAAGGAGCCTCTAACAGCCTCTGACTGAGGGGAGGAGGCCTTTCCAAGAGCAATCAGGGGAGTCTGAGGGCCTTCCTTTTGAGGGGGGGACTTTCCCCTTCTGCCAAAGAGTTGCCTGACAGGGAGGCCAGAGAAAAGCCCCTTCTCACTTAAAATACTGCTCTGCCCGGAGGTTAGACACAGCCAAGCCATGTGTCTTTCTTCTTTGCAACTCTCTGCAGATTTGAGGCCACTGCACAGCATTATTCTGCAGAGGAAACTGGCTCTTTTGTCTCCTGTTTCATCTGCACAACAACCCTGTGCAGTAGGCCTCGTCTTTCAATTCAACAACAACCTGTGTGGGAAGCCTTAAATGTTTCTTTTCTACCACAACCCTGTCCAAAGTAACCCTTTCTGCCTGGGGAGCTGATCTTTATACTCTGCAGGTGAGCTGTAATTCCAGGAGCTCTCCAGGCCACACCTGTAGGTTGGCTACCCCTGGGTTGGAAATATTCCTGGAGGTTTGGAGGTGGGACTTGAAAATCATACAATGCCTCAGAGTCCAGCCTTCAAATGAGCCATTTTTGCCTGCAGTTGGTAGGGAGTGGTGCAGGAGTGTCCCTCCTGGCCTATGGGTTATGGCCAATCCTTACCAGCAATTGTTTGTATTCTGGGGTGCAGACAGGCAGACCAGCATCAGTCCTGTGAGTCTGAAAAGTGCAGGAAGATCTAAATAAATATTTACAGCCTGAAACTGTAAATAGAGAACAAGTAAATGTCTGGAGACACATAGTAACTGAAATTACTTATTGGCCTGGCAAATAACCTTGTCCTGGCAAATAAAAAAACAGTATAAAAAACCTTACTAAGGTCAAGACTGCTGTGCACATAGAGTCTTCCTCTTAGGGTTGCCAGCTTCCCTGTGAGGCTCGCTACCCCACCTCCCTCATGTGGAGTCTGCTATGGGGAGAGAAAGGGAAGATGATTGGAAAATGCTTTGAGACATCTGAGGCCTGCTGGGTCACTGCGGCCCATTCCCAGTTCTCTCAGATCTCTCACAACCCCACATACCTCATAGGTTGCCTATTGTGGAGAGACGAATGGAAAAGGTGTTTGTAAACCGCTTTGAGACTCCTTTGGGTAGTAAGCAATAGGATACAAAAATCCATTCCTCTAAGGAGCAACCATGAAAGAAGCATGTGGGCATATAACATTTTACCAACAGTGAAAACATGGGAGACAGAAGGAACAGAGTAGACACCTGTGTACTGTGACTACCCCATGTGTATTAGGGCAGAGAGGCATTTCGGTGAATGTGGCCTAACTCACACAAGAAGGGAAATGACGCAGAACTGGGAGGAATTGGTTGCCATGTAATCTTCCCCTAAGAAGAGTCTCCAGTCTGATTTTCCCTTCACATATTTGAGGACATGGCTCTGGAAAGCTCATCTGTAACCACTATGCCAAAATTCCCAAAGGTCAGTCCTCTCCCACACTCAACGAACATTCCACACCACAGGTTCTTGACACCCATATCTCCACATCCATACCTTCATTTGCCACCATGCCACCACAATCTGCCACACAACACACACATTCAACCCCATGCCCTTACAGACTGGACAACTCCTCCCCTTCCTCTTCCCATTACCAAGCTCTAGCACCCGTTGTATTCTTGGATACAACGGGCTTTGCCCCTAGTAAGTATATATTTACCACAGAACTCTCGACTACTCTACAGAAAGGCCCTTAATTTGAGGCCTTGCATAGAAGGATTCTTTACATATCCTTATCCATTGGTTCCTATATATATTTGTGAAACAGCCTTGGGGGATGAACAGTCCGGCTGTGCGAGTTGGAATAGGGCCAATCAGGGTACAGCCAGCTGCATCCTAATTGGCCCTGCCCCTACAGCTCCCGCCCTCCCTGACCGAGCCCTCACCCTTTGCCTCACAGACGTGCCTGGCTGCTAGAACAGCCGGTGGGGAGGGAGCACTTCTCCCAGGCTGGGAAGCACACCTGGTGCCTCACGGAGGCGCTGAGTGTGCTTCCCACACCTGGAAAAGCATCCCGGCCGTGGGGGGGGGGGCCCTTCCAGCCGCGGAGAACCATTAGGCCTGGTAAGGGGGGGGTCCCTTTCAAAGCCCATTCTTAGGAACGGGCTTTGCTGCTAGTAATAGTTCTAAGTCTGTGAAGTTCATAGCATGGAATCTGAAGGTGAGGAAAAGCGTCACTAGATGGATTGAGTAAAATAAACCTTTGATGAGCTTTTTCTATCTGTTCATTGGTGTGAAAGGGAGAAGATTCTGTAGTGAACCTGAAATTCATTTATAGATTTTCCAGGAAAATTTTCAGACAGAGAACAAATGAATAGGTTCATACATCTTGAAATATGTGAGAGATGGAAGTGATATGCAGAAGCTGCTGCTGAAGCAAAACTATGAAGCCAAATGCAGGTAGTCATCTCTGTGTTATTTACATTAAACTTAATATTAGTTTCTGAACTGGAAACTGTGGGAAATGCAGCATGTAACTACTCATGTGCCAATAATCCATCACGCAAATCCCTCCCTAAATATCACCAGCTTCACTAGGTAGTATTTATGGAACAAGGTCCAATTCAAATTGCCTTTGTGTTCCCAGAGAAGTAAGTTAATCAAGATCTGCTATTAGAAGTGGAAACATTGGAAAACATCAGATTATCTCCAGTGATCTCTCTACTCCCTCTGCTGGTTTGCTTAGTTTACATGTTTCACCTGCTCTGTATTATTAATTTCAAGACAGCCTGTTTTTTTTTCCAAACTGAAAAAATGTTTTACAAACCTGTCACACCACGCAAAGGTAGTGCTGTTTTGATCACAGCAGTTCAAGTCAGTTTCTAAATTGGTAGGAATTCCAAAAAATTCAGTTGTTTTTCACCCCCATCTCACTGCTTTTTAGAGAAACTCAGCCTATATATTCTGCATTTGTTTTTTCCTTTGCTATCATAAAAACCTTTTGCTATTTTTCTATTCTCCCTGCCAGCCTATCACTTTGTGTTGCCCCCTTTCCTATTGTGTGCAAGAACATCCACCCAACTATCCCTTGGATCATCCTCCCCCTCCAAAGACAAATAATCTCCACTTCTACCCTTCGAAGAGCTGGTTTTTTGTAACCAGTTTACTACCAGGAGTCTCAAAGAAACCTACACTAATCTATCCTTCCTCTCCCCACAACAGACACCCTGTGAGGAAGGAGGGATTGAGAGAGCTCTGAAAACTGTGACTGGTCACCCAGCTGGGTAACAAAAGTGCCTCCAAATTCCAAATCTACTCCATCTCAATTTTCTTCACCACCATCCCCATAACTATCTTCATCATCACTAAGGATCTTGCAACCAAATCAGGACTCTTGCTGTTTCTATCTCCCTTGACTTCTATTGCTTTTGATATGATCAGACTTTTCTGCTTCCAAGACACCAAGCTCATCTGATCTTCTTTGTAACAGTTTAGAATTTGTAGAGTGTTGTTCATCTTTGTAGGCAAAGGGATCTGCCCCAGCTCTCTCCCACTAGCTCCCCCACTAACTTCTCATAGCACTACTTGCATGGTGATTGCTTCTACTCTCCATACAGACCTGCATCTCCAGTTGCCTCTCTCAAACCTGAAGTCAACACTGACCCCCCCCCCTCAAAAAAAAAAACTTAACTTCTTGAGCAATTCAGCCTGCTGGGTGGACCCTTCGCTTATCTCTGACTCTTGTAAAGCAACTGCTTAAGGAAGCAACATTGTAAAATAACCGCTTTGAACCCTACCCCTCTGGCAACACTGCAATTTACTCTTATCATTGACTATTCAAGCATATCTGTAAACCACTCTGTGGAAGTGGTAGTAATAATGCAGTATCTGTAAACCGCTCCATGGAGGCAGTAGTAATAATGCAGTAAGGGCAATGTGGAAGGAGAAAGAAGCAGGCGAGTCCAGGATAAAAACTCAAAGGGGCTAATTGAGAGCTGCTCTCAATTGGCCCCTCCAACTGTCAGTCCAGGGCCAAGGGGCCAATCGGGAGCCGTGCAGCGCACGGCTCCCGATTGGCCCATCCCAGACTCGAAGGTGTGGGGGCCGGGGGCAGAGCCTTCACCGCCGGGAAAGGAGCAGGGCCACCACGTCGAAGACATGGCAGCCCTGCTCCTTTCCCAGTGCTGAAGCGGGGACCTCAGGGGGGAGGATAGGGTATAGGCTTTACTGTGCTGAAGCTGGGCCCTCGGCGGGAGGTGGAGGGGCTGGTGCGGCGGAAGGGGCCCACCAGCTGCCAGGGCCAGCAGCGCCCAGGCTAGTGCCCATTGTATTAGAAAATACAATGGGCTTTACCTCTAGTCATTTCTATAAACCTACTGATCATGTAATGCCACTCTACTCTGTCCCTTTGATGTCTCCTATGTCCAGGTCTCTCCATCCTGATAATTCTCTAGTCTTTCTCCATACATATCCTTCATCTTTATCACCCTCAATCAAAGGTCTTCTTTCTCAAACTCATCCTTTTCTTACTCACTATAATCAATTTTGCATGGAAATTGACTGGTTGCCTAGGGACCAGCAATAGTCTCAGCCTAACCTACTAAGTCTTGTGGTAAGGATGTGAGGTATGAATTAAATAAATATCTGCCATCAGGTTTTCTCAAATCCTTCAAAATCTACCTTGTCCTTTTATGCCTTTAATAAATCCATCATTATACAAAATGAAGGCTGACTTTCTTCCATTGGTCTAGGCACTTTTGTCCTCACATTAAACATTGTTTCTGATTTTAACACCTGCATCACAGGAACAAAAAGTCTGTTCATAACCTCTACCTTTTCCTTGTTTGTATGAAATGTCTGAACACAAATACTTTGGTAAAAGTAAACCTTGCCTTCAGTGCCATGTTTACTCCACATTTCATGTATTCTTTGAAAAGCACTTTCTACCATAACAATCCTTGTGAAATTATACTAAAATTAACAGGGAGAACTGAGAACTATTCCATTGCTAATCATGGGATTAGGAAGCACTGCTAAAAGGGAGAACTCATTCAGATGAACTCTAGAACTTTGTGGCTGGCCTGCATAGTTCCCCATGTAAGCCATACAAAGGACACAGAAGGAATGTTTGAATACAAGTTCAGCTCACTTCCTGTTTGCCAGTGGCTCATTCAGCCAATTACTCTGCTGGATATTCACAGATCAGGCTTCTTGCAGTCATCAGAAGGCTCATTATAGCCTCTGATGTCATGGGAAAATATAGATCTATATTGTATAAAAAGGGTTTTTTTTTTGGGGGGGGGGGGAAGGTTAGGAGCAAATTCTCAGCCGGGAATCAGGTTGTTCTTTTCTCTCATCCCAGATGAGCTGTTTTTTATACCCCATTTTTCACTACATGGAGGAGTCTCAAAGCAGGTTACAATTGCCTTTCCTTCCTCTCTCTACAACAGACATGCTATGAAGTAGGTAGGCCTGAGAGAGCTGTAACAGAACAGCTGGCTGCACTTGGAGTGGGGAATCAAGCCTAGATCTCCAGATTAGTTGCCACTCTTAGTCACTATACTAAACAAACATTGTGAGAAAGCACTTATTGAGGTGATTAGCACTCCTCTTCTCTCCAACCCAAGATGTCAGTCTGGGCTACAGAGAAAAGGAAACAAAGTTTCACAAAATAGAGATTTAAAACATCCCTCCTAATGGGTAAATTCAAACCCAACTCTCAGCTGATGTCCCAATAAGCTATATCACAACTTAGTGCCAGTGGTGAGTCAGTCTTGATTTCCTGCTCCTCCACATGCAGCCCTCTAGATGAACTTGGGCTCATCACAGTACCAATAGTGATACTATTGAACCAGACAGTCCTCAGCCTCACCTACCTCACAGAGTGTCTGTTACGGGGAAAGGAAGAATTCAGCAGTTACGCAGTATTGTTGACATGTGAAAATACATGGCCTTTTCTTGCACATTGTTTCAGGTATTGATTTCACTGTGCTGCTCCAGTGGGGTCATTATTTGTTAGATCTGCTACTTTGATTCAAATTTACTGACACAAAACTGGTTTTCTTAGGGTTGCCATGAATTTCAAAGTGAACCTATTTGGCAGTCAAACATACCTTTATGCTGATCAAGGATATGCAAATAAACTTGAACTCCTGGAAAAGTTTATAGCTGCCTGTTGGTCAGAAGAAGAAGAGTCAGTTTTTATGCCCTGTTTTTCACTCCCGACAGGAGTCTCAAAGCACAATCACTTATTTTGTCTGGAAAATTGTACATTTCATTTAATAAAAAAAGAGACAACACATGTTTCTTATTCCTTTATTAAGACAGCTTGTGATGGTACATGGAACATAAAGGTATCAGGCCCATTGGTAAGTATTTAGAAAAGTCATGTTCTGTTCATTCATACAGAACAGTAATAAAACTAGAAAGTAACAAAAATGTAGACTCTTCATACAGGAAATTAAAGTTCACATTTACTCATGCAAGCAATCAAGAACATTTTTATACACTTCTGATGTAATGTTTACAGTATAGGATTCTGTCATTTTGGCTGCATGAAAGTGGCAGGAAAGTGTCAGCGATGAAAATAAATTAAACCATTTACAAGGTGTGTTAAATAATTTAGCAACTATGAATTAAAATTTGCTACACATTATACATTTTTACACTAAGTTCATTGTCAGAATACAGAACAGACAAAATGAACTGAGGCAGAGTAAGGCAACTTATATTTGAAATGTCAGTTAAGTTCTACATATACCCAATTTGCAGAATTTGAACTTGCCATAAAGTCAAAATTTGGTCTTCTATAAACTTTAAAAATACATGCAATTAAAATGTCAACAGGAGAGTAGTGAATATTTACCCTCTTTTCTATCAACATGAATTATCAAATACACTAAATTGAAGCTTCTCATCTACAAAACCCTATTTTTAAAAAATCCCTTTGTAATGATTGAACTTTAAGCTATTAAACCATACAAAGCTGCATTAATGCTGAAATAAAACAGATTAGTCCCCATTCCAGAAGAATTCTCACTCAACATATCAGCCTAGAGGAAAGGTTTACTGACAGTATCTTAGGCGTAGGAATTTATAAACTTGTATTCAGAATGGCTGTAGTCTACACAGGATTATTTATGCTACCAAATTATCTTAATTAAAAAACACAGCCACAATGAGCAGCACAATCCAAGAACAGTTCTTTCTAAAATTCTGAAAAAAGAAATCTGCCTCATAACATGTGCATTTGTCAGTCTGTTTGATGGAAAGCCAGTTTTAAAACAGTTTTTCAAGTATTAACAGCTTTAGTTGGTGAGACGTCATTACAATCTTATAAAGTGTTTCTCTGGTAAGAACAATCAAACTTTAAACTATGATTGTAAAGGAAATTGCTCTCCGTTTAGCCTGTCCCTAAGCAATACCACCAACATGCTGACTAGGTTTATTTTCTTCTTATCCAACTCAAAGCAGTCACAGTTCAAAGGGCATGGGGTCCTGCCATGTCAGCCTACTTTAACCATTGTAGAAAGGATGATAATGAATTACTGCACTATACTGCCAATGTAATCTTGTGGCACAAATCAATAAAGCCACTGTTCTCGGTATACTATTTTCCACATCTGTGACAAATTAAAGTGCCTTATTTTCAGGTTATAATTTCTGATGATATATAAAAGATGTATAAAAGATGTAGTGCCAAGGATGAAAGATGTGCACCTCTGAGTTCTAAACTATTACAGCAATAGTGCTAGACACAGATTTGGCAAACGTCATCAGGTGACTGCATATCAAATTGACATGATTGCTTACAAATTAGACACATACTTGCCCACACAGATAATATGACCATGTTTTATGCACTGAAAGGTGGACCTAAGAGAACGCATGCCAGCCAAGTTCCATTTCTTTGGAATAGGAAACTGCTGAGATATTACTACATTTCAGATTTTTAGTGGAAAACAATTTTTGTCCCCCAATTTTGTCACAGAGATAGATCCTGCATTCTTTGACATTTAACATAGTACTACAAAGTCATACAGCTGAGATGAGCCATCTGAGCCTTATTTTCCAAGAATAGTTGTTTTGGTCAATAGAAATTCGGTCCTCAATCATTCTTCTAGTATTACAGTTAAGCCCAGTAAGATGATAGGGCTTTTGTAATGTATTAGAATAGTAGCAAAAAGGGTGCTCCAAAAATAAATAAATAAAATAAAAAGGCACAAAGTATTTTGTTAAACACAAAAAGATAGTGGTTCAAGGATTATCCCATCCACCCTTACAACACCCCCTTATTTCACACCTGCACCCAAAACACTGCCTCCTAAAAGCTTACATTGCCTGACATTCAGTCATGTTTTATTGATTGCTGCAGAATTTACAAAGCAACAAGGCATGCATATTCAAAAGCTTAATTTTTTTTAGTCTTGAAGCAACAGAAATGTACTCTCAGTACAAGTACCTGAAAGTATTCAAAGCATGATTGTGACAGCTGCTTAAAATGGATAATTAAACATTTAGCATGTGTCTGTACGTACCAGGGGAGGGGGAATAGTCACTCTCTCCTTCCCCATAAGAACAGACTGCACAGACTGCGTTTCAAATGACCTGGTACATCTTCCGTAATGTCGGTTTCTAACTGCACTGTGTGATGCAGTCCTGAGGAATATCCAAAGGTTTAAATACAGGCTGAACTCTGTATTTACATATGCATTTAATAAAGATACTTGATAGTCTGTAACTTTATTTGATATTATGTTGGTAGAATAAAACTATGCAATAGAAGACCCGTCAGCCATGAATCGGGACCAATTTGTAGGCTATAACCCCAGGTTCCCAGAGACACAGCAAAACGTTTATACAACTCTGATTTTGATAACTGTAGACTCATTTGGTTGAAATACATGACTCTGAACATAAGAAAGAAATGACACAAAGATAGTGTCACTGACGAAGAAACCAAAAGTGAGCAATCCACCTGGAGACTCGTTTTGAATGCCATCGTCAGCTTGATTCTCTTCGTTCTCTGGCAGAATAAGACTGAGTGAATTTCCTATGCAATGAAAAGTACATGTACATACAGAACATGCCAATAGGCAGATGAAGATAACAGAGGTTTATTCCTGCCACAAAATACTTATGAATCAATACAGAGATAGAAAAATATTAAGCCACATGAACTGTGACATAAAAACATGACTCAGTACTTGTTATGCTAGAAGCCCCAATGGCACAAAAGACAGTGTAACATGTCAAACAAAAAGAAACTTAGTGTGATTACTGCACTACTCATATTTATGGAATGATCCTTTAAAATGATGCATGTAGCAATACACTGAACAAAGTCTCAGCATAGTTCATTAATCCCTTCATTCAATTAACAGGATTCCAAGAAATGTTAGGAGGGAAAGTACTTGCTTCAACATACCTTGCTGGAATGGATACTGAAAACATTTGTAATGCCCCAAAATGAACTATGAAAATGAACTGACATTTCAGGGAAGAAACTGCCTAGTAGATGGAGAACAATATGAAAAGGGCCACTGAGAAAAAGCCCTTAACTACCGAAAGGCTTAGCAATGTCAATATTTAGGTAATCTAGGAAGGCCAATTAAGGTATCAGAGGACTTCTCAGAATATGCCACTGTACTGAAGACAGAAAGCCTTTTATCAGTTATTTGATAACTGATCATTATTTGAAATTAGGTAGGCACTCATGACTGCTGGATGCAAGGGCCACCACATTAAGTATTTATTTCCTACAAGTCAAATATTCCAGTACTTGCCAGTTACGACCTATGCCAGATATTGAGAGCAATCTGAAATATTCATGGATCTGTAGAAGGAAGAATTGCTTTGCACCAACACTGACACTACAAGAAAGTTCACAGTGTCCTTTCCTTTGGTTTAAAGTAACACTGGCATTGTGAAACACGTGGTCTTAGGTTTCTACAATATGAAGTCCAATTCTGGAAACTCCTATCACTTTAAATCAAGATGTAAGGTACAAGGTATTCTTATAAGGAACATCAGAGCAGAAAGAAAGAATCCTATTTATTCCAAATTGGTAATTTTGGTACTTAAACTATTTGCAGCAGCTTTCAATGTACGTTACATCTCAATATCATAACAGAGTCCTTTTTAAAATAACGCTAATAGCCTAAAGATTGAAACAGCTAACTTGTGCAGTTGTACCTTAATAATGTAATCTGATCCAGTTACTCCACTCTAAATTCACTAGTATCAATGAACTTAGATCAAAGCAACTCTGCACAGGATCACACTGGTGGTCACTTTCAATTCCTAATGGCATCCACCACAGAGCAGAACTATTTTTGGCCTCTCCTAATGCTGAAGGTATGTACAAAACATTATTACTTTCAACAGATAGTGAAAGTCTTTTTGTTGTATTTTAAGACATGATGCTTCCTAAGATGTTTTAAAGCCAAACAAGGTTATATCCATTTATAACAATATATGAAGGAAGTCATACTTTTGGAAAAAACCACAACAGCTGGGATCAGAATCCTCATGAGCCAAAAACACCAGAAACTCTGCCCAGGGCACACTGTCTTCTCAATGGGGACCAATAAAACTTAAAGCATTTGGACACTGCACTGTGCTACAGAGGACACTCTTTTGTTCCCCAAAGATAGAAAACAGCATTTAGCAACAGAAACACTTCTCTAAGCACCATGGAAATGTAGCAGTATGGAACTGAAGAAGAAACAAATACACCAAATAATCTGAAGATACCTGCAGCATCTAGATCTGTTGTTCAAAATATCAGTGTGCCAAAATAGTTATCAACTCAAATAAATGGAGCACTAGCTTGAGCTCTGAACCGAGTAGTAGAATCCCCTATTTAAAAAAATCTATTCATGGATTGGATAACTGTATATTACTTCAGGATACAATTAAACATACATCCCAGTGCATAGAGAGTTTTATTTCCAAGATGATCTTTTTCTGAGGTGTCACGGTAAACTTGGATGCAGCAATCTACTATAACGCCACTATTGTAAACTTTTACAATAAAGTCTGAAACAGACAGTCAAAATACAGGAGGAGCCCCAGTATGTGGAGATTATACCAAAGGCCACACTGTTGCAGTACCAACATACACTGAGCGCTGGTCCCTCTGAATTTGCAGCACAATCCCTGGAGGTCACATAGTGTTTAGGCCATAAATGTGCACCGATTTCACATTTTGGGTAGTCACAGGTTCCAGATGATTAACTCAAATGGAGTTTAAATAGACATTATAGAACAAGCATCCTAGCAGATCTGTTTCCAGGAACTGTAACACTGAGCTACTTCCAGCTATTTCTGCTGGTAAACTGTTAATGAGATAGGTAACTTATATGAATTTTCTCTTGCCAAAACTACTTAAAACTCTTGAAGGCTTCACTGGAAAACCTATGCTGAAGACTCTTCAACATAGGCAATACAATCTAACCATTATATAAAAAAGGAATTTTTTTTTACAAAACCTGACTACATAGTCTAGTAGTTCATATATTTGATTATGTAATGCACATTAAGTCAACTATACAAAGTCTTCACTTACATTGGTATTTTTATTCTCTGGGAACATTAATACTCAAAGTTGGAATTAAGAATTTCAACATTTTGTATTCTTGCACTAAAAGGAAGTTCTCCACATTAAAGACCTTTATTTTCAGTAGATGGCACTCAGATACGGTTATGAACTGTTTTTTTGGAATCAATGGAAAATCATACTTAAATGAACATTCAACACAAGGACATAATGAGACTTACAACTAGATGCAAACAGTTTTAAGGGACATTTCCCCAAAAAAGATTTGATTAGTGTTGCAAGATATGGACAGCTAATCTTATAATTCTGGCTCTGAGGCTTAATTTTCGAAGGCCATACTGCATACTGAATGTTTAATCAGAACGCCATACAACATCACCTTTAAGTATATCTTAAGTATATCTCAACAACACAGTATCACAATTAAAGACATGTATAGCAGGACTGTGGCCCTTTCCCCCCTTTGGTTCCAGTTGATACAAAAATAACATAATAGGGACATAAAGGTAGGAATTAACTCAGTACTGCGGTGCTTTCATCTTCAGCTGAAATTTGGTAATCCAAGGAGGGCACCAACTGCTCCAAAGTATCCCTGTATATGAAAGAAGATTTTAAGCTCAGCCATTGTACCAATTTCCCCCTGAAAGGAAGGAAGTACACAGCAGCTTCCTATTACATCTTTTTATTGGGTAATGTAAAAATTTCACATAGTAAATTGTATTTCCTATCAATTAAAAGCTATATTCCAAACCAGCTGCGACAAATACTCAGAGGTTCATCATCCTACCCAGTGATCAGTTGACCTACATCATTTGCTTCTCTCCTTTCCTTACCCTGGCTTCTTCCATCATCAGTTAGCCCCATAAGGGAAAGTTATCTCATATTCCTTTTCACCTTAAGATTAGCAACAGGGATGCCAAAGGGTATCTATTAAGTTAAGCATTGTGAAGACCAAGTACAGCACATTCGATTTCCCTCCTAGGCCAAACAGCCTGTAATGAAGGTTAAATGGGAACAAACAGAACTGTATATATAATGTTTAGTGTGGCTCTGAACTGCACTGAGCAATGCTCATTCCATCTGTATTACAGCTTTATAGTGATAGGCACAAAGACTGGACAAGAGTTCTGATTCCACTCTGTAATAAACATGGCAATTTGGTGTGTGTGGGTGTGTGTGAAAAGCCCAATCCTCCCCCCCCCCCCCAGTATTTCTGAATTTGGTTATACTGAACTAGAAAAATATTATTATTTACCAATAGTCTCAAACCCCAATACTGGTGTCGTATTCAGATTTGGGATTGCCAGTTTTTGTTCGGCTCTATTATAGACTACTGTTATAGTCAAGGGTCCCCATGGGCTATAATGGAGAATTGATCCAGGGGTATCTGGGAGACCCTATTTTTTGAGGTAGAGGCACCAAATCTGAAGTATAGCTGCTAGTGCCTCTCCTTAATCCCTCCCCACAATGTTAAAAAAGACTGGACCAGGAGGCCAATTTTACGACAGTTCCTTCATCCCCCAATGTCTCCAAAGGAGAGGAGGGAAAGGAATTTAAACTTTAAAGGGAACACTGTCCCATTCAAATATCAATGCTTTTGCAAGCTGCAGCAGCCACATAAGTAAACCCTGAAAGCATTTAAAGGACTTACAATCCTTTTAAATGCCTTCTCCAAGTGGAGAGTTCACTCTGAAGGATTTGAACTGAGAGCACTTTAAAGGCATCCTAACTGTGGCTATCTGATGGTTCCCCCCCAAAATCCCAAATAATTTCAGGATTTCTGGAGCTGGCCATTTTGGATAGCCAGAAAAATAGGAGAAAAAATCTGGCTCAATTAATATCTCCAATATAACAAATGCACACCCCTAACAACAATGCTTTAACAACTGCACAAAGGACAGTTGGCCATTATTACAGCATTCTAAATTTTAGTGACTTCAAGCTCACTTTAGAAAAGAATGAAACGTAAGCCTTGGATTTTCAAAGTTACTAAATGAACTGATGATGGTCAGAGTACTTGCTAATTGTAACAGCAGTTCAGAACTCCATTATCCGACAACACAAAAGTGTAGACTGACACCACAGACATTAAACTGATGCTGCATCCACTCCTTTCATTTAGCACACAATTAAACTTATTTCCATTACTGCACTAATCAGAAGTATGCTGTCATGAACCATCCAAAGTTAAACACCTTTGATTTCGTCATGGGAAGAAATTTAAGTGCACGTTCTATTTTTCCATTAAATTCAACACCAGTTAATCTTGGCCGACTCATTTCTGCTACAAGGCTAAAGTTAATGGGAAAATTAGATAAAGTGAGAGGCTTAGGCAGAAACAAGTATTTTCTTTCATGAGGACAATTATGAATATCCGTCCTCTTTAAATCTGTTTATCTCAACTGAATGTGTCCATCTAGGCTTTTCTTTCACCATCGCAAAGACTCAAGTATAAATAAACCCTCCACATAACTGTTCTTCCAAAACAAAAGAGAATAAAAAGTAACCTGTTAGGGAGACTTTAAAATTTTCTTAATCTTATTGAAAGACAAATTTGATATTACTATACTCAACAGCTGCGGTCATACATACCTCATGTTCTAGGAACAAAGCCTTCAACTGGCCTTTGGACCAATAATCCAGTGCATATGCCAGAAGCTTCATAGATAAGGTATTAACACGCAAAAAGTTTCCAACGAAGACAACACGGTTTATTTTCTAAAGCAAAAGCAAAAAAATTCCTCACTGGGATGCAAGGCAACGGATTAGCATAAATTATCTAATTTTAGCTGAATGATTTGTCTTTGTGATTAGATATGCAAAGGACTGGTATTCAGCAGAAGACTCGCAAGAACCAGTGCCAGTGTGAAAAGAGCTGAACTACGTACTGCAGAATTCAGTACAACATCAAAAACATGGATGAAAAAAGTGAGTGAATTTCTGGAAGGGGTATTCGCGGTCATCCCCTTTTCAGTGCAGTACCTCTTAAACTCTGCTCCTGATGGTGGATAGGAGACCTCAGAAACAATGTTGGAGGTGGCATGGAAGAACTCTAGCCTGAAAGAATGAAACCCACACAAGCCATTCCAAAATGAGATTTTGCTCACCTCAGTGTTTCTTTGAGGCTCTTTCTACTGAACTCTCTTTTGGCTGGAAGAATCCGTCAAAATTTCAAGTGTAGTTAGCTTTACAGGAAAGTAGACAGTGAGACTTTGGGGGAAACTAGATGATTTACTTTTACTGGGCAATGACTTGGCCTTGCTGACAACAACAGGGACTGCAGTTGCCAGCAGTAGGCCTCAAGTTTCAGAAGGGCAGACATCACCAGCCAAGCAACAGACTGTGCTAGCCAAGGGGTGTCTGGGGCCACATGCATTCCTTTTGAAGGGATGCATGTGAGGGAAGAGATCTTTGTCTTCAGCCTAACTTTCTGGAGATGAGCTGTACTTCCAGGGGATTCTCAGACCCCACCTGGTAGGTGGCATCCCTATACCTTACTGAGATACAATACTACACAGTCACCCCTCCAGAGCAGCCATTTTTGCCTGGGGAGCTGATCTTTATAGTCTGGAGATGAGCAGCAATTCCAGGATGTCTCCATTCTGCACCTGGAGGTTGGCTGTCCCTGGTCTGAACATATTCCTTGAAGTCTAGTAGTGGGGCCTCAAAAGTCTGTAATGCCCCTGCAGCCACCTAGCACCCCCTGACCTATTTCAGGTCAAGAAAACATTGCAGAGAGGAGACAAGGTTGCCAGATTGGTGTAGGTTCGTGTTCTGGAATTCCACACTTCCTAGATGTACATAAACCTGACAAAGGTCAAGACTGCTGTGCGCAGGGAGACCTCCTCTTAGGGTTGCCATCTTCCAAGTGAGGCTCTCTACCCCACCTCCCTCATGGAGGGGGGGGGTCTGCTATAGGGAGAGGAAGCAAAGGTGATTAGAAATTGCTTTGAGACACCTGGGGCCTGCTGGGTGACTTCGGACTATTCCCAGTTCTCTCAGACCTCTCATAGCCCCACATCTCTCACAGGTTGTCTATTGTGGGGAGACTCCTTTGGGTAGTAAATAGCAGGGTACAAAAATCCAACTGTTCTTCTTCTAAGAGGAGCAACCATGAAAGAAGCATGTGGACACATAACATTTTATCAACAGTACAAAAATGGAGACAGAAGGAGCAGGGTGGACACCTGTGTACTGTGACTACCCCATGTGGATTAGGGCTGGGGAACATTTTGGTGTCTGTGGCCTAATTCACACAAGAAAGCAAATGAGGTGGAACACAGAACTGGGAAGAATTGGATGCCATGTAATCTCCCCCTAAAAAGAGCCTCCGGTCTGACTTTCCCTTCACATATCTGAAGACATGGCTCTTGAAAGCTCATATGTAACCACTATGCCACAATTCCCAAAGGTCAGTCCTTTCCCATATTCAACGAACATTCCAAACCACAGATTCTTGACACCCATGCCCTCATTTGTCACCACACCACCACAACCTCCCACATAATACACACGTTCAACCCCACGCCCTTACAGACTAACTCCTCCCTTTCCTCTTCCCACCGCCAAGCTCTAGCACCCGTTTTATTTCTGGATACAATGTGCTTTGCCCCTAGGTATATTAGATAAATCCCTACATTCACCTTAGACCTCTTTATCAACTGTAAGAGAAATAGTACAAGTTATTCTGAAACCAGCTTAACAAAAATAAACCATCATTCTCAGTTTGAAGAAATACCCAGTGTCCTCATAGCCCTGTACAATGCTGCTTGATCCATATGCAACAAGGCAGCACTGTAAAGAAGCCAAAGACAGTGAGAAGTATTCTATGATGATCACTTTTTAAAAACTCTCTTGATATACAATCAGCACAACTATGTGCCCATATTTTGTTTCTATGTAACCTGGGTTCAATTCTTGCTTGAAACTGAAGCTCAATAAAGTAACTACACACAGGCTCTCACAGGCATGTGGAACACATACCTACTCCAGAGCTCTTTGATCCATCTTACTCCCCCAAACACACACACAAACCCCTTCCCTCCCCACTTCCCCTACTCTCCAGTCACTCCCCCCACAGTCTTCTCCCCTCCCTCCTTACCTGTTCTCTCAGGAGGGCCCCACAGTCGTTGGGCCTGGAGGCCAGTGCCTGTGTCACGTCTCCCAGGAGCCATGTGGCCTCTGCCCTGTCCCCCAGGGGCCTGTGGGGTGGTGCTGCGGCTTTGGCAAGTCATGCAGCCTCCACCTCAGACTACAGAGGCCTGCAATGAGACGCCGTTGCTTTGGCCAGCTGTGTGGCCTCTGCTCCCAGCCCACAGAGGCCTCCGAGGCAGCATCTTGGTGCCACTGGCCTCAGCCTCTGCTACCTGCCTCTCTTCCTCACGGCCAGACTCAGCTTCTGCCTCCACCGGCTATCTCCCTTTCCCTTCTGGTGCGCTATGTAGGATGGGACTACGGACGTCATGTCCGTATCCATTTCTGTCCCAGGAGGTGCACCATAAGATGTGTTTCACATTAAAAAGTAGCAGACTTAACAGTCTGTTGTCGAAACCCAAAATACCCTGGATTTAATTAGTGCAATGAACAGAATTCTCCAAAATACCATGTAAAGCCTTTTAAAGAAAAGTCTGAACTGTTAAGCCAGAGTAATACAAGTAGAAAAAGAACACACATCTGCTTGCCCCCAAGAAGAAATTATGGACAGACTTCAAAAACTTAAGTTTTCTTCCACGCTGAACCTCTAAAGCATTGTAATGTCATTACTCCTCTCTCCCATCTGAAGTTACCTCATTTACAGCGCACATTCGTGCTATAGATCCGATGTTATTGGTGATAGTGACCAACGTAGCTCTAGCCAGATCTTCTTTGCTAACAGATTCCCGCTTTTCCTTGTAGATCATATTCCCAAAGCTAGAAAACAAGATTGCAAAACATGATACACAAACTTCTGCAACAAGTAGGAACACTTATGACCAAGTTGCCTGGCTACTCTGAACACCTCTCTGAAATAGATTTCATCACTCCTGTCCAACCACTAACAACTGAATTAGAATATGATGTAGTAGTAGTAGTAGCAGCTGCAGCTAGTGAATGTATGGTTGTACTTGTCATCTATTTTGGATCTTTCACCTAAGAAATGATTTCGGTTGTTCAGTCTTAGATACAGCACCAAATGCACTTGCAGCTTTGGAAGCCAAGACCAACTCTGTATCAGAAAGCACAGTATTTTGATAGCCAAATGGCAACAGTTTTCCTTTGCATAAGATCCAACAGGAAGAACACACATTACATATAGTAGAATTAAACAAAGATCAGATACATAATAAACATGAACACAAAGTATTCAAAATAGAAAGACGCTTGCTAGCTTTTAACCACTTCTGTGGCCACTGTACACTGTTGAAATTAAGTAATCTTTCAAAATGTGACCATGCTACCCATTAGGTGTCCTGTATCCATTTAAATAGGTGCACATGGAAAGTAAATCCTGAATTTAGACTAACGCCCTTCTTTTATTGTTCATGCCAAACTTTACCTTGATCAATTAAGCTTTCAGCTTAACATTATTTACCACAGATTTACATATTACCAAGCACTGATCTATCCTAATTATCTAAGGGGAAAAAGACCCCACCCAAAGCTCTACTCAGAATCCTGCTGGTTTCCACTGCCCACATTGCCTAAACTAGGGATTTCCACTGGAAGCAATGATGAGGTGGCTCAAGTAGAGTTGTCTGAAGCTCAACCCTTCAAAGAGGTCCTATGGCTAGGCAGCAAAAGTTCAAGCAAAGAAGCATGATTGCCCATCCTAGACAATGTACAGCGAACAGTGGCTGACTTTGCCAGGAACCTGGCTGTGATCCTCGAAGCCTCCCTCTCTATGGAGGCACAGCTCACCAGAGTAGCATGGCTGGCGTTCTACCACCTGTGCCAAGCCAAACGACTAGGGCTCTACTTGACCCCAGAACACTTAGCCACAGTAATCCATGTGACAGTCACCTCTAGACTGGACCTCTGCAACTCGCTCTACACGAGCCTTGATCCAGAAACCACAGCTAGTCTAGAGTGCAGCAGCCAGGGCCCTCACAGGAACACCATAGAGGTCCCACATTCAGCCCATGCTCCAACAACTGCACTGGTTGCCAGTTGAATTCTGGATTAGGCTTAAGGTTTCAGTAAACATCTTTACGGCCATATCCGGTCTCGGCCCAGTGTACCTGAGAGTCCACCTTACTGCCTACAATCTCCCAAAGTGCCCTACACTCCGCCACCTCCAACTGACTGGTGATCCCTGGCCCCAAAGAAGCATGTTAGACCTCAACCAGGGCCAGAGCTTTCTCTGTCTTGGCCCCCACTTGGTGGAACGAGCTCCCTGAAGAGATCAGGGCCCTGGCTGAACTTCCACAGTTTCGCAGGGCTTGCAAAATGCAGGTCTTCCACCAGCCATTTGGTTGACGCCAATCAAAATGGCATCTACTGGGCCCCCAGAAAACCCCTATCCATATACTGAATCCCACACCAGTCTACCCACGGACTCATTGTTGCATAGTTAGGAAATTGGCGAGATGTTATACACATTGTTATCACCAGTTAAACCACTGTTACTACTATTTATTCAAACTCATAAATTATACTGTGTTATATGGAAACTGCCTTGAGACAGAAAAGAAGGCAGTATAGAAATAAATAAACAAGGGTTCTGGGGGACCCTGGGGCTATGCAAGAGCCCCCCCCAGGGGTTATACTGCCTTCCCCAGAAGTTCAGATGGCTGCTGATATCACTAGATGTCACTGGAGCTCAGTTCTCTTGTTGCTCTACAGACCTAGTCTTTCTCCACAATGGAGATAGTGAACGATTGATTGGATGGCTCCTGCATCTTACTTCTGCTCTCACTTCTCTGAAGGGGTAGGTCACCACTTCAAGCGTTCCTCAACACCTGAAAAATCTTTCAGGGGTTCCTCCATAAGGGTTGAAAAAGGCTGGTCTAAATATTTCTTAGCTTACTTCTGCAATTCTGTACTTTGTACACATTGATAGCATAAGACAGAAGAATATACCTATATGTACTCATAGTCTTGACAGCAGTGGAAAACTCCCCAGGGTTCATTTGCAGTGTGATAAAACCCTTAAAACCCTCTATTTTAAATTAGGGGTGTGCTTTTAGCTAATATAGAGCATTGGAAATACCATACTGGTATTTTCCAGATATTTTTGCAGCCAGATATAGATTGGGGTATTTATCTGGCCACCTGAAAACATTAGAGAACAGTCTCTAGGGACTCCCAGATACCCCTAAATCAATTTTCTATTATACCATAGGGCTGTGGTTCCTAAATTTTGAGGGCTGCTGCCCCCTTGGCTACCAAGTCCATATCCCTAGCAGAAAGAATTTCCAGTCTCCCAAAGTCTTTGGGGAAGAGCTAACAACTCTAGGTTAAGAAATTCCTGGAGATCTTGGGTGGTGCCTCCAAAGGACGTAGTCTGCAGAGGGGAGGGAGCTCAGCAGGAATATGATTTCATGCAGTCTGCCTTCTGAAGCTATCATTTTCTTCTGGAAGCTAAGCAGGGCTGGCCCAATCAGCATTGGGATAGGAGACAGCCGAAGTAGTCCAGATTCACTACCCAGAGGCAGGCAACAGCAAGCCGCATTGGAACATATCTTGCAGGGAAAACACAGCCACAGCAGGAAAGTCTGACTGCTGCCCCCCTACTACATCAAAATTCCTTATCGCCTCCAAATTCCTCATCACCTCCCTGGACACTTCCACTGCCCTCAGGGGGGTGTACCACTGGATACCCTATGGGAACCATTGACTATAATGGCACCCGTAAAGTATAATGGAGCCCTCACCCTCCCCAATTGGGAATCCTGTTTTTACCAAACCCAAATACCACATTCGGGAATATCGGGAAATATTGACATTTTGGGGATTCAATATATCCAAAAAATACTGGGGGTGAATTTAGGAGAGGAGGCTTTTAAAAAATTATATTATTATTATTACAAAGAGAGCCTATTTGCAATGAGAGGATCTGACCATATGGATACTTTCTCCGTTGTGAAATGATTGTATGCAGTAAACTGCAGTTGCCTGCTGATGGGACAAGCCACACAAGGAAGAGTCAGAGTTAACATTTTCAAAACTGCCACCTATCTATCCAAATAACAAGTATGGTCGATAGGTCTCAGAAGAAAAGACATTTTGTTAGGCACTGGAAAATATTTTAAGGCAAGCTGACTATACAAAAAAACAAAAAACAAAATTGAGCTAGGCACTTAGTATAATCCCCCCTTGTGGGTGATTAATTTAACAGCTTTATCATGCAGTAAGCAGAAATTTTAGTAATATTTACAGCTTTTACGTGAACTCCTGGACAAATGGAATTGGAAATAGCTCTCATGGCCACATGTGACATTGAAGAAACAAACATCTAAAAATGAGACATTTGGTTGAGAAGTTGAGCATAAGAGCAAAGATCAGACCTTACGTGCTTGTAACTTATCTAAAAGGTAAAGGTATCTCCTGTGCAAGCACTGGGTCATGTCTGACCCTTGGGGTGACGCCCTCTAGCGTTTTCATGGCAGACTCAATATGGGGTGGTTTGCCAGTACCTTCCCCAGTCATTACCGTTTTACCCCCCCCAGCAAGCTGGGTACTCATTTTACCGACTTCGGAAGAATGGAAGGCTGAGTCAACCTTGAGCCGGCTGCTGGGATTGAACTCCCAGCCTCATGGGCAAAGCTTCCAGGCTGCATGTCTGCTGCCTTACCACTCTGCACCACAATAGGAACTTATCTAAACCTATATAAATGAAGAATGCTCAAAACATTTTAAGAAAGCTACCATGAAAACTAAAGTGGTAAAGTTAGCAGAGGGCATTTAATTAGTTCATGAAAGAGAACTGTGAGGACTCCCAATTAAGAGGACAATAAATTAGTGAATTTAATTTGTTATTAAGTGACCGGAGCAAAACAGGATAACAATATGCACACACTAATGAATGATTAATCCTGGGGATATGATAGATCTTTCAATGAAAACCAGGGAAGGAACTGCTCTTCCGATGAATGGAGTCAGCACACAGCCATAACTGGATATTTTTTTAATGTGTCATGCTCTCCCCCTCCTCACAATCACTTCTTACCACAGGAAAATGTATTCTCAGGGTTTCAAGACCTTCATAGGTTCCCACACAAGTTGGGAGATCTGCAGTGATAAGGGAGAAATTGTTCCTCTCTCCTGTCAACAGAGGTTTGCTGACAGGAGAAATGGAATGGTTGTGGGAAGGATAACTTTCAGCAACTGATGGGTTGCTGGATCCCACCCAAAACATGGCTGTAGTATGTAGAGGTAAAATCTATGCTATGAATTTTTAGAAAACTGCCAGTATCATAATAGCAGATACAGAACTATAACATATTTGCATTTAAAATGGTCACCCCTATCTCAAAAAGGGAAGAGATAGAGACTAAAGTACATCTGGAAGAGATAGAGACTAAAGTGATCCAAATGCAGGAGAACCTGCCCTAAGGGGAAAAGCTGAAGGATTCTCTGTTTGGAAAAAAGATAGGTAAAGGTACCCCTGTGCAAGCACAGGGGATGAAAAACACTAGAGGGTGTCATCCCAAGGTGGCAGACTCAATATAGGGTGGTTTGCCAGTGCCTTCCCCAGTCATTCCCATTAAAAAAGATAACCACAGAGTAAAATGATCACAGGTTTCTAAAAGTATGCATGGTGTTAATGAAGCACAGTGAGTGCTTTTTATTCTCTCATAATACTAGAACTCAGAAACACCCAATGATGGAATACACAAAAAAACAAAATATTTCTTTACATACTGCATTATTCATGTGTATTCCTGTAAGTATCAGTTGAAAGGTGGGGGAAGCAAAGGAGCTTTTAGCATGTGCGTCCCCTGCTTGTGAGTTAATGTTGGAAAAGAAATCTGCATTAGATATCTTTTGGTCTGATCCAGGACAGCTGTTCTGAAATGTGCATAAAATAAGGACACAAATTTGGTGTTTCTATGTTTTATGGAAGATACATTTGAAACCTGAAACCTCTACTTTTTCTGAGATATTTGTAAATTATTTGTCACTTTTTCACAAGCGTCTTAATTCAGTATTACCCAAAGTATTGTATTTTTTTAGTATTAGCGTTCATTTACCTACCTAGAGGCCACAGCCCAACCAGGCAAACCAAATCGTTCATAGTCTCCCCCATAAATATCACGGACTAGTTTATCAGCATGTGTGCTGTCCCCCTTGGATGCCATTTCTAGTGCTTCTTCAAAACTTTCACATCCAGTCAGTAAGCTGCACAGACCAAGAAAGGTCCCTCCACCTAAACTGGTATGAAAAAAGAAATCTTGTAATTGAACTTAGCAATAGTATTTCTAAAACTGAATTTGTATATATTATAGTGACAAAGTTGTGCTATAACTAAACGAAAACGATCTCAGTTTTAAAACCATCTCAACTGACAATGGTGAATTTTACAAAAAATATTCTTGTGAACATATACCGTATTTGCCTGCGTATAAGACGACTTTTTACCCCTAAAAAACATGCCTCCAAGTGGGGGGGGGTCGTCTTATAGGCCGGGTGCACTTCAGTTGGGATAGACATAGCTGCCCAAAGTGGCCTCCCGATGCTCGCCCAGTGCCCATAGATTAAGGTGACCAGAATTAAGGGATGCCGTGACGGAGGTGGCGGCGCTCCCCCCCCCACTGGGCTCACCAACTCTGCTGCTGTCTTGTGAACTCCTCCCGGCTCGGAACTTGCTGGGCCCGCCAAACTTGTGCCTGCATGCACGCCCACCTCACCATGGCAGCGACGGGCCCTCCCTCCCACAAAATACTCTGAAGCAGGAGGGGGGAGAGAGAGAGAGCTCCTGATGGGCCGGCCGGGTGAGCCAGTGGCAAAGGAGTGGAAAGGAGGAGGATGCTGGGGAGGGGGGGAGGTGCCAGTCTCTGCTCCCCTCCCGCGGTTTCTGGTGTTTTGAAGCCGCCCCCATTCAGGAAGAGAGCACACGCAGCCAGCCTGTCGCGCAGCCCTCCGCTCGCTTGCTCTCTCCCTGTTTGTTTGCAGTTTGCAGAGGAAGCTGTTTCAGTTCAATGCACAGAGGCGCCGGCTCTGAGAGAGAGAGAGATGACCCTTGCCTTTTTTGGGGGAAGAGAGGTAATCACTAATCCAAGCATAGTTTCTTGCTTTCTTTTCTTTTTTATTTGGTGTGTGGAAGAGGGGGTAGTCTTATACGCCGAGTATATAACAAACTCTATATTTTGAGTGGAAATGTTGGGGGGTCGTCTTATACGCCAGCAACTACGGTACTTCATGCACCATTTAACTGCATTTATTGACCACAAAATATGAAGAGTCTAGCAGGCTATATTTTTAAAGAGGCAAAATATATAAACAGGCAATGCAAATGTTCATATATGTCCCCCAATTTTTTTTTTATATTTGAGGAACTAAATTTATGCAAGAGAATAAATTACATAGAAGGATCGAACAGTAATTTAGGGAATGTCATGCAGCATTCAAACTTCTCTGTAAAAGCCAAGCCACTGTTTTGCACTATGTGAACTGATCAGGAAGGATCCTTGAGCTCATATGCTCCTTTTCCCCCTTGCGTACCAGTTTTGCGCAAACCATTATTTGCTACCAAAGAACAGCTTGAGCTAGCTCTGCAAGTAGGATCATGATTTTATTACCAGAACTTATCACAGCAGCAACCACTAATAATAATGCAGTCTCAATACATCATAACAAATATTTCTATTCCAGAAATGATCTCCAAACATCTCCCCCACTTTTACCTAAGAGGCTGTATATGTCACCAAAGGCATTATAAATAACAAGTGTTTATAAACTGCTTTTACCGATATTATCAAGAACCACGAAACCTACCCATCTTGCTCAATGACACATTCAAAATGGAAAGAAATAAATATCTGACATTCCAGAATGTAATTTTATGTAACATTTTAGCTTGTTGTGCCTTAAAAATCATTACCTTGTTCCAGTTACTCTCTTATAGTTGTCTTTGGAATGGACAGCTAAAATACTGACTCCTGAACCAATGTTTACAACCAGCAGGGGGTATGGATCATCCAGGTTAAAAGGCATCTTTTGGCACCGTTCAGGTTCTGATGCATTTTCAAAGTAGTAGCACTCTGCCTGGCCATTAAAACTGACAGAATCTATATACAACAAGCCTTTAACAAGACAGTCAAGTTCATCTAGTTTGTGCAGCTGGAGATTTCCAATCTGTGAAGATACAAAAGACATATGAAAGCAACGTTTCAAGATTAACAAACACTGAAGAAATTTTGCATGCACCAGATAAAAGGGAAGGAAATGCTCTTAATGATATGTTGATTTGTATTTTTAAACATTTCCCAAAGAAAAAATAGTATCAGATGATATTTTAAAGGTAAAGTCACATGCGAAAATTTAAATTGGACCCCCCAAAATTTAAGCAGTTAAACAAGAGCATTCACAAGTCTTTCGAATGCACTGGTGTAAATATAATTAATGAGATATAAAAAGCAATGTGGCTTAGATGGTTATCAAAGAGGTTAAAAAACACTGCAATGCTATTTTCCATTATTTTTATGTATGCTTGCATGTATAATGTAGTGATTTATTGGCTGCTGCTCTTGGCCAGACAGGCTTGCGGCAGCTTACAATCAAAATAAAAATTGCAATGTTAACAATAACCCCCCCCCAAAAAATTTAAACCCCCACAATATCTGTAACCGCTCCTGCGGAGCATTAATAATAAAGCCCAAAGGGGTAGGTGGGAGGAGAAAGGGGCGGGGCCGGTCCGTGATAAAAACTCGGCAGCTCCCCATTGGCCACTTGGTCCACCCTGGACTGGCCACTCCGGGGGTTCTCCGCAGGGAAAGGAGCAGGGCGAACCAGGGACCATGACTGGGAAGGGGGGTGCCAGGAAAGGAGCAGGGCCGCCGCGTTGAAGACGCAGCAGCCCTGCTCCTTCCTGCTGAGGCAGGGACCTTGCCGGGGGAAGGGCTTCCCGAGCCTCCCGACCAGCCTTCCCCGCAGGCCACCATTGCAGCCCTGGCCACTACTGCGGCCAGCCAGCTGCCACTTGGCACCTTGTGCCCCTGCCCAGCCAACTAGGACGCCTGCCGCCACCGCGACGGCCAAGGTAAGCCCCCCGTGCTCTTTCGGCCCCCCAAACCGCCGCCGCTCCGCGGTGGTTTCTCCCCTCCCAGCAACCTGCCCACCCACCCCCAGAAGTCGCTGCCGCACTCCCCCCTCCGAGGAGCCACTGACCCAACCGTCGCCATCTCCCCCCCACATGCTCAAAACTCGCCCCCACACTCCCCACCCTCTGTTGCCAATTCCCCAAGAAGCGCTAACCCTACCTCCAATGTCCCACCCTCACACACGCCTCCCTCTCCCTTCTCTCAGGGATGGGAATTATTTTTAAAACAAACTGCCTGGAGCAACAAATAGGCGTTCAAGCATGAAGGCACAAAAATTATTTCCCAAATTGTCACACAAAGCATGCCTCTTTAAAGTTCCCCCCCTTCCCCTCCCAATCAAAGGACTCAAATCACTAAGGCCTGATCCGGCTGCCTGGGCTTCAGCACCCATGAAAGTCTATGGCGCCATAGACTATAATGGGAATGTCAGCATTCCCGCCTTTCCTAGGGCCTGGGAGTTGAGGTAGAGCTTCCAAACTTTCAGAGTAGATCCAAGAGACTCTTCCCTGACTCCCTTCCATATTCCATAATGATTGGTCCAAGGGGTCCACTTCTAGGGGCTCCCGAAGAGGGTACCCCCATCCCTCCATTATATCCTATGAAGAGCGAAAAACTCACATTTCACCACCTTCACTGCCATCTCATACGCCCTCAATAGCATGCAATAAGCTTGGTCATGAGTTTTCCTCCACAATCGCTCTAGTCATTTCACTTCCCTCTTTCTTTCCTAAAGCTCAGCGGTATACCATGAAGCCTGTTTAAGGCGAATTTTAAGTTTGTAATATGACTTTCTCTTCAGTAAGTCCACCATGAAGGTGAAATGAACCATCTAATAACTGCTACAAAATCAGGGCATATTACATAGCAAATAAACCAAGCAACCATATATTCCACACACAGTATTTGTTCCCCTAAATGAGAAAGAATGAAGGCCCTCAAACTGCTTTGCAAGTCTCATATACTCAGTTCCTAAAACCATTTTGGGGTTTTTAAGCAGACTTATAGGCTTGAGCAGACTGCCTAAACTGACTGTCAAAGGCTGCATGGTAAAGTCTCAATTCCGGGGGGGGGGGGGGGGGGGGGGAGAATGAGAAAGAAGAAGACTACCTTTAGATGTCACAGTGAGGGGCAGTATATAAATTTAATTAATGAATAAATGAATACAGAGAATTTAAATATAAGATGCAGATATACTTAATATGGGCCTACATGATAGGGCTGGAGACAATCTGCTTTTTAACAAAGTGCCTGCTCTACTGACAAGCAGTTTCAGAAAGAGGCATCATATGCAAGTTATAGATATTGTGAATCCTCCAAATCCCTCCAAGCAGTGTCCAAAGCAATAGTCTGATGGTTGTATTATTCATTTCCACAGACAAG
This sequence comes from Paroedura picta, assembly GCF_049243985.1. Classification (NCBI taxonomy): domain Eukaryota; kingdom Metazoa; phylum Chordata; class Lepidosauria; order Squamata; family Gekkonidae; genus Paroedura; species Paroedura picta. Next base: position 109,194,026 of record NC_135371.1, on the reverse strand, counting down.
AACATACTTTAACAACAAGTAGGAGATACAACTGAGAATAAACTACCTACTGTGCGAAAATCTTCTTCAAATTTATAGGCACCACCACCAGTGGCACATAGCACGGTATGCAGTGTTGAGAAATTTTTGTTTCTTCCCATTTGAATAAACGTAGGCAAATCGTGGGTTGGAAATCTGATGAAGTGCAAATTTCCCTTTCTTCCAAAGAGCATCAAGTCTTTGAGTTCAAGGTGGACATCCCGAATGCCAGTGGACCCATATGCTACATTTGACATCAAGTATTTACGAATACTCTTCAAGCTTTCAACTTCTTCCTGCTCTTCTTCTGCAGTAATATCAATAGGTTCAAAATAAGCAAGTTTCACCAGGGTTCCCCCAATGTCCATACCAAACCATGGAAAAGCTGCAGACAAATAAAATCATTGTTAGACAATATGTGTGTGTATATACATATATGTGCATGAATATTGAAACATCTGCCAACATTTCAATGATCTCTTCAGCATTATTAAATGATTAAGAGACTGCTTAGCATAATTATAGCACAAACCATGCAGAATAGCCCACTCCTGAGTAAATTCCATTTGCTGGCAGACATCACCCACAAATCACCAGCAATAACAGATTTTCTAGTACAAGCATTGATAATCCAAGATAATCCAAGAATGATTTATTTGAATTATATCACTCAGCAAGGAAGTGTTCTCAGGAGCTATGTGAGATTTTGTTTCATAAAACATTTGAAAATCATGGACTAGCTTGTCCTCTGTTTTTAAAGAAAATTAAACAAATATGCAAGAACTCAGCTCTCAAGCTTACTACATTTGACTATCTACCAAAACATACTAATACATTAATCTTCAAATCAAAAGTGTCTATGTCTTGAGAATTTTTAAGGACTGCTGGCATAACATTAGTCATGAAAATGTAAAAACTTCTAAGAGGAGCACATCTGCTGTTAAATGCTAGTAAGTTATTACATGAAAGCTAGAAAATCTGGATTCCAGCTGATTTTTCATGCCATTGCATAAGAAAGGAATGTCTTAAAAACCCAGAAGTCCCTTGTTGAAACACAATAATCTCCCCTTTTTTTCTCTTTAATCTCCAGCGTAAGTGCCTGAAATTCTTTTAAAGATAAAATAGGTCACACTAAATGCATCTGAAAATGTCAGAAAATTAATACATTTCCCTTTACTATGTAGCCCTCACCATGTTATTTGTCACTTAGAAAATTAAGCAGAACCTTGTTAGTAGTTCTATGTATTTCTTGCAACTCAAATGTACTTGAAACATTTAAGTCAAAGCTAAATGTTTATATCTCTTTATGTTATAAAACTTGTCTATGTGAATTTCAAACCTGGCTACGTGCTGCCAACACAATAGGAGCAGTGTAGCCTTAATCATGCACACGTCTGCCTGTGTTCATAGGCTATTTGGGGTCAATTTATAGTAATGCAGCAGAAAAGTGGTGCTCTAAATATAGTCTGACTTGCTATGACTATATGGCCTCCATAACCATGCTGCATGAGGACAGTCTCAGAATTTGAACTTCACTGTAATTTTTCACCATTTCTACTTTTATGCATTAAGCGGTGCTTTATGTATACATTTTGTCTAAATCTGTATACTGTATTGTGCAAAACATATATACTTTTCCTTAGGCCATTTGGCATACTGGTTATTTACCAGTATTTTTGTGGCAATAAAGGTACTCTGACTCTTCTCATGGTAGCATATTTTAACACATAACAGCTAAGCTGTGTTATGTTACCTATGAACATTTTACTAGCAAATTTTTGCCATCAGAGTCAAGATCAAAAGAAATCAGATAACTTGTGGTTGTTCTAATCAACCAATAAGATCATTATTATTGCTTTGTTCAACACATACCATTAAAATCCTGACTAAATGGGACTCAGTATTTGCCAACTTTTTCCCTGCTGTCCAAAGGAAGTGGGGGAAAAGAAAGATTTCTCAAGAGCAACAGAAACCCACAAAATCCCACAAAGTACTTGTTATTTCCTTCAACTATCTTTCGATATTACAAGCTGGTGGCCCATGAGCTTGTAGGAAAGTGGGGAGGGAACAGAGAAGGGAAATATGTGATTAATTGAGAAATCATCCCCCCCTCTCCAATGCCTGAACAGGCTTACTTCCCCACCACTTCCTTTCAACTCTGTTCTCAGTATTTCTTGGCTAATCCTCCTCATGACATTTTTTGTTAGTTAATTTACAATGTGGGATTTTCTTTTGCAAGTCTAGCAAGTCCCTCTAGAAACCCTGATTTTTGTGTTTTACCAGGTTACCAAGGAAGAAAACACAACTCTATGAGATTTTCTGCAAGTTACTCATGTACTAACATCTTACTATTGAGTGACAGTATTTACTCCAATGCTACAGCAGGGTTTTTTTCCAAGCATGTCATGAAAAATAAAAATTTATTTATTTATTATATTTATATTTATTATATTTATATACCGCCCTCCCCAGAGGCCCAGGGCAGTTTACATAAAACGTATAAACAATACAGGAAGCAATCCATAACATATAAATAAATATAACATTAATAATACTAACTGATAATCTCACACATACAATTTATAGTACTGTTCAGTAGAATTCTGGGGGGAGGGGTTATAACTTTAGAGAGCTGTGTGTATTGTCTTACATTCAGGGGGGCCTTCGTTTTGAGTAAATATGGGTATGTTATAATATCTGGTAAAATTACTTGGAAATAAATCACAGTATGATTAGTGAGGATGTCTTCAGAGTAGATATACATTAGCATGTTCACCTGTTATCAGAAACTCAGATACACCAATAACATAAAACAACAACTTGACCTCATCTTTTACTTTAAAACCACAGGAGTATCATCAAAACTCTGTATGACTATGAGAAAAATCACCTGCATTTAAAAAGATACTCCAATTATCATAATCACACAAAACAAATCTTAAAACTGATACGAAAAGTCAGTCAAGCTAATAAGACTACTGGAATGACAGACATCACTGTGCAGAAGCACACACGGAAATCACAGAAAGTACAGCTTCCCATCACATGCATACTATACATAAACAGTGAAACATCAAAAGGTGTGAGAAGTGACAGGGAAGATCCAGAGTTCATGTTTTTTACTTAGCAGTGTGCTCACTGTGTAGAGAAGACACAATGTATTCAGTAATGCCAAATAACATCTGAGCAGTCAAATATTTCTCAGCAACACAGTAAGAGAAAGCCAACACTTGCCTCAGATTTGACCCAAACTCACTCCCTCATCATAAAGTGGTCACCTGCCAATCCAAGTCGATGGATACAAATTGCAAATTGGTCTCCATCTAACCGAACGCTGCTTACATGCCACCTTTTTTAAAATTAAGGTTTAATAGCCCATAAGCTTCACAAATTTATAAATTAAACAAAAAATTACTCCGCCAACACCATTTTGACATAAACTGCTCAGCCACAACATGGTCGTATCGAACGAAAGTGACGGGAGGACAACGTCAAGGGACCTTACATGGTTTCTTGGCATCTTTGATCTTCATGTCTCCGAAGCCGCACTCACGATGGAGGCACTTAGGCTGAGCTCCGGGGCGAGTTCTGCGTCCTGCCTGAGAGAGACGCCCCGGGGAAGGTAAAGAAGCAGCGACGCTGCTGCCGCTCGCTTAGATAGATGGATGGACGGACGGACGGAGGCGGCGCAAGCCTAGGGCGCTCGCGCGGATTACGGAGGAGGCGCGCGCCCCACCGTCCGACGACAGGTGCTGAGGGAGAAGGGGGAGGGGAAGGCCGGCGGGCGGGCGGGCCTCGACGAGAAAGACGGGCCAGCCCAACCGGCGGATGAACCCAACCGTTAATATCGACACTCCTTTCCTGGGCTGCTGACGCCGAGATCACCGGATGGGGAGAGGGGACAGGAAGGTTACCCGCCGGGACAGCCCCACCCACCCACGGCACCGTCCGTCCACCGCCTCGCCCTTCCTTCTCCTTTTCTAGCTGGGCGCTCGCCAACACAAAATGGCGGCCCGGGTGGGGTGCGGTGGGGTGGTGGAGCGCAGCAGCTCCCCAGCGGGCAGAGCGCTCAGGTCGGCGTCGGTTAGCCTCCCCCTCTCCGGATGCCGCAATGTTGCCGTCTCCCCGCCCTAGGTACTGGCCACGGCCCCGCGCAGAGGCAGGTGGGAGGGAGGGGAGGAACAACCGAGGAGGCAGCGGCGGGGAATCACAACCTAGCGTAACCGTCCTACACTTCCCAGAGCGCACTGCGAGATTCTAGTCGCTTCCCGGCTATTCTTTGCTCGCGGCGCACGTAGGGAAACATAGTACCATGTCCTAAAAGAAACCCCTCTTTCAGAGAGACTTCCCAAAATGCAAAGCGACAACGGTCAGCCGCCGACAGAACCACGCCACTCGCCCCACAGACAAGCTGCCAATGGCAAGCCGCGACCCTCTCAGTTCCGCCTACTGCCCTCGATGAGGAGGGCGCTCCCTTAGCCCTCCAGCTGTATGGGTGATGTGCGCATGCGAAGTGTTTATGGATGGTGGGCGAAGAGGGATGTATTTGTGTTTTGGTTCTTCTGTTCAGACAAATGCATAAAATTAAAACAAAAAGCATTGTGCATTCCCTCTCGAGTCTAAAATAGTGTATAAAACCATGATCCAAACCCACCAAATTGAGAATATAGATCTACCTGTATTCGTGTCAAAAAAGGCTGATGACTTGTATTTGTAAAACAATTTATCTTCTGCTGGAAGCAAGTAAGGAGAAAGTTCAAGAATTCCACCTTGAGAGTGTGAGACACCCTGTAGCTACAAATAATCCCTAATGGCAGGAGGGAAATGCATCTGTGTAAAGGGTCTGGAGCCTAATGGGAATGGGGGCTTCCGTAAAACTTCATGGAAATTCTGGGCAGAGAAGGCATGTTTCTTTTTAACAGAATGAGACATTTGCCTTTTCTTTCTTCTCCCCTCTATTTTCTCAGTCCACATCCTCAAATTAAAACAGCATCCTAAACAGAGTTAGACCATTCCAATTCCACTGAGGTCAGTGGACTCAGAAGAATGTAATTGCTTAAGATCAGAGTCCAGTAGCACCTTTAAGACAAACAAAGATTTATTCAAGACTTTCGAGTGCAAGCACTCTTCGTCAGACTGTGATCTTCTTACATGACAGGGAATATATAGCAGAAATCAATTCTGTTACATCAGTAGACTGTGTCACAACCAAATACAGCCAATGATAATCCTTTGTCAAAAGAGCCAATCAATCCCCTAGAATTCAGTGTAGTTTACAAAGAGAGACCAAAATGCTGCTATTAGAGATCAAAGGCTATCACCTCCCCATATGTTGCTTGCTCCATACAACCCTGAGACATTCCTCCCAGGGAATTGCTGGTCATTTCCCAAGGCCAGGGAGTCAAACTCAACATTCCATTACAATGCCATATCTGTACAATCATTACAAATAGATGGTGATATTTTGAAAAAGCAAAAAAAGAGGACATATTTCCTGACTTGACTACTTCAAACAAATGATCACTGACAAATTTAATTTTAAGTTTCCTACTAAGCTGTGGTAATTGCTACTAATTAGAAATACTCTTAACCTTGCAACTCCAAAAAGAGGACATTGTGATCAGGTTTTTGTTTTTTTTAAGTGGACAGACACACACAAAAAGAGGACATCGTCTAAAAAGGGGACATAATTTAACCTTATGATATTGCTTTGGAATGTGGAAATGACTGTTTAAGTTGATTTCCTCTTGACTGCAAATGCTGTAATATGTCTGAGGCTGTAAGAACTCTCAAGGGATGTATTTTTAAAACAGAACTTCCTCCTAATTCTCAGAGATGTTGAATGATTGTGGGAATTTCAAATGCTATGTTGTGTAGTAAGAGGAAGTTGCCTGTGGTAGGGGTATTGTGCCTCTGGGGTTCATGCCTGTGGTAGGCGTATTGTGCTTGTATCTGTATATAAGAAAAAAGGTTTTGTCAGTGTTCTGACGCTCAGGAAGCATCTAAGATACTGGTTCCCAACCTTGTGGGTTGGGAGCTAAAAGTAGGCCAAGACTCACAAGTCTTTGCTAAATGAAAATAAATAAATATACATGTATTGTTACGTTAAAAATGAAGTATATATTCAGATTAGCTAAAGGTAAAGGTATCCCGTGTACAATCACCGGGTCATGTCTGACCTTTGGGGTGACGCCCTCTAGCGTTTTCATGGCAGACTCAATATGGGGTGGTTTGCCATTCCCTTCCCCAGTCATTACCATTTACCCCCCAGCAGCAAGCTGGGTATTCATTTTACCGAGGATGGAAGGCTGAGTCAACCTTGACCCAGCTGCTGGGATTGAACTCCCAGCCTCATGGGCAGAGCTAGACTACATGTCTGCTACCTTACCACTCTGCGCCACAAGAGGCTCTTATATTCAGATTAATGATCTGTAAAATAATTATTTTGAAAAAATCTTTAAATAGGACAGGGTCCTATTAAATAAAAGAGTAAGGCCACCTGGGAAGGAGTTAGGGCGGGCCCTGTCCAGGATAAAAACTCAGAGGGCCCAATCAGGAGCCGCAAAGCGGCTCCTGATTGGGCCCTCCGAGTGTCCATCCAGGGCCAAGCAGCCAATGGGGAGGCGTGCAAAGTGCCTTCCTATTGGCCCCTCACCAGGACAGACCAAAATTCCATTCACCCACCACAGTCTGGATGCCAGTCTGCTCCTGACCACCAAAGGGAGAGGAGGTCAGTAGAGCTGCCAAGGAGGATGAGAACAGAGGCTGTGCCAGCCCTTTTCGCCCCAAGGCTGTCCTAACTGTCATGTCCAACTGCAAATTGCCTCAGAACCCTGACAGAGCTGGCAGGAGGCTGCAGAGTGCTCCCCCTCCCCCCTTCAGGCCTGCTGCGAAGGAGCCTCTGACAGCCTCTGACTGAGGGGAGGGAGGTGTTTCCAAGAGCAATGCAGGGGAGTCTTAGGGGCCTTCCTTTTGAGGGGGGGGGGACTTTTCCCTTCTGCCAAACAGTTGCCTGACAGGGAGGCCACAGAAAAGCCCCTTCTCACTTAAAATACTGCTCTGGCCGAGGGTTAGACACAGCCAAGCCATGTGTCTTTCTTCTTTGCAACTCTCCGCAGATTTGAGGCCACTGCACAGCGTTATTCTGCAGAGGAAACTGGCTCTTTTGTCTCCTGTTTCATCTGCCCAACAACCCTGTGCAGTAGGCCTCAAGTCTTTCAATTCAACAACAACCTGTGTGGGAAGCCTTAAATGTTTCTTCTCTACCACAACCATGTCCAAAATAGCCCTGTCTGCCTGGGGAGCTGATCTTTATACTCTGCAGGTGAGCTGTAATTCCAGGAGCTCTCCAGGCCACACCTGTAGGTTGGCTACCCCTGGGTTGGAAAAATTCCTGGAGGTTTGGAGGTGGGACTTCAAAATCGTACAATGCCTCAGAGTCCAGCCTTCAAAGGAGACATTTTTTGTCTGCAGTTGGTAGGGAGTGGTGCAGGAGTGTCCATCCTGGCCTATGGGTTATGGCCAGCCCTTATCAGCAACTGTTTGTATTCTGGGTCGCAGACAGGCAGACCAGCATCAGTCCTGTGAGTCTGGAAAGTGCAGGAAGATCTAAATAAATATTTACAGCCTGAAACTAAATAGAGAACAAGTAAATGTCTGGAGACACATCGTCACTGAAATTTTGTTGTTATGTGCGAAGTCGTGTCCGACGCATCGCGACCCCATGGACAATGATCCTCCAGGCCTTCCTGTCCTCTACCATTCCCCGGAGTCCATTTAAGTTTGCACCTACTGCTTCAGTGACTCCATCCAGCCACCTCATTCTCTGTCGTCCCCTTCTTCTTTTGCCCTCGATCGCTCCCAGCATTAGGCTCTTCTCCAGGGAGTCCTTCCTTCTCATGAGGTGGCCAAAGTATTTGAGTTTCATCTTCAGGATCTGGCCTTCTAAAGAGCAGTCAGGGTTGATCTCCTCTAGGACTGACCGGTTTGTTCGCCTTGCAGTCCAAGGGACTCGCAAGAGTCTTCTCCAGCACCAGAGTTCAAAAGCCTCAATTCTTTGACGCTCGGCCTTCCTTATGGTCCAACTCTCGCAGCCATACATTGCAACTGGGAATACCATAGCCTTGACTAAACGCACTTTTGTTGGCAGGGTGATGTCTCTGCTTTTTAGGATGCTGTCTAGATTTGCCATAGCTTTCCTCCCCAGGAGCAAGCGCCTTTTAATTTCTTTGCTGCAGTCCCCATCTGCAGTGATCTTGGAGCCCAGGAAAATATAATCTGTTACTATCTCCATTTCTTCCCCATCTATTTGCCAGGAATTGAAAGGGCCGGATGCCATGATCTTAGTTTTCTTGATGTTGAGTTTCAAGCCAACTTTTGCACTCTCCTCCTTCACCCGCATCAACAGGCTCTTTAGTTCCTCTTCACTTTCTGCCATTAGAGTGGTATCATCTGCATATCTGAGGTTGTTGATATTTCTCCCTGCAATCTTGATCCCAATTTGTGACTCCTCTAATCCCGCATTTCTCATGATGTGCTCTGCATACAAGTTAAATAGGCAAGGCGACAGTATACAGCCTTGCCGAACTCCTTTCTCAATTTTGAACCAGTCAGTGATTCCATGTTCAGTTCTCACTGTTGCTTCTTGACCTACATATAAATTTCTCAAGAGACAAATAAGATGCTCTGGTATTCCCATCTCTTTAAGAACTTGCCACAATTTGTTGTGCTCCACACAATCAAAGGCTTTAGCATAGGCAGTTAAGCAGAAGTAGACGTTCTTCTGGTACTCCCTAGCTTTCTCCATGATCCAGCGTATGTTGACAATTTGATCTCTAGTTCCTCTGCCTCTTCGAAATCCTGCCTGTACTTCTGGAAGTTCTTGGTCCACATATTGCTGGAGCCTAGCTTGTAGGATTTTGAGCATAACTTTGCTAGCATGAGAAATTAGTGCAATGGTGCGGTAGTTTGAACATTCTTTGGCATTGCCCTTCTTTGGGATTGGAATGTAAACTGACCTTTTCCAATCCTGTGGCCATTGTTGAGTTTTCCAAATTTGTTGGCATATTGAGTGTAGCACTTTTACTGCATCGTCCTTTAAGATTTTGAATAGTTCAACTGGAATGCTGTCACCACCACTAGCTTTATTGTTGCTCAGACTTCCTAAGGCCCATTTGACTTCACATTCCAGGATGTCTGGCTCCAGGTCAGTAACTACCCCACTGTGGTCATCAGGGATGTTAAGCTCGCTCTTGTATAGTTGTTCTGTATAATTTTGCCACCTTTGTTTAATCTCTTCTGCTTCTGTGAGGTCCCTACCATTTTGGTCCCTTATCATACCCAACTTTGCATGAAACGTTCTCTTCATATCTCCAATTTTCTTGAAAAGATCTCTGGTCCTCCCCATTCTATTGTTTTCTTCTATTTGTTTGCACTGTCCATTTAAGAAGGCATTCTTATCTCTTCTAGCTTTTCTCTGGAATTCTGCATTCAGTTGGGAGTATCTTTCTCTTTCTCCCTTGCCTTTCACTTCCCTTCTCTCCTTAGCTATTTGTAAAGATTCCTCAGACAGCCATTTTGATTTCTTGCATTTCTTTTTCTTTGGGATGGCTTTAGTTGCTACCTCTTGTACAATGTTGCGAACCTCCGTCCATAGTTCTTCAGGCACTCTGTCTATCAGATCTAATTCCTTAAATCTATTTGTCACCTCTACTGTGTATTCGTCGGGGATATGATTTAGTTCATACCTGAGTGGCCTAGTGCTTTTCCCTACTTTCTTCAATTTAAGCCTAAATTTTGCAACAAGAAGCTCATGATCTGAACCACAATCAGCTCCTGGTCTTGTTTTTATTGACTGGATAGAACTTTTCCATCTTTGGCTGCAAAGTAACACTGAAATAGTAACTGGCAAATAACCTTGGCCTGGCAAATAAAAAAACAGTATTAAAGGGAGAACTGAAGATGGCGCCATAAAGAAAGCTGGACTTCTGTTCAGCTCTTAAGCCATGCCGAGGGTCAGGGGCTTCTGCACCTGGCTGACCTGAACAGATACACAAATCTGCTCACCGGTCGCCCCAGGAACCGGGAACGGCATCCTGAGGGTCCTACAGATCCGTGGGGAGATAGGAAGACCTCCCTGGATTAATAGCGGCTTGTGCTCAAGGTCACGATGGCGTCTTTGTCGCAAACAACTTTACAAGCTTGAAACGACCAGCCGACCTTACATTCTTCCCAGACCATCATTTACCAGATCGACAGGAGCAGAAGCTGATAGAAGCTGGAATCTGCAACAGTAAGAATTGAAAGCTTTCTGGCTTTTCTCTCTCTTCTCCCACAAGCTCTTCCCTCCCCCCCCTCAACCAATTCACAAGCGAATTCCTTCTTTCCCCGAGTGAGAGACTCCCAGCTAATTATACCCATTAACCAAACAAAGAGAGTGCTTTGAAGATTTATGGGTGGAAGTTCAGTGGGGGAATTTGAATTGATACGGAGATCGACAAACTGATAATTTGGGATCGCTCGTGATCCCGCGAGACCTCACGAGACTTTCTGTTTATAGTTTGTGACTGCCTAGAACTATGGAAGAATTAACTAAGGCACAGCTTTTCCATTTGTTATGCAAAGGAAACTCAGAGATACTGAAAGCAGTCAATAAGCTGGAAAAGGAAATTCGTGGGACTAAGGGGGAGCTTTTGGATGGAGCCCATGGTCCGGAGAGACCAGCTGATGACGTAGCTCAGCTAACAGTAAATCAAGTGAAACTTCAATGTCTGGAAGTTAATCAACTGGAGGGAGAGAGTGCCAGAGATGTAAAAACCCAAAGTATCTTTAAAGAACCTGGGAAAACAGATTCACGGAAGGAAAGTACCAAAACCTGGAAGTCTATTCAGAGCAGGAAATGACTTGGATCAGCAAAATAAAAAGAGTCTATTCAAAAGCGACAGCAACTAGGAAGCTATCAGGAGATATTTCTGTGCGACCAGAGGAAGAGATCCAGATTGACAAAGGATTCAGAGCCCCCTCAAAGGCGATTACAAGCAAGAATCAAGTAAAAGATTTCTTTGGCCCTGACAGAAGGACAATCAGAAACACTCTACTATGGAAAAAAACACAATTTCATTTTCTGCGACCACCTGAAAGATGAGCTGAACAATGGAGTATTCTCCTGGCTTCCTGTGAGAAAAATAGCAGTAGCAACCTTTAGGACAGGTCCAATATATGAAGGGAACTGACTTTATATCATTTAAGACAATAATAGAATATATCCTTATAATAGATTATACCCTCCTATGTATCAACAACTACTTTGTTAAGAAAGATGGTAATAACTCCTAGATCAGGATTAATATGCGATGGGAATTGAATATGTATGTTAATATGTATGCCAAAAGAGGATGACAAACCATATTTTATAGGCATTAACAAGACGACAGTAGTAATTCTTGGGTCAGGGCCAATTTATGAAGGAGACTGACCTAATATCATTTAAGATAATAACAGAATGTATTCCTATAACAGATCATACTCTCATATGTATTAACAATCACTTGGCTAAGAAAAATGGTAAAAACTTCTAGACTAGGAATAATATGTGATGGGAACTAAATATCTATGTTAAAAGAGATGGCAAACCATATCAACTGGTCGCTTTTTCTTTACAACTTCTCTGTAAATGCTTTATATAATAATAAACAATAAAACCTTTGGGGACTCGTTTCCATAAAAAAAAAACAGTATTAAAAACCTTACTAAGATCAAGACTGCTGTGCACAGACAGTCTTTCTCTTAGGGTTGCCAGCTTCCCTGTGAGGTTCGCTACCCCACCTCCCTCATGGGGTGTCTGCTATGGGGAGAGAAGGGGAAGACAATTAGAAAATGCTTTGAGACACCTGAGGCCTGCTGGGTCACTGCGGCCCATTCCCAGTTCTCTCTGGTCTCTCACAACCCTACATACCTCACAGGTTGACTATTGTGGAGAGACAAATGGAAAAGGTGTTTGTAAACCGCTTTGAGACTCCTTTGGGTAGTAAGCAATAGGGTGCAAAATTCCGTTCTTCTAAGGAGCAACCATGAAAGAAGCATGTGGGCACATAACATTTTACCAACTGTGAAAATATGGGAGACAGAAGGAACAGGGTGGACACCTGTGTACTGTGACTACCCCATGTGTATTAGGGCAGAGAGGCATTTCGGTGAATGTGGCCTAACTCACACAAGAAGGGAAATGACGCAGAACTGGGAGGAATTGGTTGCCATGTAATCTTCCCCTAAGAAGAGTCTCCAGTCTGATTTTCCCTTCACATATTTGAGGACATGGCTCTGGAAAGCTCATCTGTAACCACTATGCCAAAATTCCCAAAGGTCAGTCCTCTCCCACATTCAACGAACATTCCACACCACAGGTTCTTGACACCCATATCTCCACACCCATGGCCTCATTTGCCACCATGCCACCACAACCTCCCACACAACACACATGACAACCCCATGCCCTTACAGACTGGACAACTCCTCCCCTTCCTCTTCCCACTGCCAAGCTCTAGCGCCCGTTGTATTCTTGGAGACAACGGGCTTTGCCCCTAGTATACTATAAATTAATAGTGCAGCTATGAATTGTTTTGTTTCCAGTTTAAAAGTGACAATTGAAACTTTTAAAATAATTGCAGAATACCCCCAGATAGAACAACATTAATGTTCCGACTCCCTAGAATTGCAGCCTTTCTTGGTATTAGAAGATATTTTGAGAGGTTATAAGTAGGTCATTCAGAACTTTCAAGAGTATCTCCTGATGTTATCAAATGAGGACTCAGTCCTTCCATACAAAGTCTTCTTGCAGGGCAGAGAATTCCAGATCTGAAGGTCTGCTTCCAGGGGACATCATGTTTGGTTGGCCCATCTGGCCAAGTGGGTTAGAACCCTTTTCATGAATTATCCCATATCTAAGATTTCAGAAATGTGAATGGGATATTATACAGTCGTCATTACTTATAGTGCACATAATCATTTATCTCTTCTTGTCCTGGCAGATAAGACAGTTTTAGAGAACTTTGTACTATTAGGCAAGAGTGGACGGAGACCAGGCTGCCAGGCATGCTATCTTACCTATCATATCTGTATGTTTTATAACCATATAGATAGATATGCACAGCAGTACAAGGTAGTGCACTAAGAGCAGACCCATGTTTTGAGATGATATGATATAGTGGTTTGAACCTAACAGTTCAAACCTGAGCAAAAAAGTGCTTAGGGAGCTAAGCATTACCTGGTGTATACAGAAATTATGACAATTGTCTGCTGTAGCTGTCCACTGGAGATACACTGTCATACCAACCATACTGGTGCGGAAAGGTGCATGCCCAGCTTTGTTCTTGGATTGAGTCGATCTCTTAAGCTGGTAGGCCTCTCCCAAATCAGTGTAAAGTTGTGTCAACCCCCCCTCCCACAAGTGGCAAAGTCCATAGGTGCCCATGAAAAGGGCAAGTCCAAGTCCACTCCTCTCCACACACAACCCTGGTCCAGTTTTGACAGTTAAGTAAAGACTAGAACAGAGTGCTTTCTCTTTAATACTACTTCTGAGCCCTCCCCCACCGATACCTTTGGAGACCCCTGTCCAACCTTCCCATGGAGGACTATTGCTTGCATAGAGAAAAATTAATTCATATGGCAAAGTCTTTAGATTTGGACATCTCCACTACTGATATGAATCCCAAGGACAAAGTTCTTAGCCAACTATACTCTGAAACTCCAACCACGATTGCTCTGTCAATTTTGGAGGGCTTGATTGTCTTATGGGCCCTATTTGGAAGAAAATCGTTTACTTGGATTTTAGTAAAGCTTTTGATAAGGTTCCCCATGATGTTCTGATAGATAAATTGAAGGACTGCAATCTGGATTTTCATATAGTTAGGTGGATAGGGCATTGGTTAGAGAACCGCACTCAAAGAGTTGTTGTCAGTGGTGTTACATCAGACTGGAGGGAGGTGAGTAGCGGGGTACCTCGGGGCTCGGTCCGGTACTTTTTAACATATTTATTAATGATCTAGATGAGGGGGTAGAGGGACTACTCATCAAGTTTGCAGATTACACCAAATTGGGAGGACTGGCAAATACTCCAGAAGATAGAGACAGAGTTCAACGAGATCTGAACACAATGGAAAAATGGGCAAATGAGAACAAGATGCAATTTAATAAAGATAAGTGTAAAGTTCTGCATCTGGGTCAGAAAAATGAAAAGCATACCTACTGGATGGGGGATACGCTTCTAGGTAACACTGTGTGTGAACGAGACCTTAGGGTATTTGTGGATTGTCATTTTGGGCTGTAAACTAAACATGAGCAGGCAGTGTGATGCAGCGGTAAAAAAGGCAAATGTCATTTTGGGCTGTATCAACAGGGGCATCACATCAAAATCACAAGATGTCATAGTCCCATTGTATACGGCACTGGTCAGACCACACCTGGAGTACTGTGTGCAGTTCTGGAGGCCTCACTTCAAGAAGGACGTAGATAAAATTGAAAGGGTACAGAGGAGAGCAACGAGGATGATCTGGGGCAAAGGGACCAAGCCCTATGAAGATAGGTTGAGGGATTTGGGAACGTTCAGCTTGGAGAAAAGGAGGTTGAGAGGGGACATGATAGCCCTCTTTAAGTACTTGAAAGGTTGTCATTTGGAGGAGGGCAGGATGCTGTTCCTGTTGGCTGCAGAGGAAAGGACACGCAGTAATGGGTTTAAACTTCAAGTACAACGATATAGGCTAGATCAGTGGTCCCCAACCTTTTTATCACTGAGGACTGGTCAATGCTTGACAATTTTACTGAGGCCCGGTGGGGGGGTAGTCTTTTGCTGAGGGACGTCGCTGGGGGAGCCCCAGCCATGGCGGCCACTGGAGAGCACCAAAGGTGACCCAGCAGCAGAGTGGCAGAGCAGCCCCTGAGGCAGCAGCCAGGGAGTACAAGGAGGAGCTGCAGCCCAGTACCGACTGATCCAAGGACCGGCACCGGTCCCTGGACCAGGGGTTGGGGACCACTGGGCTAGATATCAGGAAAAAAATTTTCTCAGTCAGAGTAGTTCAGCAGTGAAATAGGCTGCCTAAGGAGGTGGTGAGCTCCCCCTCACTGGCAGTCTTCAAGCAAAGGTTGGATACACACTTTTCTTGGATGCTTTAGGATGCTTTGGTCTGATCCTGCGTTGAGCAGAGGGTTGGACTAGATGGTCTGTATGGCCCCTTCCAACTCTATGATTCTATGATTCTATGATTCTATGATTCTAAACCAACTTCCTTGATTCCTATTTTTAAAAAATTAACTGTCCCAACTCCTGGTCAACCACATCAAATGCAGCTGACAGGTCTTACATCATAAGTATCGCTGAACTGCCAATCCAGCTGATGAATGAGATCATCCATCAGGACAACCAGAACCTTCTCTACCTCGTGGCCAGGATGGAAGCCTGACTGTTCTGGGTTGAGTGCAGAAGTTTGCTTCAAGAATGCCATAAGCCGGTCAGTGGTGGCCCTTTCAACCACCTTAACCAGAAAAGTAAAATGCGAGACTGGGCGGTACTGGCAGGGTTCCGTGGATCCAACAATTATTTCTTAAAGAGACGGCAAATTATTTCCCCCTTCAGCAGCATAGGGAACTCCCCAGTAGTCAGGGAGAGATTAATAATATCCCTGAACTGACTCCCTATTTGCTGGCCACCCTTTTTGAGCAGCAAGGATGGACTGGGATCAAGGGGACAAGTCTAGCAACTTGTGTACTTTGAGTAATGAGAGTTATCTGAAGCCATCAAACGTCACACTCAAAGATGGCAGCCTCCAGTTTCTTATCTGTATCAACCATGACAGGAAGGTCCTGGGGGAGCTAATGCCTCACACCTAATATAAAATTTACTAATATTTTGGCAACTCCTCCTTGAGGTTGCAAGAGCCTCTTGTGGCGCAGAGTGGTAAGGCAGCAGACATGCAGTCTGAAAACTCTGCCCATGAGGCTGGAAGTTCAGTCCCAGCAGCCGGCTCAAGGTTGACTCAGCCTTCTATCCTTCTGAGGTAGGTAAAATGAATACCCAGATTGCTGGGGGGGGGGTAAACGGTAATGACTGGGGAAGGCACTGGCAAACCACCCCGTATTGAATCTGCCATGAAAACGCTAGAGGGTGTCATCCCAAGGGTCAGACATGACCCAGTGCTTGCACAGGGGATACCTTTACCTTACCTTGAGGTTGGTAAGAGACTGAACTACCTTAAACAATTGTACAGGCTTGACAGGACATCTGGTGGGGCATTGGGCAGGTGGTACCCTAACCAGATAGCCAAGCCCTTGACCGAGTCCCATCCAATACCAACACACTCTACTCCAGAGGTTACAGGCACCAGGAGAGCCCTATCGGCGGAAGCCTCTCAGACAGAGGAATAGCCACCCCCCCACACACACAATGGATCCAAGGTTGGCCCAGGACTGCGAACCCAGGTGGGGCTAGTTCTTTCAAGGCCATTGTCTTGCCCTCCCACACCCAGGTCTCAGTCACGCAAGCAAGGTCTGCCCTAGAATGTGAAATAATCCTCCAGAGTCAAGGTCTTGTTGTTAACTGACTTTGTATTGCAAAGTACCAAAATCGGGTCCTCTCTAGTCTCCCCCCTCTCACATCTGGGGATGAGATGGAGGTTAGAAGAGTTGTGAGCATGCCTGGGAGATCAGTTCTTTAATACTGTTTCGGTGTCTGCATTGGCTAATATGGCTTTTGCAACTGCTTTCCTCCATGTCTTTTGCTTGTGGTTGATATGAAAAGATTACATTCTATTTCCTGTTAAGAATAGCTGAGGAGGCCTTTTTAGGGGGAAACAGGAATACTATTGGTCTGAAAATGTAGGGCTGTGAGACAGCTCTGAGATTTTTTAAAAATGTAAACTGCCATGACCTGGCCAGACCGATAGTGGTGGTCTATACATTTTTAAATAACTAAAAAAAAAAATAAGGCTTAGATGAAATTATGAATATGTGTTTTCAAGAGACACTTAGACACCTGGTAAAGAGAACATGTCACCCTATTTTGGAAACAGGCTGCTAGAATAAGAGGGAGAAGAAGGGTAGAGTATTAACCACACTATAGCTATGTGACTGTCACTCGGGCAAATGAAGAATTAAAAACAAGGGCTATACAAAGCAGGAACTTAGAATTATGTGATATCACTGTATAACCAAATCTGGGTTTGGATGTTAGCAGTCAGACTTCTGCTCTCATTGAGTTTATAGAGACAAAACCATGAACACCTCTGCTATCATATCATATAAACTAGTAAATAAGCCTGCTGCACTCTGAATGCAGCGGGTGCTAGCAGGCCAGGCCGCAGTTGAAGGGCCGGGTCTTTGGCAGCGGGCGTAGTTCCCGAGGCTCCGAGGCCGGGCGGGTCCGTGTGGGTGCATGGCGGGTGCTGTCGCTGCGGCAGCGGGCACTGCCATCTGCTGCTGCCGTGTGGGCCAGGGCCAGGTGTTTTGGAGGCGGGCGCAGCTGGAGGCGGCGGCAGGGCCGCAGCGGCTGGCCCTTCCTGGGTGGCCGGCGAGGCAGTGACCGGCCGGCTGGAAGGCAAAGGAGATAATGGTGGCGGCCGGCTGCATGCAGTCAAGGTGGAAGGGGGGCGGATTGGGAGGTGCAAAGCACCTCCCGATTAGTCAGTCCGGCGGCAAGGGACCAATTGCATGCGGCTTGCAATTGGTCCCTTGCCGCCGGACTGACAATCAGAGGGCCCAATCGGCAGGCGCTTCGGGTCTGCCGATTGGGCCCTCCGATTGTCAGTCTGGGGGAAGGGGCTTATCGGCACCCTTCCTCATCACGGATAGGGCCCGCCCTCGGGGCCCTTACCGAATTATTTAATCCGCTCCGCTAGGAGCAGTTAAAGATATTAAATGCACTATACTGCCTGACCAAACATGACACTAAAGTAGATGTCTGACAGACTATGGGTACCAGCCTGCAGGACAAGTCCAGACATATAGCTTAGAACATGTGAGAAGGACCGGCTGTTCCATTGGTGACCTCCTCCACCCCAGGGATATTCATATTTCAGCACAATAGATTTTCCAGGAACCAGCAATTAGTTTTGTTAATTTCCCAGTCTCGCTTCCCTGGCATCCATTATCATAAATTAACATTATTTAACATCTTTTGCAAAACTGGTAGCTTTCCTGTCATTAAAGGGCCCCTAAGAACCATTTAGTTCCTTTAGTACATGACTTCCTTTCATGTACCATAGTCCAGCGGTCCCCAACCTTCTAGTAGTCAGGGACGGCCTCCGAGGGTTGGAGAGAGCCGGCGGCCTGGCCGCCGCTCGCAAACGCGCACGCTCAGTTGTCGCGCATGCTCGTTTTTGCCACTAGGTGGCGCTAACGCGCATGCGCAGAGCTGCCACGCATGTGCGTTTTCGCCAGCAGGGGGCGCAAACACGCATGCGCGGCAGCTCCGTGCGTGCATGTTTGCGTCGCTGGCGTGCCGGCGGCCGTGCCTGCTTCTTCCCCCCCTCTCGCTGCGGGGGGGGGGAGGAAGGCGCGGCCGCTGGCAGCCCGGTACCGGGCCGCGGACCGGGGGTTGAGGACCCCTGCCGTAGTCTATTCCTGGGAACCAATCCATGTTTCTCCTGGATCATTGTCTAACTCCAAAGATCCCAAAACATCATTGTTTATGAAACAGATACATCAACACAGCCGGGGGTAGCATTTTACCCTATATGAGGTCTCCTGCCCCAATGCTGTTTGTGTGTTCTTGGTGCAATACATACACCCCTACTTG